>NC_090647.1:263912092-264262092 GCF_040937935.1 Hyperolius riggenbachi | reverse complement strand
AGCCGGATACAGAATACTGCAGGGGCCAAATTGCAGGTTTACTATAACAGATGTACACTGCTCAAAGAAATAAAGGGAACACAAAAATAACACATCCTAGATCTGAATGAATGAACTATTCTTATTAAATACTTTGTTCTTTATTTGAACAAACTGACAACAAAATCACACAACAATTATCAATGGAGGTCTGGTTTTGGAGTTGCACTCCAAATTAAAGTAGGAAAAAAACACTACAGGCTGATCCAGCTTTGATGTAATGTCCATAAAACAAGACAAAATGAGGCTCAATATTGTGTGTTACCTCCACATGCCTGTATGACCTCCCTACAAGAGCTGGGTATGCTCCTGATGAGGTTGCAGATGGTCTCCCGAGGGATCTCCTCCCAGACCTGAAGTAAAGCATCCAACCCCTCCTGGAGTATATACAGTGTGTGTATGTATATATGTGTGTATATGTATATATATTCTGTGTGGAGTATATATATTCTCCAAGTCACTCCAGTAGTACCTAATCTGATGACCGAGATTGACAAGATGAAAGAGGTGATCAATGCTTTCCCCTAAATTCATGGTTGCATTAAGCTGATAAGTGGTACATCCACCAAGTCCAATCAGCAACTTAGAATGGGGTTACTGCCTCGACGAAATGACTGTTCTATAAAGGTCTGCAACATTCACGAATATAAAGTAAAGCCAACTTTAATTAGAAAATTTGATAGAACATATTTCAGTGCTATACAAGCAAGTATGCAATTTAATGTTATTAAACATGACTTTTCACATTTTGGTCTGCAGCCATCTATATTGACATTGCAAAACTTTTCATCTGTGACAGCATATACGGTGGAATGGCACACCCCTTTGCAGAGCTTGAGCAGAACATCCACAGCTATACCCCGTTGCCAGTAGAAAGTCCATGTTTGGTCGGCTTATCTGTCTCAGAAAGATATACTGTATATTATGGCATATAAGACTACTTTTTAACCCAGGAAAATCTTCTCAAAAGTTGTGGGTCATCTTATAGGGCGGGTGCTGAAACTTCAAAGCCAAACTGGAGAATCTGTGGTTGCCGCATACGGTGGGGGGGAGGTCAAAAACGTCCACGGCCGCATCCCCACCATATGCGTCGATCATATGAAAACAGCAAGGACAGTGATTTGTGAAAAGAAGTGGCTTAACGCGGTCCCAATAACGAGGTGAGGGGCACCTCACTGGGAAGGCTTTGTATACAACAACCAGCCAATCGCCGGTAAGGTACATCACTTGCCGGGGGGTACCACATACAGTACAGCACCAGTATATGTACCTGTTTATACAGTATAACAACCAGTACATACAGTACAGAATACAAATGTCCAAGGATCAACAGGGGTAGTCTTTTTTTTTTTTTTTTTTTTTTTTTTTTAGGGGGAGAATATCCCACAATGTATATTTTAACTGGAAAAGTAGGGGGTCGTCTTATATGCTGGAATATACTGTATTTTAATTTTTTATTTTTTTTCAATGAAAGCTTACTCAAGTATCTTAGCTGAAGAAACCTCTATTAGTATAGCATGTGGCTACAAATGTTTGATGAACATCTGTTATCTTTATTGGCTAAAGTACATTTTGATGTTTGTCACTGTTGTGTCTATCCATAGGGACTCACCCTTCAGTCTAGCCAGGCTATTGCAAATGCAAAGCAACTAAACTGGCAGCTACATGAAGTGACTACTGGAGTGTTTGAGGCTGAAGCTCCAGGAGGTTATAAGTTCTACTTGGAAGACAAAGCTCAACCTAGCACAGGTGACTGGTTATTTCAAGTGTTTTGGTTATACAACCTTCATATTCATGAACACCCTTACATATTAACCTTTTCCTAGCACAAATACTTTCCTCTCGCATATCATTATTATTATTTTTTTTTTAACAAGTCAATTTTTATTTTGAACATATATATTATCTCAGGTAGGCAGAATACATAACAAACACCGGATAATTGGACCATATATCTTGGAATGTTGGTCAACCGTATCAAGTATGCTTATGAATTAGGAGGACAACGCTGTTAGAAGAACAGAATGAAAAAAAGCAAGGAAAGGAAGAGAGAGAGAGAGAAAGAAAGAAAAAGAGACTGAGCCCACCTTCGGAAATAGCATGTAGACGTTTTTAATACTAGTTCTAGTATAAAGTTTAAGGGAAAAAGAGAATTAAGGCTCCAAACTGGAACCAGCCATGATAACATTATTATACCATGGTGCCCATATTTTGTGGACCTGTTGTGGACAGTTACGGTTTTTGTATGTCATTTGGTATAAGGGGAGGGCGACATTGATAGTATGCTTCCAGTGGTTAATGGATGGTAGAGCATCACCTTTCCATATTTTTAAAATTTCCTTGCGTGCATAAAAGCATAATATACGGATTAGGGATTGTGCGTATTTACTACACGTCTGATCCTCAAATAGACCTAGTAACGCTAATGCGGGTGTACACTCAAAGTGAGTTTCCAGAATTAGAATTAGTTGGCCAATGAATGGTATCATCCTGATTTAAAACTTCTTGCTTTTACTGATGGCTAACACGGTACAATACCCTACTGCAGGGGTGCCCAATAGGTCGATCGCGATCTACCGGCAGATCGCGACCGCCTAATCGGTAGATCGCGGCCTCTTGGCCGCGTCCCATTGAATTTAGCAGACAGCAGCTGTATATCGCAGTTTCTGCTGCTGGCCGCTGGAGGAGAGAGCCTGGCCAATCAGGGGAGGAGAGGCGCGCAGCCAATCAGGGGAGGAGAGGCGCGCAGCCAATCAGGGGAGGAGAGGCGCGCAGCCAATCAGGAGAGGAGAGGCGCGCAGCCAATCAGGAGAGGAGAGGCGCGCAGCCATTCAGGAGAGGAGAGGCGCGCAGCCATTCAGGAGAGGAGAGGCGCGCAGCCATTCAGGAGAGGAGAGGTGCGCAGCCAATCAGGTGGAGAGGCGGAAAACTTCCGAGTTCCGACTCCACTCACGCTGCCCACCGGAGCCAGGCCTGAAGACCTGGACGCCACCGGCCCTATATCCAGGTAACCTATACTGAAGGGACCTATACCCGGCTAACCTATACTGAAGGGACCTATACCCGGCTAACCTATACTGAAGGGACCTATACCCGGCTAACCTATACTGAAGGGACCTATACCCTGCTAACCTATACTGAAGGGACCTATACCCAGCTAACCTATACTGAAGGGACCTATACCCTGCTAACCTATACTGAAGGGACCTATACCCTGCTAACCTATACTGAAGGGACCTATACCCAGCTAACCTATACTGAAGGGACCTATACCCAGCTAACCTATACTGAAGGGACCTATACCCTGCTAACCTATACTGAAGGGACCTATACCCTGCTAACCTATACTGAAGGGACCTATACCCGGCTAAACTATACTGAAGGGACCTATACCCGGCTAGCCTATACTGAAGGGACCTATACCTAACTACATTTCCGGGGGGGGGGGAGGTGCATTTGAAACATCGGTAGATCTCCTGGCCTCGGCGAATTTTAAAGTAGCTCGCGAGCCGAAAAAGTGTGGGCACCCCTGCCCTACTGCTACTAGAATTTCATCAATAATAGAAAAAATGTCAGCCAAAAGGCTTGGATTTTGCTACAGCTCTAGAACATACGTAGAAAAGTGCTGTGTTCGGTAGAATATCTCTGGCATAGTGCACTGTTGGAGTCACATATATTATGCATACGCACAGGTGTTAAGTAGGTTCTGTGAAGGAATGTGACCTGAATTAATCTATCTTTAGCTGAGATAGGAGTTTTTACAAAGTCCTCTAATATATCTTCCCAATCGGTGTTGTCTAAGCCCATAATATCAAGATTCCATTTTTCTTGGCAACGAAGAACCTTTTCATTGTTTTTAGCTAGTAAATTGGAGTGAATAACTGATAAAGGTTTCTCTAAGTTTTGTGTCAGTAGAACATTTTCAAGGTCACTCGCTATTAATTCAGGAGCACCAGCAGGAAACTGCGCAGAGAAGGCATGTCTGAGCTGTAGGTAGCGGAAGAACATCTTTTTCGTGACGGAAAACATTTGTTTCAAGTCATTAAATGTTATCAGTGAACCATTGCGAATAATATGTAGCAAATTTTTAATTCCTGCTTTAGCCCATATTTTATGGTCTGGGATTTGGGAGAAGTGAGAAAGATTGGGGTTCTCCCAAATAGGAGTATATGGGGAAGTTGGCTTTCCAGCTCCTGTAATTTTAACCGCCTCCGACCAAACCTTACATACTGTTTGCATTGGTACAGTGCAACGCGCATCATTTGTAGTGCCTCTAAACGTTAACAGAGTAAGCCTTTTGTAAGATCCCAAACTAGCCGCTTCAGTCACTACTGCAGGGTTGTAGTTGTCTTGAGCGAACCACCAACAAGCTGTGACTAGAACTGCAGCATAGTAGTACAATTGCATATTGGAAAGTGTTAAACCTCCTCCTTGATCTATAGATAATTGCAGAGTGTTAAGAGCGATTTTTTTTTTTTTTTTTTTTTTTTTTTTTTTTTTTTTTTTTTTTTTTTTTTAGGAATCTGGTCTGCCCATATAAATGTAGAGATTAAAGAATGGAGATTTTTGAAGAATTTTTTAGAAATTATAATCGGCGAACGGCGAACATAAAGGGATTTGGGCAGAAAGATCATTTTAAATATATTTATTTTCCCAATAAGTGAAAGTGGCAGTAACTTCCAGGTCTGAGATCTCTTACGAAAGGCATCTACCACCGGCTTAATATTAAGGCTAAAATAATCATGCACATAACTTGTTATCAGAATACCTAAGTATTTAAATTGGGAGACCCACTGTAGTGAACCAGAAAATGTATTGGATGGGAAATTGTCTAGGGGAATGATGACAGACTTATCTTGGTTAATCCTAACCCCAGAGAATGAACCGAATGTTGAGATAATATCGAGCGCTGATAATAAAGAGTTCTCTGGATCATTCAGGTAGAGTAAAGTATCTTCTGCATATAGCGATATTCTTTCTTCAACACTACCCACTTGGATTCCTTGAATTTGATTCAAATCTCGTATAAGGATAGCCATAGGTTCAATTGCAAGAGCAAAAAGATATGGGCAAAGTGGGCAGCCCTGACTAGTACCTCTATATAGTTGAAAGGATTCTGAGATAGTGTTTCCATTGCGAATTCTGGCTTTGGGAGTTAGATACAGGGCTTGAACCCACTTAATAAATTTACTGCCAAAGCCATACCAACTTAAGATCTCCCACAAATAGGGCCATTCCACAGAGTCAAATGCCTTCTCGGTGTCCAGTGAGGCAACTACCCTACGACTGCACACCGAGGAGGCCAGATAAATATTTGTAAAGAGCCTACGTATATTAATATCTGTGCCTTTATTGGGCATGAAGCCAGATTGGTCCCCATGCATCAATGTGATTATAATTGGTTTGACTCTATTAGCTAAGATCTTGGCCAGGATTTTAGCGTCTGTGTTGAGTAAAGAGATTGGTCTATGTGACCCACATTGTGTTGGGTTCTCCCCGGGTTTAAGAATGAGGATTATAATTGCTTCTGAGAATGACTGTGGTAAGGGATGCCCTACTAGCACTTCATTAAATAATGAAAGTAATTTGGGGGCTAAAATATCAGAATAACATTGGTAGAATTCAGAAGGAAGACCATCAGAACCAGGAGTCTTATTGGGTTTAAGGTCTGCTATAGCTTCTTGGACTTCTTCAATAGAGATAGGTTGATCAAGAGTTATTTTCCTTGGCAATGCTATTTAAATTGTCGAATTAGTGTAGTGGGCTCTAGCAGAGTATAAAGTTTTTTATAAAAGGTCCTAAAGGTATCATTTGTTCCGGATCAACCAGAAGAAGATTACAATCAAGAATAGCTGGGATGGCAGTGGGGACACTCAAGCCTTTAGATAACCAGGCTAGTAGTTTGCTATTTTTATCACCATACTCAAAGATACGTCGTGTTTGGTGTAGAAGGGCATTTTTAGTTAGGGATGTCTGGGCAGATTAGATGTCTAATTGTTGCCAAGTTCTCCAGTTTTCGGGAGAATTAGCCTGTATAAAGACATTCTCAGCATCTTTTGGCTTGAATTTCGAGGCTTGTTATGTGTGCTCTAACGTTTGCTTTGTATGCTTTAAGCTCAGTCATGTACTGACCTCTGATAACCGCTTTACCTGCATCCCAGACAACCGTGTCGGAAGTGGACCCAATATTAGCCTCCCAATAATTACACAAAGCATGAGAAATCAAAGGTTGAATATGTGGTTCATTTATACGAAGACGGGAGATTCTCCATAATCTATCCTTCGTTTGGTAGATATCACCAGCGTAAGTGAAATAGGAGCATGGTCAGATATGCCCTATGGAAATATATCTATAGAGTGTACTTGGGATAATATAGGAGGGGTCGCAAAAGCCAAATCTATACGAGACATAGAGCGGTGTGCTGAGGAGAAACAGGTATACGCTTTCCCCCGTGGGGTTTTTCCATCTCCGTAGATCTTGCAAATGATTCCCTTCAGCCCAAACTCTAATGCTGGGAATGCTGATAAGGAAGCGCCAGCGGGGAAGAGTAGCAATCGATCCGCGCGGACGAGCGGGGGCGCGGCTGGGGTCGATCCGGCGGCTAATCGGCCGCCGGAACGACCCCAGCCGCGTCCCCGCTCGTCCGCGCGGATCAATTGCCGCTAGTCCCCGCTGGCGATTCCTTATCAGCGCTCGACTCCCTGCCATTGTCCGCCGGCGGGGGTCGAACGGCTTCGGGCCAGCTGAATATTATCAGCTGGCGGGTCAGCTGGTTGATGCACGGTACAGAAACGTACCGTGTATCCCCAGCATAAGATCACAGCCGTCCCTGGTAGAGCTACCAGTTCTGTCTATTGTTGGATCCATAGTAAGATTAAAATCTCCCATTATGATAAGTCTGTCACCATGCCACCTAGAGGATTTAGCAATGACATCATACAGAAGTTGTTTATTGGCTGGCGGAGGTACATATATGCCTGCTAATATGTATTCAAGACCATACAGTTCAAAATTTAGCAAGACAAAGCATCCCTGATCATCACAGCTATAGTCTAGAATCCGCAATGGAATGGATTTGTGGATAAGTATTGAGACTCCTCTAAAATGGGAGTATGCAGAGTGATAATACTTTGATACCCATGGACGCTTGAGCGATATTTTATTCCCTATCAAGTGTGTTTCAAGTAATATACATATATGCGGGGTGTATTATTTTAAATAGTTGAAAACCTAAGGACCTCTTAATTTTAGAGCCTAATTATCTTGTATTCCAGCAAATACATTTAAGTGTATCCATCAGAGAAAGTTAATGATAATAATGGCAATATTATATTACACAAAAATGTAACCCATGACATGAAAGATATCCAAATAGTTCTTGTCCAGGAGAGGAGCCCAAAGTCAAGAGAAGAAGAAAAGAGAGAAGCAAGAAATGAAGACAGAACCCCAACACCCCCCCCACCCTACACCTTTTACCAAAACCTTAGGAAAGAGCATGTCTGCACCTTAACGAACACCAACCATTGCAGAGGCAAGTGGACCAAACCATAACTAGCTTAGTCCCTAATTGCCTCTGAGGGGAAGCAGACCGTGTGAGGAAGTCCACTACCCAGACACCCAACTCAACCAGAGAAGGGGGTATATGTCTTAAAAGTTTTTGAACAACAATATTAGGAACCATTAAGCGAATAAGCTTGTCATCAAAACATACCCACATACCCAACAAGGAGTCGCAATGGATATTAACACCTGGACATACCTGAACTACTACCCGGTGACTACTTATTTTGCAGCTGCGATATGGGGAAATTAGTTTACATTAGTGAGGGCAAACATCAGGTGTTCCTCTCGCATATCTACATACTGATGCTGTTTCCTTGTAAGCCCAGCTTGTCCAATGTACAGCCTGCCACACAACTCAGCATGCCGCCCTTCCTAAATTATTTTGTAATCAGTACTGCAGTCATAATCCATTATCCTAAGCCATTCCTGATTGTGCTACCTTGAAGAGCGTCCCAGCTGACTATTAAATGTACGTAATTCCGCATTTCCTGCAGTGTGTGTACAATATAAAGGAGTGCTGTGACTACTGTCAGTTTCCCCTGCTCTTTTTTTGTCAGTTAAGTTCTCAACTGGATTTGTAGGGTACATGCTTTTTAGCCAGACCATTGCTCAATGTAATCCAGTTCTTTCCTGTCTATACCTAGAGTAGACCTGTCATGGTTTTCAGATTGGGGATGGATGGGCAAAATCCAGTAGCGGATAGTTCGTGGGGCAGAGCGAGAGGCAGGGATACTTGCAGAAGTACCAGCAATGTTCAATATGGTTTACAGGGGAACTTGCAGCTAGGAAGCTTTCAGATATTTTCAGGGGGAAAAATCTGTAAATGGTTGAAATTCCAAAACTGATCAGATAGCATTGGCACTTTGGGGATGGTCGAGCATCATTATATAATAATAAATACACATTCTTTCTGCACTGTTGTGAGCTCTTCTTGATCATCAGTTAAAGTGAACCGAGCACCTTTTTTTCACTCAGGACATTTCTATAGCACATGAAAAATGTATGCCGACTATCTGTTTCATTATTAAAATAAACTTTAATTTTACCTTGTATTTTACATTCAAAGTTGTTAAATTGGCCTGTTTGAGCAGACCTGCCGACCGTCCCCATCCGCAGAAAGTTCAGTAACCTCTAATTGTTTTATTGCGCTAATTACCAAGAGGTAAACCATGCCTTTCATCAGCAAAGAGGGTGAATAATTAGGAGTGTGTTTTCAAAGCCATGTGTAAGGCTTGGTGGTGTATTCTCCACAGTCAGCATGCAACGCATGAGCTGGCGTGGAGGAGGTACACACACTAGCACCAGGAAACAGGCTATCCCTAGTATAGTGGAGGGGAGGACTGACTCCAATAGGAGATTGTGGCGCACAGAGCCGGTGCAGATCTGACAGCCACAAACAATGCTTTCGTTATAACGTCTCAGCGCAAAGTAGCGCTGAGCACACAAACCAGAACTGAGGAGATCAGGACAGGTAGACAGAATGAACGCTTGCTAGCAAGCGGCTACTTAGCGACAGCAAGCGTCCAAAACCAGACAGACTGGAATGAGGCAGCCAATGCGCAGCGGCGATGGCGTGCCTCACAAAGACAGGACAGGACAGTCAGGAAACAGCAGGATTAAGATAGATGAACGAAACACAGATAAATATACAATAAGTATGTTTTCCTAGCATATTACAATTACAGCTATCAATGAAACTATTTGTAACGTCTGACTAACATATGTATATATCGGCAATGAACCGATATATGACATAAGCAGGAACGCTGACTAGGACTGGAGTAATACAGGGAACAGGACTCAGAAGGATTCGCTATCTCTTCGCAGAGATGAACGCAATCCACAAACGGTAACAGAACAGGATTCAGAAGGATTCGTTATCTCTTCGCAGAGATGAACGCAATCCACAAACAGTAACAGAACAGGATTCAGAAGGATTCGTTATCTCTTCGCAGAGATGAACGCAATCCACAAACAGAACCAGAAGCAGGGTAACTACCTCAGCACGGGTGGTCACGGTACGCGCAACCTACCAAAACGTGCTGGAAAGCTGACTAACTGCACACAGGATATAAACAGTTCGTGTACGTATACATCAGCGACACTGATGTATTAACGTAACACAAATACAAGGAAAATAATAAACGTGCTGGTATGCATATATATTGGCAATGAACCAATATATGATGCAAAGACCAGCAAAGTATCTTTATAACAAGAAACACGATCGGGGGCTAAAGCGACAGCAAGACTGGCTTACACTGAAGCTATGAAAACCCAAGGAAACCCTGCAGGAAGCAGATCTTTATACTGAGGTCATCCAATGGGAGCAGACATGCAGATTCCCACACAGGTGAATGATAATCAGTCACAAGCTGACAGCAGGGAAAGACAGACAAAGCTATGCAGCTTGCATGGAAATAGATCAGAACTGCCTGAGCTGCAGCACTACTACTTCCAGCAATAGCTGCTGCAGCAGCGATCATTACAGTACCCCCGCCCTTAAAAGCGGATTCCAGACGCTTTTCAAAACTGAAATTCCCAACAAAACAGTCTGACTGATAATTCATGATGACCGGGACAGCCCGGCAAGACCGAATTCCAGAATCAGTCCCCACAAGACTGGACCCATCAGAACCAGAACCTACAGAACCATGCCCATCAGTACTACAAGCCCCAGTGTGACACCCATCAGAACCATGATTTCCAGAAGAAAGCCCTCCGAAATTCCCTGAGCGATACCCACCGCCTTCCAGGAACCGTTCAGAAACGCCAAAGCCTTTGCAATGCCCACCGGTACTGTCTTTACCAACACAAAACCCACTGTTGAACCAGTCCAAGGCACCAGGACAAGTTTTCTCAGAGACCTCCCAGAACACCTTGAAGCTCCAAAGAGATCCCCATAGGTCAGAATGCCCCTTAGGCTCACATGGAGAACT
This sequence comes from Hyperolius riggenbachi, assembly GCF_040937935.1. Taxonomy (NCBI): domain Eukaryota; kingdom Metazoa; phylum Chordata; class Amphibia; order Anura; family Hyperoliidae; genus Hyperolius; species Hyperolius riggenbachi. Next base: position 264,251,550 of record NC_090647.1, on the reverse strand, counting down.
ATCAAGAACCCCTATGGAACCTAGGGCAATTCCCGAGTCAGGGCCACAAGGACAAACATCAATATCAGGGCTTTCAGGGACCAGAACCATCTCTGGGCAGGCAGGCAGACTGGCAACATCAGAACGTGTTCCCACTAAGGAAGCATCAGAGCACACTAACACCTTAAACACACTTGGGCATTCTGGCACACAAAGAACATCTGGGCACACCGGCACAAGAGAAACCTCTGGGCATGTCAAGGAACTGTGAGCCTCAGGGTCAGCCAAGACAGGACCAAAACCAGGACTGGCCAAAAAAAAAATCATCATGACTAAACTTCGCAACTACTGGACTTTTACACGAGAATGCTGGATCAGACTTAGATGTCGCTGATTCCAGCAAAGTCAGTAACAAATCAGATTCAGGGGCACTAACAAGACAGGACAAATCTTCTGATGTATGCACTGAACCAGATAGGGACTCCACAATTACCTCTGGACTGGACAGAGACTCATTTAATACACTGGATTGGAGCTCATGAGGCGCTGCAGAACAAGTCAGTATTGCAGCAGCCCCCACTGGACTAGGCAAAACTGAGGAATTCCCTGGACAGGTAGGGGACTCTGGAACCTCTGCCACAGCGGCCAGAGAACCAGAATCTTTCAGGATACAGGGCTGGGTTTCAGGAACACTCATCAGACCGGACTGAAATTCTGAGATTTCTATTATTTTGACCAGAGAATCAGAATTATCCATGTTACAGGGCAAGACTTCTGAAACATTCAGAGGACAGGGCTGGAGTTCCTCGGCTGTTACAACACTGGAGAGGGACTCAACAACATTGGTTAAATCAGACTGTGTACAGGGCAAGGTATCTAACACACTTGCTGACGAGGACAATATTTCAATGGCTTCTGCTTTGCTGGGCAGAAATTCATCAAGTTTTATTAGAGCAGACTGTAATTCCAAAACAGCTGCTAGACAAGTGAATATTACTGCAACACCAACTGAGGTAAGCAGTGCCTCAGACCCTTCTGCTAGAGGGTTTGAAATATCCAAAGTACTGGGTGAAGCATAAGACTCTGCGACCACAGCTTCACTGGACAGGATCACTGAACAGTCCATATTGCAGGGCAAAACCATGGAAGCACCTGCTGGACAGCATAATGATTCTGTGACCTGAGTTTCATTGGAGAGATCTACTGCACAATTCATGGTACAGGGCAAATTTATTGGAACATTTTCTGAACAAGGTAATAATTCTGCGATTTCAGGTTCACAGAGCAGATGCTCTGAGCTATTCACGAAACTAGAGCGAGGTGTAGAAACAGGAAGATCAAGACACAATGTTTGCGCATCTGAATCACCATTCATTTGTAAAATTGGAAAATTCAGATGCTGGGGTTCTGAGGTGTCTAGACAGGATTGCTGGGACTCGGAAACTGATGTAGTGCATCTATTGGCATCTGCTGGATCAGACAGGAGTTGAACTTTATTAACACAGGTAATTTCTGCAGAAGTGTTTGCAGAGACAGGCAAGACTTTTCTGGTGTCTGTTTCACTGAACAAAGAGTCATGAGTACTGGCTAGGCTGGACTCGGAAGTCAGCAGGACCTCTGGATTCTCTGCTGAGAAATTTGCGCAGGGCAAGGTTAAGAATGTATCAGTGGCTTCTGTTTTACTGGTAAGTAACACTGAGTTATCCATGGTACAGGGTGAAATTGCAGGAACTTCAATTTCACACAAAAAGAGCTCCGAATCACCTGCTGAATCAGCCAAAGGTGCTGAAGCAGGCGGGTCAGAACGCCAAATTTGTGAATTCGGAGTCACATAAAAATCATCCAAAATCAGTTCCCACACATCAATCAATGGAGCCACAAAGTCATACTCACACACACCAGTTTTTATTAGGTTATAGGCAGACTTAATGCATGCATTCAATACTAATTCACTTTTTGCACTGTAAAATTGACAAAATGAACTTGAATCATTCTTCCATTCATTGACCAGAGCTTCCATCTCTCCTTTCTCAAATGGAGGATTCCAAGCATACTTAACAGGCAGATCATGGTTTGCAGATATGATTGTAGCAGGGACATATATTGGGTTAATTAGCAGGTGATTGGCAGATTCCTTATTCCTAAGAATCTCCAATACCTGTAGCAAGTGCTGAACTGTAGTGTATGCAAACTTTCCTTGCTTCACAAATAAGTTGATTTGTTCAATACTCTGTAATATCTCCTCATAATCATACTCAGATAATTCTTTTAAACAAAAATCTTTATTTTCCCTAGCCAGGGAGGAAAGTTCATTAGTAGTTTCATAAGTCCATTTAACTCCCCTGAAAGACAATTGCATTTCATTATCTGTTAATGGCAGAATCTCATTATAGGTCTCAGTCGCTAAGGATAACGACTCTGCAGATCGGACACGTTTCTTAGAACGTTTGCGTTTGGCCTTAGACCCTGCTGTTTTCCCTGCTGTTCTTGGTGATTTATTCAAGGCTGCAGGAAAATTATCAGTAACACCTTCTGCTTGCTGAACATTTTTGCAAGCAATTGAAGGAGTAGCTGATTGACCTGCTGCCAGGAGTTCATTAAGAGGAAAAGGCAATGGATCTATGCGCAACCAGTTATGGATCACAAACGCTAGAAATTCCAGCGGTCTCTCTTTCAAATCGGAATGATTGAGAACATCAAATGCCCACTGGAATAATTCCCCTTTAAACAAAATATAACTTAGTTGGAGTGCCCAGGTTGAAACAGGAGTCGCTTGGAGATCAGGATTGGCCAGGAACCTGGCACATTCAGAGAAAAACTCATTTTCTGTTTCAGAGCTAAGTTCTTCAAATTTCTTAAAGGAACAGGAACCATAATTAACAGTGTCATACTTTCTGGGAATCCCCCCCACAATGGGGATTGGTAATGGGGTTTTCATAATGTAAGGCTTGGTGGTGTATTCTCCACAGTCAGCATGCAACGCATGAGCTGGCGTGGAGGAGGTACACACACTAGCACCAGGAAACAGGCTATCCCTAGTATAGTGGAGGGGAGGACTGACTCCAATAGGAGATTGTGGCGCACAGAGCCGGTGCAGATCTGACAGCCACAAACAATGCTTTCGTTATAACGTCTCAGCGCAAAGTAGCGCTGAGCGCACAAACCAGAACTGAGGAGATCAGGACAGGTAGACAGAATGAACGCTTGCTAGCAAGCGGCTACTTAGCGACAGCAAGCGTCCAAAACCAGACAGACTGGAATGAGGCAGCCAATGCGCAGCGGCGATGGCGTGCCTCACAAAGACAGGACAGGACAGTCAGGAAACAGCAGGATTAAGATAGATGAACGAAACACAGATAAATATACAATAAGTATGTTTTCCTAGCGTATTACAATTACAGCTATCAATGAAACTATTTGTAACGTCTGACTAACATATGTATATATCGGCAATGAACCGATATATGACATAAGCAGGAACGCTGACTAGGACTGGAGTAATACAGGGAACAGGACTCAGAAGGATTCGCTATCTCTTCGCAGAGATGAACGCAATCCACAAACGGTAACAGAACAGGATTCAGAAGGATTCGTTATCTCTTCGCAGAGATGAACGCAATCCACAAACAGTAACAGAACAGGATTCAGAAGGATTCGTTATCTCTTCGCAGAGATGAACGCAATCCACAAACAGAACCAGAAGCAGGGTAACTACCTCAGCACGGGTGGTCACGGTACGCGCAACCTACCAAAACGTGCTGGAAAGCTGACTAACTGCACACAGGATATAAACAGTTCGTGTACGTATACATCAGCGACACTGATGTATTAACGTAACACAAATACAAGGAAAATAATAAATGTGCTGGTATGCATATATATTGGCAATGAACCAATATATGATGCAAAGACCAGCAAAGTATCTTTATAACAAGAAACACGATCGGGGGCTAAAGCGACAGCAAGACTGGCTTACACTGAAGCTATGAAAACCCAAGGAAACCCTGCAGGAAGCAGATCTTTATACTGAGGTCATCCAATGGGAGCAGACATGCAGATTCCCACACAGGTGAATGATAATCAGTCACAAGCTGACAGCAGGGAAAGACAGACAAAGCTATGCAGCTTGCATGGAAATAGATCAGAACTGCCTGAGCTGCAGCACTACTACTTCCAGCAATAGCTGCTGCAGCAGCGATCATTACACCATGCTTTGAAAACACACTCCTAATTATTCACCCTCTTTGCTGATGAAAGGCATGGTTTACCTCTTGGTAATTAGCGCAATAAAACAATTAGAGGTTACTGAACTTTCTGCGGATGGGGACGGTCGGCAGGTCTGCTCAAACAGGCCAATTTAACAACTTTGAATGTAAAATACAAGGTAAAATTAAAGTTTATTTTAATAATGAAACAGATAGTCGGCATACATTTTTCATGTGCTGTAGAAATGTCCTGAGTGAAAAAAAGGTGCTCGGTTCACTTTAAGGTTGCAGGTGATAACAATACAAATGACAGGGCTGTGCTGTGCTTAGTGAGGTGATTGTTGCCTTGAAACCATGAATTTCTGGTTGCATTATATATGTGCTTAAACAATAAAAATGAAGTGTGACTTCTACTTTGATACATCTTGATGGACCTGACTACTTTGAGGAGGACAGCCTTATAAGCCAGAAGAGATCTCATTACAGTATACACCAGAGCCAGCTACCACGTACAGCATAAACATGACTTCTTTATCTGTATTCTCAGATCCAGTGCAGAAAGTCACTCTTGCTGTATCCAACATTAAGAAATCTATTGCATACTGGAATGGTCTGCTTGGCCTGAAAATATATCATGAAGATGACGGCAAGAAATCTGTGTTACTGGGTTATGCAGACAACCAGGTAATACTTGTTCCAAATTATTGTTGTGCTTTATAAAAGGCTTACTTAAGTTACATATTTGTTTTATTGCAGGTAATTCCACACCTATTTGACAAAAAAACAAAAATGAATACTCTAAATGACAGTATATATGAGGCTGGGTGCACACTTAGCAGTGCGGAAAAGGTCGGGTTTTGCTGCATATGTGTTTGTGCATTTTTTATGCGTTTTACGTGAGTTTTCTGTGTGTTTCCATTTTTCCCACACATGCGTTTTCTTGCATTTTGAATGTGTTTTAATGCGTTTGCGATTCGCATATACAAAACGCATATGCATTTTGTATGTTTTGCATGCATTTTTGTATGCGTTTTATGCAAAACACTAGGAAGTAAATTGGAAGCGGAAGTACATCAAACTTAAAACCCGCACTAAAACGCAATACCTCTGTGTCACCATTGACTCACCATTGAATTATTTGCGTTTTTGAAAAATATGCAACAAAACCAGCGTTTTTAAAAACGCACATTGCAAAATGCAAGTATATGCGTATTTACATGCAGCCCATTGACTTGTATTATGTGCGTTTTCGCTGCATTTTCTGCAATGCTAGCGTTTCTGCTTAGTGTGTTCCCTGCCCGAGACTTTTCTCATAATTAGACCACCCACAAACGTATGCAGCAAGACAGTCTTCCATATTCATATACAAAATATTAATTGTATTTCTGACTTACTTTAAAGTGACTGCAATTTCTTAAAATAAGCTGTTTATTGTAAAATGCAGCTAGCAATAAGCCAGCTTTCGAATCTGATGTCCCACACCATTATTATGCATGTATAACTTTTTCAACAGCACTTTACTGAGTACAAAACAATGTTCTCAGCAGAGCTCTAATCTCTATTATTATCATAGTCTAATGTCCTTACCATAGTCTAAACGTACCCAAAAACTCATTGATTTTTCAGTTTGATTTCCTGCAGATTTAATTAATTTGCTGAGAAGTGATTTCCCCCAAAATGTCACATTGCTTTTGACAAAAAAAAAAAATGAATCAAAAGTATTGATCGAACGAGACAGAAAATCTAGGTTAACGGGGGATGGGGCAGGAGCAGTAGTAGGCCAATGCTTTGCACAATGTCAAACAGAGCAATGCTGTAGTTCGATCGATTTTTTTTTTTTCAAAATATTCCCTGTTGGATGTGCTATGTGTGGTAGGAATCTATTACTTTCAGGGAGGAAGCAATCTTTATCCCATGTTGGGTATCAGTCTATAAGTGTATGGTCAGCTTAAAGGATATCCAAGCAGAAAAAAGGAATTTAGAATACATACGTGTCCAATATTGTTATCCAATACAATACAGGACTGTCCCCGAACCCCCGAGTTGTGTCTTTTTTACTTTGCTGTGCCCGCACTCCCGTTCCCAACACTCGCAGAGTATACTATATCTCATTGTTCCTCAAACTAAGGCCCGTGGGCCAAATGCGGCCCCTGTGGCTTTTTTACTGGCCCCACACACACACAATGTATTGCTTATAGATGTGGTCTGCTGCATCTTTAAATATTGGTGGCCCACATATAGAATAGTGGTTCTGGCACCACCCTTCCACATGGAAGCCAGAAAGCAGACATTTGCTGGCTTCTGGGTTACTGGGTGGAGGTAATAACTTGTAACAAGCATAATCACATATATCTTGGTCAGAGCTGTGCAGGAATGTTGTTATGGTTTCTTTGCGAAGGGGAAATTGAGGATTGCACTGCATATGTTTCAACAGAGATCGTGTGTGTGTATGGGTGAGATTGTGCTGCAGGCTGTGGCAGGCCATTGGGTGACCTCATGGCTCACAGAAGACTTGCTATGTTAGGGTCACGATATCTGCACTGTGTTGGTGGCATACTATCTGCACATGCTGTAATGGAGTGCATACTATCTGCACATGCTGTGTTGGAGGGCATACTACCTGCACATACTGTGTTGGGGAGTACTATCTGCACATACTGTGTTGGGTGGTACTATCTGCACATGCTGTGTTGGGGCATAATGGGAGACATGAGGGCTGCCCATGTTAATAGGCAGGGGTGTCGCTAGGGCCTTTGATCCGGGGCACCGGCCTGGAACTTGTTCCTGGTGGATCTGATCTGCAGATGAATATCAGTTAAACAAGGTGTGTATGAGGATCTGCAGATATCATAGACTATGAATGCGTTTTGCAGGAACGGATCTTTGGCAGGAACAGATCTTTTGTGTCTGTACAGCATCTTTGTGTGCAGCATCTTGCAAAGATTTTTTTCTGATGGGGAGTTCAGCTCCATAGAAAAGACTGTGAAGGTATGGCTCTCATACTACATGAAGGGTGGTAAGATTGGTCTGTGATCTTTCATTTTCCAAAGACTATAGTCTGATGTGTATATGCACCTCTATACTGGGGGAAGCTGCCTATCTAACCTATACTGGGGGAAGCTGCCTATATAATCTATACTGGGGAAGCTGCCTATATAATCTATACTGGGGGAAGCCACCTATCTACAGCCAAGCAAAGCCCCATGGCTCCAGCCTTGCAAAGCAGAACACTCAGCAAAGCAAACTCCCAGCCTAGCAAAGCCTCCTGGTCCCAGCTCAGCAAAGCAATACAGCCAAGCAAAGCCTAGTAAAGCCCCCCAGCCCAGCAAAGCCCCAGCAAGTCACCTAGCAAAGCCAGGCCAGCACAGCATCACAGTCAGCCAGGCTGGCACAGCATCACCACCAGCCGAGTACAGCGCACAGGCCAGCCAGCCGAAGGCAAGACAGAAGCCAGTTGAGGGGCTTATATATGTGAAATACTGCCTATTAAATATATTTAAAGGGATACTGTAGGGGGGTCGGGGGAAAATGAGTTGAAGCTACCCGGGGCTTCTAACGGTCCCCCACAGACATCCTGTACCCGCGCAGCCACTCACCGATGCTCCGGCCCCGCCTCCAGTTCACTTCTGGAATTTCAGACTTTAAAGTCTGAAAACCACTGCGCCTGCGTTGCCGTGTCCTCGCTTCCTCTGATGTCACCAGGAGCGCACGGTGCAGACACAGAACATACTGGGCCTGCGCAGTACACTCCTGGTGCCATTAGCGGGAGTGAGGACACGGCAACGCAGGCGCAGTGGTTTTCAGACTTTAAAGTCTGAAATTCCAGAAGTGAACTGGAGGTGGGGCCGGAGCATTGGGGAGTGGTTGCGTGGGCACAGGAAGTCTGTGGGGGACCATTAGAAGCCCCGGGTAACTTCAACTCATTTTCCCCTGACCCCTCCCCCCCCTACAGTATCCCTTTAAGTTATGCCACTGCTATGTTCAAGTACATTTGGCCTCACCTATGATCACGCCCACTTTATACGGCATGGTCACACCCATTTTTCGCCGCGGCGGTAGCGCGCCGCACACTCATTCCTTTTTGGTGCCCGGGGGTGCCCCGGATCTCCCAGGAACCTAGAAACGGGGCTGTTTACAATACTTGACTGGATAACGTTCCTGACATATGTACGTACTCTATTTCTTTTTAGCTTGGACATCCTTTAAGACCAGTGTTTGGGGAAGCCAATTAACTTTTCAGTGTGTTTTTGGGTTGTGGGAGGAAACACAGGTAGGGCATACAGGGCCTGATTTTAGTAAATGTTCTCTAAGCATCTACATTGGACATATAACAAAGTGTTGCAGGAAACTTGGATCGAATGTGGGAAAAAAATTTGCATCTGCACATTATTGATCCGAAAGTTTGATTTTATGATTGAATCGGAATCTAAAACCTTCTTAAATCGTTCCGTTAATGGGAACAATCGATAATTTCCATTAGATTAGATTGTTCAAATCGCGTTGAAAGATGGCATCTGATGAAAAAATTGGCATAGATTGCTGAAAGGTTAATAAATTAACAGTGTGATTTCAGTCTCGTGCTGCACCTGCAGTGAGATAATTTTTTATTATTTTTTTTTACTGCATAAACCTGTCACAAGCCTCGAGTATGATGTAATATAATCGTTGTGAGAGTGACTACCCATAACTTTCCTCATGTTGCTTCAGCACCAAATGTTGAGTTCATCACCACTAACATAGCCTCAACTGAGTGCATTTCTGCTTACATAAGTAGTACTCTGAAAATCCTGTGTAAATTGCTTCTTTGGAGGTTAATTGTGGTAGTACTGGTTGTACAGGTACATGATTTTTACTCTTGTAGCTTGTCAGTGAAAATGTGCCATGTTGATGTGAGAAATGTTTGGCTTTGCAGTGCAAGCTTGAGCTGCAAGAAATCGGTGGACCTGTAGACCATGGGACCGCATTTGGCAGAATTGCATTTGCATGCCCAAAAGATGAGGTTGGTATTAATAATATATATGGTTTTTTTTTTAGATGTGAATAATCAGAAAATGGCCAAACAAAACATTCAGTGTCATATATACCCTTGATAGGATATGTATTGAAGTAATGCAAAATCTTCAGACCTGTGAAGTTTCTTTTCAAGTAGATCTTCATGGATACAAAATATCTGTATCAGTCCTCTTAGGCATCCGTAGCCAGCTTGCAATGGCTTACAGTACATGCTGGTGTGATCAGATGTTGTAGCTTTCACATCAAAAAACAAAGCAATTTTGACTGTACATTTTCAACTATGTAATGAAGGAATAGGTAGTGTTTTTTTTATGGCTAGCATTTGCTTCCAGCACCATTCCTTATTTAAATTGAGAAACCATTATCTCTCTATACATAAGTGATGGTCAGTGCCACATTTAGTAAGCATTGTGATTTCACTTTAGCACCATGAGACACCTCATGCCGCCATGTCATTTAACAATTCACCTGCAGAGACACACCTGAATTGGATCAAAAGTGTAGATTTTTACTTACTTGCGGCTTCTTTCAGCTCCCTGTAGTCCCTCAAGTCCCTCTGCATCCTCTTGGTCCCCTATGTTGTCTAGAACTTCAGTCATGGTTACTGTGCAAGCGCGGTAACTTCTGCTCGTCTCCTTGATCACGCTCCTGTCTCCATGAGCATTCTGTGCATGCTCAGCACAGTTCTTCTGAGATGCGCAGGTCACTCCTGGTGATGGGAGTGCAACTGAACAGGTGCGAGGACAGGACCACACATGCGCAGCAGCCTGTCACTGGAGTTCTATTCAGTGATCTTTCAGAGGCAGCAGCTGCACAACGGAGGGACCTGAAGGACTATGGCAGGCTGGAAGAAGCTGGTAAGTAAACCTATCCTGTGGATCCTGTTCTCTCCCGCCTCACCTGTTTGTTTTTTTCTATCACACCTGCCTTAAAGCAGACCTGAACTCAGAACTTCCTCTCTGCTCTAAAAGATAAGCAATAGCATAATGGCAAAAGAAAAACATTTCTCTTACAGCTGATACAAATTGTGCAATAAGTCTGCAGTGTGTCTACTTCCCGTTTTTCATGGAAGCAGACATAGGGTTAACATCCTGTGTTTACAAATTTGCTGCTCTACTGAGGCAGCAAGCTGACATTGCTGAGTGATCAAATTACAATTGTGATTAGCCACAGATGAGGGGGAATTAGACAGGCTAGACTCTCAAAATACATACAAGGTGCATTTCTCTATGACTTCCTTCTGTCCTGTGCAAGAGTTCAGGTCCATTTTATGGATTAGTGCCAGCCCACCCACTTACCATGGGTCTCCAACTGATGTATGACGCATGTAAGTACACTTTCCACTACAGCCGGATACAGAATACTGCAGAGGTCAAAAAACAGGCTTACTATAACAGTTCTATTACATCTGGGGTTTACTGTACCAGGCGTTACTCCCATATACTGTACTTATAATGGTGCTTGACCGGGGCATTTAGTTTACTATACCCGAAGTTTTACTATATCAGAGTTTACGATAATGAGATTATACTGTACTATGACCTAGATATACTAGAATCTTCACAGATAAAATCACATTTTATATGTGACATTGGAAAACATACCATAACAATTTGTATTGCATTATGTTTACAGTTTCACATCTAACCGTTTCTCACATCTTTGTAATGTTTTTAGTCACCATTTTTTCTTTACAGCTTTCAGGCATTGAGGAAATCATGAAAAAAGAGAATCAAAAGATACTGACCCCTCTTGTGAGCCTGGACACTCCAGGGAAAGCCACAGTCCAGGTTGTTATTCTGGCTGATCCAGTAAGTAGTGTTTTAGCCAAAACAGTCCTGTATATATCCGTTTTATACCTGGTGAGGCCAACATAGCCTGGAACAAGTTTCTGCAAGATAACCATATAGTTCTTTAAAATGAATAGGCTATAGGCATGCTGTACGCTGATTGCTCTAAATGTGTGGCTGGCTTCTTAGGGATATAAAGGACTTATTTGCATATTCACTCACTAAGCTTAAAAGACAACTGTAAAGAGAGGGATATGGAGGCTGCCATAATTTATTTTATTTTTAAGCAACACCAGTTACCTGGCTATCCTGCTAATTCTCTGCCTCTAATACTTTTAGCCATAGCCCCTGAACAAGCATGCATCAGATCAGGTGTTTCTGACATTTTTGTCAAATCTGACAAGATTAGCCGCATGCCTGTTTTTGGTGTTCATACACTACTGCAGCACAATTGATCAGCAGGGCTGCCAAGCAATTGGTATTGTTTAAAAGGAAATAAATATGGCAGCCTTAATATTCTTCTCACTACAGTTGTCCTTTAAAGTGTACCCAAACCGAAGCAGGAGTGCAAATAGAGATACTTGCCTAAAGAGCGGGGAACCTCAGGATCCTATTGAGGCCTCTCTCAAGTTCTGTGTTCTCCCCTTGCCTTGTACAAACCCAGGAAAGATTGCAGACAGCAGATAGTCACCAGTCTTCTGATTCAAATGCCCTAAGTATTCTGAAATAAAGTTTTATATAGGTATGCCCGGTTTAGCCCTCATAAAAGATGCTAGTATTGATATGGGCATATAGGGCTTTTGGGGACAACCAGCTTTTCAATATATTCAGAGATAATAAGACGAGTTTTGAGTCAGATCATGTAATAATTAAAATGTATATTTTATTATAAACACACAAAACATATTTAAGAGAAGACACATATAGCCAGAACAGACACAAGCTGATATAACCATCGCAATAAGTGTTACATATAATAAAATTAAGTCACCATACAAATTCTTTTTTGATTGATCCCCTGTATGGGGGGGACTTTTAACTACTTTGGCCTTTTGGACGTGGCCGCGGTTCTTTAGCCTGGGAATCAATGAATCAGGACATGGTGCCCGATCATTGATCCCTTTTCTCTCAGAAGCAGCGATGGGCTAAAATTCGGATTCGGGTGATCCGGATAGTTGCTATTCGGATTTCACCCAGTAATGCTGTGCAGCTTACCTGTCTGACGTCAGCTTCGGTCCGTCCTTCGGTGCCTCCCACGATGCGGTCCATGCGCGTCACGTGATTACAAACACTTCCTCCTTAAACCCGGAAGCAGGAAGTGTTTGTAATCACGTGACCGCCGCTTGGAGCGCATCGTGGGAGGCACCGAGGGACGGACCGAAGAAGACGTCAGACAGGTAAGCTTGACCCCCCCCGCCCAGCCCGCACAGCATTACTGGGTGAAATCTGGATAGCAACTATCCGGATCAACCGAATCCGAATTTGAGCCCATGGCTGCTCGGAAACCTCGCTCTTTCTGCCTCTTGCATCCCCCCCTATGTCCCTCTAAGAGTACATGTTACGCTTAGTGACGTAATGTAAATAAACTCATGGTTGCCATCTTGTGGCCAAATAGTAAAACTACATCTACATGTTAAAAAAAAAAATAAACACATTTTTACATAAAAAGAATTACTATTTACAGCCCACCCTCCCAAAAATACCCAAATAAAATGTTTAATAAAAAAACAAAAAAAAAACATTAAAATAAAAAAACGAAAATGTAAATATTTACCTAAGGGTCTAAACTTTTTAAATATCTATGTAAAGATGAAATCTATCTTTTTTTTTTTAATTATAAGCTTGTTGATAGTGATGGATGCAAAAAATAAAATGTTGTCGCCATACATTGTGATAGGGACATAATTTAAATGGTGTAATACCCAGGACTATTAGGCAAATACAATACATGGGTTTTAATTATGGAGGCATGTATTATTTTAAAACTATAATGGCCGAAAACTGAGAAATGATATTTTTTTTCAGTTTTTTTTTCTTATTCTTCCTATTAAAATGCATTTACAGTAAAGTAGCTCTTAGCAAAATGTACCACCCAAAGAAAGCCTAATTGGCGGCGGAAAAAACAAGATACAGATCAGTGCATTGTGATAAGTAGTGATAAAGTTATAGGCGAGGTGAAAATTGCTTGGATGCATAAAGTGAAACATGACTGAGGGCTGAAGTGGTTAACGGAATTCACTCCCAAGTAGTGACTACCCACTATATAAACTAAAGTGGGGTCACACTGGGATCACCATGTCCGTATGTACTTTAATAGCAATAGATACACAATGGCCGAGATATCCTCGATGTCTCAACACAGTTAGTGAATAAGACAATTTAAAGGCAAAAATTCACTGTAGGCTGGCATTTGTCTAGGGTTTGTAAGCCAGGGACAACAGCAGGTTCTGCATAAGCAGTTGTCTGGCAGAACCACGTGGAATAGAGGCTTCAGCATGTGTCTCCGTGAGTTACCAGTCTTATCGGGGCCACGTCCCACGAGGAGCACACCGGCTCAGTGGAAACCAGCTGTTTGGCAGGAAGCACACTTGTCACTGTGGAGAAGAAATGTCTTCACTTATACATGAACATTTAATGTGTGTCAGTCCACTGCAGCACAAGGAGTGCGCTATTATGCTGCAGGCCTTTCTTTTTTCCCACATGCATAAACCGCATTTCATTGTGAGCCATCCCATTGACTTATGTTTTATGAGATTTTGGATGCAGGAAAAAAGGCTAGTGATTGTGTGCTTCCTGCCTAAATGATGCATTATGGGAGTACCTTCTTGGTCAAGTTAACCTGAACATTTACAAACACCTTCTTCTGTTTTAAAGTAAATGGGAACCCGTTGAAAAAAGAACTGCAGTAAGCAGAAAAACATGCACAAAGTCTTACCACACAATAAGTAGAACAATACATTACGTGCAATACATTACACTATACTCATTGTGTGGTAAGATTTACGCACGTTATTCATAGACAAACATAGGGGGAGATTACAGCTGCCTAGAATTCCTCCCCTCAGACCAAGGACAGTGCAGTGTCTGGGGACAAGCACCAGTTGAGACACCACAATATCTGCAATCATCCTGCAGCTCACAGCGCTGCCCCTTTCTTTCCCTGCTACAGATGACTTTGAATGTAGCAGCAGCATGTGCACAGAGCATGGAGCAGCTCTGGGGAACTTAACAGTCATGTATGACCACAGCCCTGTGCCCTGCTGTGTGAATGCTTCTCTTTCCCCTTCATAACCAATGTCGGCTGTCCTCATTATTATCTGTATCCAAACTGCTCCTGATCGATCCCGTTGTCGATCAGGAGCAGATCCGACATTTAGGAAATAATTGTCAGGTCCTGTCAGTCGGGCGGGAAATTGCATTATGTGTACCCAGCATGATGTCCTACCATATTATCATACTGTATTGTGCATGGCTAAGGGAGACCTTGCAGGAATCCTCCCTCTTCCCCCCCCCCCCCCCCCCTTGAAAATCCTGGGTTTGCCCCTGCTATTCTGCTCAATGCAGTTTAGTGAATCTACGTTTATATGCTTTGTGTTTCTATATATACTGTATCTTTAAAAACAAAAAATGTGTATCTTATCCACAGTTGTCTGCAGACCCACAAATACAGCCAAGACAGGGGACATAGACGAGGGTAATGCTGTCCAGAACCATTAATACCCAGGCAGTTCTCTGCTGTGGCAGATGTAACAAAGTGTGTATGCATGTACTGCAGGTCCATTACAAGCAACTGATGCATGCCAGTGCATGTGCATGTGCATACTGTGTTGGGAGGGAAAGTAGAAAATAGTCTACCTAGTTATCAGCCTGTGAGTGAATTTTCCTATGCTAACAGGTTTAGTGGGGGCAGGGACATGGCACCCAGCCCAGGACTAAAATGATTGAATTACAGAGAGGCCTATAAAGCACATCCAAATGTATTGAAACTATAAACATTAGCTGTGTGTAGTTATGAGCAAAAATAATTTGCACCTTCTTTCTGTTCTAAGGTTTATTATCTGGTCCTCAGGAGGTGATAAAGGGATTAATGCACTAGACTGCATTAAGCAGAATAACAGGGAGCAGGAAAAAGATGCCTGTGGTGCATAGGCAGCGATGTAAAAAGCTGCGATTAGCGGCAATACAGGGAAATCTGGGCGCCAAATAAATTAGCAGGCCCTGGGACTACACAAACTGCAGCTATAAGTAGTGGGTGCTTCTCCCAAATCTCCCTATATTGACCCTAATCGTGGCTTCATGGCAGAGGTTGTCGGTGTTAGGAGTGGGGGGTTAAGGTCAATCATCAGGGTAGGGGTTAAATTTAGGCACCATCGGGAGGGGGAGGGGGGGGGGTAAGGTTGGGAATCGGTAGAGGGAAGAAGGTTCTGTGTGGTTGCCTTTTTTCCAGGCGTCCTTTTTTTTTTTTTTTTTACACATATATAAATAACGCATGATGAGTTCTGTAGAATGCAATACATTACATGCCATGCATTTACTCTACTCATTGTGCTGTAACGCTTTACCTACATAATTCTGCTTACCACAGTTTAGTATATACACCCTAAAGTTATTAAAATGTAACCTTAGCTGTAAAACATGGCACACTCCATTCAACTACTGTTTATTTGTAAAATCAAATAATGTAAACATGAAAGACATAACACTGAATTCAATAATCTACGGTAGCTATTTTTGAAATCTGTCCAAACCTAGCCTTGTAATTACCAAGAATTATCTTTACATAATCTAATCCTAAAAAGAAAAACATTTGCTGGTAGAGTCTGTGATGTGAACAGATACGGATTAAATAATGTCAGAAGTGCAAAACCCCATAATAGAACAAAGCAGTAACTGACTTTTTTTCAATGGATTTGTCTCTCTGCCAGAGCGCATGACTAGGAAGCTGCCTGAAGTACAGTAGCAATAAAGAAGGTTGTGAGTTTCATAAGACTTGACAAACATGTTTGTCTTAATTCATTTAAAGAGATAATGAGCTGGCATCACAAATATAAACTGCTGGTGTATTAAGCTACCGTACCGACATGACTGTTGCATTACTATTCGTAAATGAGGCATTGGGTCCCTGTGGGTTTCAAAAAGACTTTGATGATATGTTGGGATTCAGTAGAGAAAGCAATGAGGCTAATTGGTATGCTGGATGACCTCTTTTGGGATGAGATAAGTGAGATCTGTCAGGCATTTTAATTTGTCCTCCACAGTGGTTTCAGATACCAATAGATGCCTCCACATTGCTGTTCAGTTAACCTTTGTCCCATCTGTCCCATTCAGTGTTTGCCTATTGTAAAATCTTTCCTCACCCTGATGTACTTACTGACATTTATCACAGGTTTTGACCTCTATAGTCCTGCCAGGTTATCTGTACGGAATTTTCATTACTGAGAGTTCTACACACAGAGGGAGGTTAGAAACAGCAGTTATTTCCCACAATGAAACGAGGTTCACAGACCGCTAACTGTCAGGACCATGGCTCTGACATCACACTGTGGGAGGGGTTTTACCACAATATCATGCATACAGGTGATCTATTTGAGAGAAAGGGTAAATATATCTTGTGGCAAAGGGGATAATGGCAACTGATTGGGATGAAGTTCAGTCCTGGGTTAAAGCTCCTCTTCAAGCAAACGGCAAACCATGCTTCCTTTAAAGTTTATAGCTCTGAATGTAAAAAGATAGTTTGGATCAAAGCTGGCCCACATGATACTTGGCATGTGACAGAGCATGTTTGTAACCATTGTAATATGTGTACTTTTACAGATGCTTGTAGGGAAAACGAATATTAAACTGAATATAGACATTTGAAATTAGGAGACTCAGACAAAAGTTGAATCGATGAAAAATGGACATTCTGCTGCTAAGGACAAATGCCTTTTATCCCAAATAAAAGTGTAATTATAATAAATACATGTCTGATAGGTTACAGCAGAATTTCTGGTGGGATATAGTTTGCAGCAGCAGCATTTGAGATTTTCGGGCAAGTCATGCCATTGCTGCCTATTTATGGTGGGTGTGACTCTTGAAGCCCTGTTCAGTGGTCAGTTACATTGCAGAATAATTCTGCATGCCAGCTCACTGCCCATACAATTCTCTGGGGCTGTTTACAGTAACGTATCGTGTTATTCTAACTCGCTGCATGCAGGCTTTGTATTAAAGTCTATGGCCAGTCTCCATTGCAGTTCACAGTCATTATAGTGCGTGAGTTATGCAACTGACCACTGTGAACCTAGCCTGAAGATGCAGTATGTGCATAGTGCATAGTGAGTTGCAGCCATCAGTCACTGAGGAACTCCAGATGTTACTATGCACTGAAATATAAATTCTAGTAACTGCCACTGTATCTTGAAGTGATTCTCTTAGAAAAATTGTGACAGGAGGCCTAGAAAAGGCAGTGTGTAATATATTGTATTTAGTAATAAAATCTATTTTTATTTTGTATAGTCTGGTAACTATGGAGTACTTCATATGTATCGTGTGACACCAGTAGGTGGAGCCCTGAATTATCTAGAGTGAAAACAAAAAAACAAGTGAGACTACTTTGAGATTAGATAACGATACTATGCAGACTGATGAATCATTCATCAGTATGAATGCACAAAAATGTGTCCATTAACATCTGTGAGAAGTGCAGCTCAAAGCAAGAATGGAAAGCTGTCTATAGTAGTGTTTAGACTTGCCTGTGTCAATACATAGTAAAGTAGCAATATTTTGGACACTACTGTACTGACTTACGAGCAGATCTGGGTGCCATCCTTGCAAATGACATATAGGTAATGGCCGCCCAATTCAGACCATCCTGACAGTGCTCCACCTACTTCAAGACAGTAAGAGAAGCTGAAGGGAAGACCACTCGTCATAAGAAGGTGGCATTTGTGCTGGCCAGAATAACTCCTCCTATATCTGTCATTCATGGAGACAGTAAAATTGTCTCTCCCTCAGGCAGCACCAAGCACTGAAACAGAGACACTACAAAGGTAATGGGAAATCTCATAAATGCGAGTAATGGAGAATAGCGTTAGCACTGCCGTGCCTGAAGGAAGATCAGAGTCTGCTGGGGTCTAAAAGTTCACCAAAGTCGGCTTTGTAATAGAGGCCTGTGTGTGCTCTGACCATAAAGCAATATGGTACATAGAAGAATGAAAAATGGAGGTCGGCACTTCATATCTAAAAGGCATACATCGTGTGCATGGATGCTGTGAATAAATATATATACCAGGCTGTGGTGAGGCGAAAAGGAGCACTGAATAGCCTTACAACCGTTTCGCGCTTTCGGCACTTCTACAGATGCAAAAGTGAATTAAAGCCAGTAGCAGCAGTGCCAACCTCCAATTTTCATTCATTTATGCACCATGTGGGAAATTTGCCCCCCCTACAAATACCATATTTTTCAGACTATATGACGCTCCTGACCATAAGACGTACCTAAGTTTAGAGGACAAAAAACAGGGGAATTAAAATATAAACTAAACCTGATACATCCATGGTTAATGGGCATCTTGTGGATTATACCCTCTTTGTGTCTCCCTGTGTCCCCCATGTGTTTGC
Source organism: Hyperolius riggenbachi (assembly GCF_040937935.1). Taxonomy (NCBI): domain Eukaryota; kingdom Metazoa; phylum Chordata; class Amphibia; order Anura; family Hyperoliidae; genus Hyperolius; species Hyperolius riggenbachi. The sequence continues at coordinate 264,232,964 of NC_090647.1, read as the reverse complement.
CTCTGTCCTTCTTGTGTCTTTCTCTATCTATCTTTTGTACAAATATCATCAGGCGCCAACTCCTCAGTTTATGAAACCAGACTCCCACTCCAGGCACACAAAATTGCTCCGACTCCTCGACTACGACTCCACAGACCTGTACCTTATGCCCCTTTTTGTCTTCCTTGTGTCCTCCTATACCCCCTTGTGTCCTCTGTGTGTCCCCGTATCCTCTGCATGGACACAGTACAGGAAGTTCCCGACATTGTGGGGGGTTGGAGGTTCATAGTGGCAGGCGTTCACAAGTCAGGAACTCCCTGCGTTTGGACTATAAGACGCAGTGACTTTTTTTCCACACTTTTGAGAGAGAGTGAGTCTTCTAGTCCAAAAATATATTGTATAATACAGGTGACTAATTTATTGTCTTTATAACAATGACCATAGCAGTTTCACCGACACTACATCTGTCTGCTCATATAATGCTGTACAGCAAACTGGAATTCCACCCTTTTCCACTGCTGCTTGTGCTGCATTGTGAGTAGCAATTTCCACTTGCCGCCGTTTGCGCCATAGCTGCCTGGACTGGAGTGCGGTAATGACAAGAATCGCACAAGCCTGCAATTGCTGTGTGGGGTGGGGGGGGGGAACAGACCAATGAGCACCATGTATTTGTTACACACACCCACACACCCACCAGCAGGTCGCCATCATTGCCCAGTGGGGACCACAAACAGGATGGGGCCTGCAGTGAGGGACTAATACTGCTCTTCAGGGCTGGAAGAAGCCCCTGGTGAGTAAAAAATATATTTTGATGTTTGTCTCGGATGTCCTCACACTGTATTAAAAAAATAAAAATTAAAAAAAAAAGCCAGTTACTTACCTGGGGCTTTTTATCCAGTGATCCTGTGGGACAAGACTCAGATATCCACGCCCCTCAGGAAATATTTCAATTCCTCCCCTATAAGAGAAAGGCCGTGAGACTACCTCCTCAGTTTGAAATATTTCCTGCACGAGCGAAGGGTGGATTCTTTCCCTCAGGTGAACCGGGTCTTTGTGAGTAGGGCCTGGGGAGTCTTTTGGAGGAGGGTTGCTGAGTCTGAGTTGGTCAGGCTGGCAGCTTCAAGGTTTGTTACCTTGCCTCGTGGTTGCTCCTTTCTGGAAGGGAGAAAGCGAGATGGCGTCCTCGATCCCTCTGTCCTGGTCAGAAGTGACTTTTGGCTGTCTCACACGCTGCTGGAGACAGGCATTAGCGGAATAAAGGATCCACCGGGTCTGTTGTGAGGGAGCTTAACCACTTGCCGACCGCACACTCATACCGTGCGGCGGCAAAGTGGTAGCTGGAGGACCAGCGGCGCAGTTCTGCGTCGCCAGGTGCCTCCCTAATTAATCAGGAAAGGCCGCTCGCGCGAGCGGCCGTTTCCTGTCAGATCACGGAGCGGGTCTCCGTGAATAGCCTGCGAGCCGCTAATTGCGGCTCGCAGACTAAATGTAAACGTAGGAGACACATGTCTCCTTTGCTTACATTGTACGGCGCTGCTGCGCAGCAGCGCCGTAAGACAGATCGGCAATCCCCGGCCAATCAGCGGCCGGAGATCGCCGCCATGTGACAGGGGACAGCCTGTCACTGGCTGCACAGGACGGATAGCGTCCTGTGCAGCCCCGATCACCGGGGGGGAGCAGGTAGGAGAGGAGGGGGGAATTTTGCCGCGGAGGGGGGCTTTGAGGTGCCCCCCTCGCAACACCCAGGCAGGCAGAAGAGATAAGACCCCCCCCCCCTGCACATCATCCCCATAGGGGGGAAAAAGGGGGCAATCTGAGCTCTCTGCCTGCTACCTGATCTGTGCTGGGGGCTGCAGAGCCCACCCAGCACAGATCACTAAAAACAGCACTGGTCCTTAAGGGGGGGTAAAGGGTGGGTCATCAAGTGGTTAATAGCCGCGCGTGCGGCTTGCGCTGACATCACTTCTGGCAGAAACCAGGGCGGGGCTGAGTTTAAAGGGACACTGTAGGGGGGGGGGGGTCAGGGGTAAATGAGTTGAAGTTACCCGGGCTTCTAATGGTCTCCCGCAGGCATCCTGTGCCCGCGCAGCCACTCCCCAATGCTCCGGCCCCGCCTCTGGTTCACTTCTGGAATTTCAGACTTTAAAGTCTGAAAACCACTGCGCCTGCGTTGCCGTGTCCTCACTCCCGCTAATGGCACCAGAAGCGTACTGCGCAGGCCCAGTATGGTCTGTGCCTGTGCAGTACGCTCCTGGTAACATCAGGGGAAGCGAGGACACGGCAACGCTGGCGCAGTGGTTTTGAGACTTTAAAGGGAAGGTTCAGGGAGGGTGGGTAAAAAATAAAAATCAATTTCCACTTACCTGGGGCTTCCTTCAGCCCGTGGCAGGCAGGAGGTGCCCTCGCCGCCGCTCCACAGGCTCCCGGTGGCCGACCCGACCTGGCCAGGCCGGCTGCCAGGTCGGGCTCTTCTGCGCTCCAAGGCCCGGAACTTCTGCGTCCCACGCCGGTGCGCTGACGTCATCGGACGTCCTCCGGGCTATACTGCGCAGGCGCAGAACTACTGCGCCTGCGCAGTAGAGCCCGGAGGACATCCGATGACGTCAGCGTGCCGGCGTGGGACGCAGAAGTTCCGGGCCTTGGAGCGCAGAAGAGCCCGACCTGGCAGCCGGCCTGGCCAGGTCGGGTCGGCCACCGGGAGCCTGCGGAGCGGCGGCGAGGGCACCTCCTGCCTGCCACGGGCTGGAGGAAGCCCCAGGTAAGTGGAAATTGATTTTTATTTTTTACCCACCCTCCCTGAACCTTCCCTTTAAAGTCTGAAATTCCAGAAGTGAGCCGGAGGCGGGGCCGGAGCATCTGTGAGTGGCTGCGTGGGCACAGGATGTCTGCGGGGACCATTAGAAGCCCCGGGTAACTTCAACTTTAAGGGAGGCGGAGGGAGGCGCTGGCTGCCTCTGACACTTGCAGAGTGGCTAGGAAGCGGTCAAGTCATACACAATGTCGGTGGCTCCGGGGGAGGACATGCCGGGACTGTCTAAGGTATTTTGGGGATAATACTTGGCAAGGGAGCAGCTCAGCAGCCTGAGTCTCATACAAATGAGAGGTTGTTTTTCTTGATCATATTTTTCAGGCAAAAGATGGATCAAAGAAAAAATGCCCAGTGTGCACTGTGCGTTTACCAGCTGAATGGGAAAAGACACTTTGCAATCCCTGCTCAAAGAAAGTTTTAGCAGAGGATGGCCTTTCTGTGAAAGACACTATAAAAGCATTCAGACAAGAAATGGCAGATACTATTGAGCCGTTTAAGTCTTCATTAGCTGAAACTAAGAGTGAATGTAATAAATCAGATGCTCCTGTAACAGCGGTTTCTTCTTCATCTGAGGGTGAAGTAGTTTCTGATTTCCAGGATAGTGCAGAAGAATTTAAAGAAACCCCTTCTAAATGTAATGTACAAGACACAGATGGCCTTATCGATGCTATTATAGATACTTTACAGATAGCTAGAGGGAATTCGGATTCATTGACTCCTCATGATGGGCTTTATGAAGGTTGGCAAGATAATGAAAGTATTGTGTTTCCGTTCCATAAGCCGATTAGACAATCTATTCTTAAGGAGTGGAATGAGCCTGATAAAAAAACTTATTTTTTCTAAAGGTATGAAAAGGAGATTTCCAATTCAGCGAAGAGGAGGTCAATGTTTGGGGTAAATGCCCTAGATTAAATACACCATTTTCTCAAATGGTTAAAGGAGAGTTGGCCTTTGAGGATTTGGGTTTGTTAAAGGATCCTTTGGATCTGAAAACGGATACTTTTTCTAAGCGTACCTGGGAGGCTATTTCGGCCATCTTTAGGCCGACCATAGCCTCTACATGTGTATCCAGAACTATGTTGTTGTGGTTAGAACAATTTAAACATAAGATTCAGCCGGGAGCTTCTAAAGAAGAACTTTCAGTGGCCTTAGATTTGATCTTTAAAGGCACTAGTTATCTAGCAGATGCATCAGCAGAAGGTATTAAATACACTGCTAGAGCTGCTGAATTAGCTAATGTTACCAGGAGGTCTGTGTGGTTAAAAACCTGGGAGGGTAGTATTACCTCAAAATCTAGGTTATGCTCAGTCCCCTTTACTGGGAAGCTATTATTTGGACCAGAGTTGGACACTACTTTGGAATGGACCTCTAGCAAAAAGAAGGTCTTTCCAAAGAAAAAGGCTACACAGTCTAACAAGCGTCCTTTTCGTCGGCCACGTAATCAAGATCGAGGACAGATCAAAAGGAAAGGATGGTCTTTCAACAAGAATAGGAAGGGAAGTTTTCTTCTTCAACCCCAAGAAAATAAAAAATCCCAATGACTCGCAAGTGGGGGACGACTGAAGAGATTCAGCAATGCATGGAGAAAGTCAGTCGTCAACCCTTACATTTGCTCGATTGTAAAAATGGGTTATCGAATGGCATTCGACTCAGTACCCCCCAACAGATTTCTGATAGCAAAAACTCCAGTCGATGCGGTTATGTCGCAAGCATTATCTCAGATTCTGACAGACATGATAGATCAGAATGTGATCGTTCCAGTTCCTCAGTCGGATCAGGGAAGGGGTTTCTACTCTTCCGTGTTCCTGGGGAAATTTTGATTAATTCTCAACTTAAAGAAGCTGAATCCATTGGTCAGGCGCAAAAGATTCAGGATGGAGTCAATACATTCTATCAGAAATCTGTTGGAGGCAGACTCTTTCATGATCGATCTAGATTTGCAGGATGCCTACTGGCATGTTCCTATTCACCCATATTCACAAAGATACCTCAGATTTGCTGTATCTCTAGAAGGCACTCTGTGTCACTTCCAATTTACCTGCTCCCCTTTGGGATCAGTTCAGCTCCTCACATTTTTACGAAGATTATGGCGGAAACATTAGTCCCGCTTAGAGACCAGTCTATTCAGGTAATTTTTTTTTTTTATCTCAACGATATTTTGATTTTTGCTAATTCAGTGGAGCTTTTGGAGACACAGCTAAAAATTTGTCTAGAGCATCAGGCAAATCTGGGTTGGTTTTTAAATCGAGACAAGTCCATTTTAATCCCAGCCCAACAATTAAAATTTCTGGGAATGATAGTAGATACTGCAGCCCAAAAAATGTTCCTACCACAGGAGAAGGTGGACAAGGTTATGAAGGAAATAACCTGTCTGCAACAAATCCCAAAGGTATCCTTAAGGGTCATTATGAGGATGCTGGGACTTATGTCTTCCACTGCCCCAGCGGTTCAGTGGGCCTTAGCACACCTAAGAGTTCTTCAAAAATGTATTTTGAGGAACTGGGACAGATCCCATCAGAATCTAGATCTAGAGCTGGTTCTTCCTTTGGCCGTAGTCAGCGATCTAGCCTGGTGGCTTCAAAAGGAAATTTTGATTCAGGGGAATCTTTGGCAGTACCCCAGGGAGGCAACCATTACAACAGATGCCAGTTCGTGGGGTTGGGTGGCTCACGTAGAGCGCCAGGCTTTTCAGGGTCAGTGGTCTCAAGAAGAGAAAAAGGTTTTGTCCAATCGGAAAGAATTGAGGGCAGTAAAGATTGCCCTAGGTCAAGCAGAACATTTGTTGAAAAACTAACATGTCATGTTGAGGTCAGACAATTCCACAACTGTGGCCTACATAAACAAACAAGGAGGCACGAGGTCGGAATGGTTGCAACAGGAGGCGGAGGAGATCTGTACTTGGGCCCAAGAAAACTTTCATTCTCTGAAGGCTCTTTATCTAAAGGGTCTTCAGAATTTAGACGCAGACAAGTTGAGCAGGAATGCTCCCGGGGGAATGGTCTCTGAACCGAGAGATCTGGGGTGTTCTGTCGATCGACCTTTTTGCGATGAGACAGAATGCTTTGCTTCCAATGTTTTGTTCGATAAATCCAAGGGACGACCCTTGGGGGATAGATGCGTTTTCCCAAGTATGGGACTTTCCGCTGGCTTTTGCATTTCCTCCTCTGCCTCTAATTCCTTTAGTCATCAAAAATGGAGGGAAACCAAGACTCCGCTAGTTTTGATAGCTGGTTCCCAATCTTAAAAGGGTTAGCAAGGGATCCTCCTCTAAAGCTTCCATACAGAAAGGATCTGCTATACCAGGGGAAGCTTTGGCACCCAGATGTAGAAAGATTTAAACTAGCAGCCTGGATCCTGAGGTAGAATGGCTTTCCAGTAAGGTTATTCAGACTTTGTTAAAAAGTCGGAAACAATCTACTAGGAGTATGTACCTTAAGTATTGGAAGACATTTTTTTATTGGTTAGATTCTTCATCTCACAATTTTTTTTCTATTCCAGCGTTATTGGATTTTTTACAGGAAGGTTGGGAGAAAGGATTGGCGGTTAGCACATTAAAGGTGCAGGTATGGCGGCCATGACAGGTAAAAAGTTGGCCACGGATGACCTGGTGGTAAGATTTTTTTAAAGCGATCAGTAGACAAGTGCCGGTCAAGGCACCTAATGTTTCTCAGTGGGATTTGCCCTCAGTGTTAAAGGGGTTATCAGGTCCTCCATTTGAACCACTGGATCAGAGTGATTTGTTACATTTGACCATTAAGTCAGTGTTTCTTACAGCTGTATCTACAGCAAGGAGGGTTAGTGAGATACAGGCGTTGTCTTGTAAACCTCCATACTTTCAGGACTTAGGAGACAGATTAGTTTTACAGACAGATCCAGGATTTCTTCCAAAAGTTAGTTTTGAAATATCATAGGTCTCAATCTATTGTTATCCCTTCCTTTAATGTTCAAGGGGGAAAAAATAAAGATTAAAAATGTGGACCTGATAGATATTAGAAGAAGTATTCTACAGTATATTAAGGCTACTTCAGAATTTAGGAAGTTTGATTCTTTATTTTGTTTGGGGGCAAGAATAAAGGTTGTGTGGCATCCAAATCTACCATTTCTAGATGGATTAAGAAGGCTATTAGTATGTCTTATTCCTTATCGAACTTGGAGCTTCCATTGTCCTTCACGGCACATTCAACTAGAGCTGTAGCCTCTTTCTGGGCACATAATTCAGGTGCAACCCCGGAACAAGTCTGTAGAGCTGCTACGTGGTCAAGTTTTAACACTTTCGTTAAACACTATAAACTGGATGTGTTATCGGAACAACAGCAGGCCTTTGGGCGTAAGGTTTTGAAGGCTGCTACCCACCCTGAGGTTTGATTGCTTGCTTATCATCTCAGAGTCTTGTCCCAGAGGATCACTGGATAAAACAATAGTTACTCACCAGGTAACTCTCTTTCTTTTTTTAACAGTCAATTTTTATTGGTTTTTAAACATAAAATAAGTACAACACTGGTGAATAGCACCAGAACATTGATCCCCCCCACCCTAGCCATCCCCCCCCTCACCCTAGCCCCCCCCCCCACCCTAGCCCATCCCCCCCCCCCCCCCCACCCCACCCTGAGTGCATCACGTCGACAAGGGAGTGTTGTAGGTGAACAAGGGGTCAACCCACTGCTGTGCAGTAATCTCGAGTTATTTAACCATTATCAGGTGTGTGAGAGGACATGTATTCAGACCATTGAAACCAAATTTTTTCAAATTTCAGGGGACATTTCCTGTTGAGGTAGGTTAGTTTGTACCAGACCATGGCTTTATTGATTCTCTTGAACCAGGGATTCTTAGATGGAGGTTGGTCGGAAAACCATTTAAAAAAAGAGTTCTCGCCGGGCATACAAACATAGGATCTTGACCAGTATAATCTGATGATTGGAAAGCGTGGCATCCGTGTAGAGACCCAGGAGAAGGGATTTGGGATCAACCACTATCCTTTCACCCATGACTTCCGTTATAGTTTTAGCTACCATGCACCAGTATGCTTGTATCTTGTCACAGGACCATACCATATGAAAAAAGTCGCCCTCCATCCTCTGACACTTAGGACATAGATCGGACCTTTCTGGGAAGATTGCATGCATTTGAGTAGGGGTGCGGTAGGTTCTATATATCAGTTTGAGATGTAGGAATTTATCTGTAGCTGATATTGTAACCCCCTCCATACTGGACAAGACCTCTTCCCACTCACTATCCGTCAGGGGTCCCACCTCCACCTCCCACTTGTCTCTCGCCTTAGCCAGCCTGGGTGTGGACTGGGGAGTTAACCTGGAATATATTTCGGATAAAGGTCTCTCTAAGTGCTGTCTCATAAGAGAGGCCTCTATGCGATCCGACCCCCAGGTCCAACGACCAGGGAACTGTTTTTGCCAGGCATGCCAGACTTGATGGTAGCGGAAAAGCATATGATTTGGTAGACCATATTTAGATTGTAATTGAACAAATGAGAGTAGGGTGCCTAAAGGAGCAAGATGTGATACTTGCTTGATTCCTTTGCTCGCCCAGACCTGAGGGTCCGGGATGCTGGTGAAGTGGGGGAGGTTTGGGTTGCCCCAAATAGGAGTATATGGGGAGAGGGTACACGGACCCCGCTGCCCGGCCCTACTGACCTCCCAGGCTTTGATAGTGGTTTTCATAGGGGTTGTAATTAAGGAGTACCTATTGACTCCCCTAAAGGGGAGGTTTGTGAGGGCTTCAAAGGACCCCACAACCGCAGCCTCCAGGACCACCACTGTATTGCGTTCGTCCTGGGAGAACCACCAGTGAATGGTCACCAGGAGAGAGGCCAGAAAATATTTCCTAAGATTTGGGAGGGCTAAGCCTCCACCATCTAGAGGAAGCTGCAGGGCGGAAAGCGAGAGACGCGGAGCACCCCCCCCCCCCCAAATAAAGCTGGATGTGATGGTGTCTACCTTACGAAAGAAGGCCAGTGGGATCCAAACTGGGGATTGCCTGAGCACATAGTTAAATCTCGGCAGAAATAGCATCTTAAAGAGGTTCACCCGTCCCACGACTGAAAGCGGAAGTGATTTCCAGGCTTGGGCCTTACGAGCATAGTGGTCCAAAACTGGTTGAACATTGAGTGCAACGTAGTTTGTAAAGTTCCTGTCTATTATGATGCCTAGGTATTTAAAGCGAGACACCCAACTAAGCAAGGGATGAGAGGGCTGGGAGATTACTTCTTGGTCTATGGGAAAGAGAAGGGACTTATCCCAGTTGATGCGGATTCCGGAGTATACTCCAAACGTATTGAGAATCTGCAATGCTGCTGTTAAAGATGGGCCCGCGTCATTTAGGAATAAAAGCATGTCGTCCGCGTAGAGTGCCACCTTCTCGACCAATCCCCCCACCCGAAGCCCCACCACCTCCTCCGCTAGGCGGATTTGGATAGCTGCAGGCTCTATTGCAAGCGCGAATAAAAGAGGGGACAGGGGGCACCCCTGGCGGGTCCCCCTGCGGAGTGGGAATGGGTCGGAAATTATATCATTGGTTTTGATTCTAGCGACCGGGGAATCGTACATCAGCCTGACCCAATTAATGAATTTTTCTCCTATCCCATAGAGGTGGAGAGCTTCCCAGAGGTACGGCCACTCAACCGAGTCGAACGCCTTTTCGGCGTCAAGCGTTGCCACGACCCTGTTCCCTGTATCATCCCTAGGGAGAGATAGGTGTGTATGGAGTCTCCTCAGGTTGATGTCCGTACCCCTGGTGGGCATGAATCCAGTCTGATCTGGGTGGATAAGTGTCTCAATAACCTGGGCCAGTCTTCGGGCCAAGATTTTGGCTAGTATTTTTATATCTACATTAAGTAGGGAGATTGGTCGATAGGAGGCACAGCGGGTAGGGTCCTTCTCCTTCTTGGGGATCACCACTATGAGGGCTGTTCTCATTGAGTCTGGTGTTGGGCATTCGGCTTGCATAGAGTTATATAGTTCAGCCAGAATTGGGCTTACCTCTGCTTTGTATAATTTATAATATTCTACGGGAATGCCGTCCAAACCTGGCGTTTTACCTGTTTGCATACTAGAGATGGCCATTTCAACTTCAATTCCCGTGATATCCCCATCCAAGATTTGTTTTTGTTCCGCTTCCAGTCGTGGGAGGGGGACCCCCCCCAGGTATTCCATGAGCTCGGGCAGAGTATAGTGGGCTCGGGAGGAGTAAAGATTGATATAGTATTCTCTGAATACTTTGTTGATATCAGGGGGGGTGGTATAAGCCACACCTGTATTATCTAGAATAAGTGGTATGCTAGTTTTGGGTGTTTGGTCTCTAGCTAGCCATGCCAGTAGGCTACCACATTGGTTCCCTTGCTCAAAAATACGGTGCGTTTGTCTAAGAAGAAATTTCCTGGTCAAATCCACCTCCATTAGGTTTACCTTCCCTTGGGCCGACTTCCACTGTTTGAAACCGTCTGGGGATGGGCAATTAGTGAATACAGCTTCCTTAGTTTTGGCGTGGTCAATTGCTTGTGTGAGTGCGGCTTTGCGAGTGTCCCTGACCTTTTTTATAGAAGACCTGTAAGCCCCCCTGATATATGCCTTAGAGGCGTCCCAAACCACATCTTTCGAGCATGTGTCCCTGTTTGTGTGCCAGTATTCTGACCAGGCAGTGTGTACCTCCCTTCCCACCTCCTCGTCCTGGATCCAGTACGAAGATATCCTCCATGTGGTGAGGGACCTCGCATTCCCCGTGGCCAGGAACAGCATAATAGGAGCGTGATCTGATATGGCCCAGGGAAGGCGGTCAATGTCCCCCAGCAGCGGGAGCACATCCTGAGACACAAAAAAGTGATCCAGTCTAGACATAGTGTGATATGTTGAGGATTGGCAGGTGAAGCCTTGTGCCAAGGGGTGTTTCCACCTCCAGGCATCGGTTAACGAGAAAGCATCCGCCCAGTTACGGAGATCGGGGGAGTATCTGCTCCCCGCGGAGGTTCTGTCAGAGGGCTGCATTGTAAGATTGAAGTCCCCAGCTACTATCACCTTGGCTGAAGGGTATTTGGCTATAAGTGGCATGAGTTCATAAAGGACAGTAGAGTCGGCCGGAGGAGGAAGGTACACACTTACAATTACATATTCAATTCTATTAAAGTTAGCGTGTAGAAGAACAAATCTGCCATGTGGGTCGGTCTTAACCTCAAGAGTCTCGTATGTCAAATTTTTATTGATGAGAATACATACACCCCTGGAATAGGAGGAGTAGGTAGCATGATAATGCGCCGCGATCCAAGGCTTCTTAGCTGTAAGGATACGGCTACCCTGGAGGTGTGTTTCCTGCAGTAAGCAGATCTGGGGTTTGTGTTGTTTTAGATAATTAAAGATAAGTGAGCGTTTTATTTTGTCATTTAGACCTCGCACGTTCCACGTAAGGAGAGAGAGCCTTTGGTTGTCAGACATACCTAAGGTGCATAGAAATTATTTGAGACAGTCGGGGCGAACCCCTTGGCAGATTTATTCCTGTACGACGCAATGCACTCATAGTTCCCCAGTAAACCCTCCCTGTATTCCCCCCCCAACATGAGAATACTTTATCCCTAAAACCCCCAAAAATAACTTGCATGTCAAGATGTCAGTTCGGCTTCACTCCGAACAATAGCATACCGTATAACGCATACTGACTACTAACAGCTCTAAAACTTAATAGTGCAACAAGCTACAGGCATAACACAGATTGATAGGCTGGTTCCGTAATAAGGTTAGGATATGCAAGCAATCGGACACATTGCAGCTACATAGATGTGTTCTTTCTGGCAGCCTGGAGCGACCGCGTGGGGCAGCCAGATGAGGCCCCGACTGGGCGTATAAGGAGTGATCCAGTCCCCATAGCCCCAATTGGGCGGCGGAGATATCAAGAAATAAAAAATAAAATATCATAACATAGGTGAAGAAGTCCCCATTTCAGAGCCTTTAGGAGGTAGGTGCGGGTAAAAAGAAAGCAGGCATCTCCCACAATGGCGGCCAGCGCCCGGCCATACGTCTAGCCTGGAGGCCCAGCCTGCCCGGGTAATTCTAGCAGGGAGCTAGACTGGGACCTGGGTCTTGAAAACTATCAGGCCGGAAAAAGAAAGAAAGGAGCAACAAAACAAAAAATATGTAGGCGTATAGTACTTATCCTGGTTGGGCCTCCAGCCACGAGGCAGCCTCCTCTGGAGTAGCAAAGATGCGAACCGTCTCGCCATCCTCCACGCGTAGTTTGGCCGGGAAGATGGTAGCATACTTTATCCCCTTGTCTCGGAGCGATTTCCTCACCGCCTCAAAGGATTTGCGGAGGCGTTGTGTTTCGGCGGTGAAATCCGGGAAGATGAGGAGAAGGCCGTTCTCGTAGTGGAGGTCGCCGACCCGGCGGGCCTCCCGCAGCACCAAGTCTCGGTCGCGAAAGTTGAGGAGACGGAAGATGAAGGGTCTCGACCGTGCGCCGGGTGAGGGCTTCTTAGCTGGGATCCTGTGAGCCCGCTCTACCACGAACTGCTGTGAAAAAGCAGCGTCAGGGAGCAGCTCACGCAGTAGGCCCTCCGTGAAGGCCGTTGTGTCTTCGCCCTCGGCGCCCTCCGGGAGACCAACAATCCGAAGATTGTTTCGCCTGTTGCGGTTCTCCGCATCCTCCGCTCTGGCCACAAGAGTGCGGACCTGTTTCTTTAGGGATTGGATATCCGAGGAATGGGTGGCGGAGGTGTTTTCGATGGCGGTGGTTCTCGCCTCTACCTCAGATAGGCGGGTACGTATCCGGGTGAGGTCCTGCCGGATCAGTCCGGTGTCCGAGTGCACCTGGTCGATCTTGGCGGATATCTTTTCATCCAGCTTGGCCAGTGCTTCTAGCAAGGAGGGGTGTTCATCTTCCTCCTGCGCCGCCATTGTCTGGATAGCCTTGCTGCGTTTTTTAGGAGCAGGCGTTGGCGGGGCCTCCAGGCCGCGTTGGGCTGCTTTGGCTGCAGCTAAGTTGCTGGTTTCCTGCTTGTTCTTCCCCCGTGACATACGGAGGGGTTGTGTGAGGCTTGCCCGTTGCCAGAAGCGTGATCGGAAAGCAATTAGAGTTGTTCAGGAGAAAAAATCAGTAGGCTAGTAGCGGAGACTCTGAAAGCACGTCTTCTCACTCCGCCATCTTGGTCACGCCTGAGGTAACTCTCTTTCTAGTGATCCTCTGGGACAAGAGTCCCACCCTGTCGGGGTCTAAATGACTTACCGTATATACTCGCAAGCAAGCCAAATTTTTGACCCCCAAAAAGTGGGTCAAAAGTTGGGGGATCGGCTTGCGAGTGTGTAAAAAAAATGAAGCCCCATCACTCCCCCCGCTGCTATTACCTTAGCTCGGCGCCGCTTCTATTCCCCTGTCCTGCTCGTATAATCCACAGCAGTGTGCCCCACGGCTGCTGCTGTGATGAGGGAGCCGTAGAGAGAGAGTGGTTCCCATAGTAACGGCGATACACATCGCCGCTACAGGAAGCCGCTCTCTCTATGGCTTCCTCCCTTATCACTGCAGCCGCCGTGGGGCGCGCTGCTGTGGATTATAAACAGGGGAATAGGAGCGGCGCCGAGCTAAGGTAATAGCGGGGGGCGGGGACTTCACTATACTACCTACGCTGGGCACTATACTAGCTATACTGGGGCACGTTACTAGCTATACTGGGCACTATTGTGGGCACTATACTAGCTATACTGGGGCACGTTACTAGCTATACTGGGCACTATTGTGGGCACTATACTAGCTATACTGGGGCACGTTACTAGCTATACTGGGCACTATACTAGCTATACTGGGGCACGTTACTAGCTATACTGGGCACTATACTAGCGATACTGGGCATGTTACTAGCTATACTGGGCACTATACTACCTACCCTGGGCACTATACTAGCTATACTGGGGCACTATACTGGGGCACGTTACTAGCTATATTGGGCACTATACTAGCTATACTGGGGCACGTTACTAGCTATACTGGGCACTATACTACCTACGCTGGGCACTATACTAGCTATACTGGGGCACGTTACTAGCTATACTGGGCACTATACTGGGGCAAGTTACTAGCTATACTGGGCATTATACTAGCTATACTGGGCACTATACTAGCTATACTGGGGCACTACCTACCCATACTGGCCAGTATACTAGCTATACTGGGCACTTTACTAGCTATACTGGGCACTTTACTAGCTATACTGGGCACTTTACTAGCTATACTGGGGCACCACCTACCCACACTGGGCACTATACTAGCTATACCGGGACACACTGGGGGGATCACACGGACAGCATTTCCTACCCCCGGCTTATATGGGGGTCAATCATTTTTCCTGGTTTTCCAGGTAAAAGTTGGGGGGTCGGCTTTATATGCAGGTTGGCTTGCTTGCGAGTATATACGGTAATCTAGTCTGCAAAAGACTTGACAGTGGCAGAGGTTCACCTTCCAGCAGGACAACGACCCTAAACATAAAGCCAGGGCAACACTGGAATGGTTTAAAACAAAACATATCCATGTGTTAGAATAGCCCAGTCAAAGTCCATATCTAAATCCAATTGAAAATCTGTGGCAAGATCTGAAAACTGCTGTTCACAAACGCTGTCCATTTAATCTGACTGAGCTGGAGCTGTTTTGCAAAGACGAATGGGCAAGGATTTCAGTCTCTAGATGTGCAAAGCTGGTAGAGCCATACCCTAAAAGACTGGCAGCTGTATTTGCAGCAAAAGGTGGTTCTACAAAGTATTGACTCAGGGGGGCTGAATAATTACGCACACCCCACTTTGCAGTTATTGATTTGTAAAAAAAATGTTTGGAATCATGTATGATTTTTGATCCACTTCTCATGTGTACACCACTTTGTATTGGTCTTTCACGTGGAATTCCAAATTGATTCATGTTTGTGGCAGTAATGTGACAAAATGTGGAAAACTTCAAGGGGGCCGAACACTTTTGCAACCCACTGTACTTGGTAAATTCTTTGTGGCAAAAAGGGTGTGTGGCCTGTGCTGAGGGCAGAGTTTAGGGCGCCAAAACTTCTGTGCTTATAGGCTCCTGAACTGTAAATCCGGTCCTGGTGGGGGAGCAGTGTTAGGAAAACATTTTTGCCTGGGGAGGGGCTTTGAAGATGGCGTTGCAAAGCTCTTTCTACTATGCTTTATTTAAAACTTATGAGGCTTTGTAAACTGAGGACCATGACTGAACCTCCTACTAAGCATCTATTTATTAACGTTTTATAATACAGCTAATAAAAAATAAAACCCCTATTATTCTGCTTTTAGACGTGTGAATTAAAAATTGTAAACCATTCTGATTTTCTTTGAAGAATTTGGAATAGTTTACACGCAGACACTTGTCAGCATTTGGCTCCCTGCACACTGCAAATCCGTTTTCCGATTCCGTTTCTGATTTTCCATGAATACATTCAACAGAAAAACGGATCAAAAAATGCAGCATGCAGTAAAGATTAAAAATTGGAATCAGATGTAAAAACCGATTAAAAAGCGGAATCGCATGCAGTGTGCAGGGAGCCTCATGCTGATCATCCCGGAGAGCAGCAAAGTATTGTATGAAAACAGTACATGATGGGCCTTATGGATTCTGAATGATCATTTTGTTTTCTTTAAAAATGTGTGGCAGATTTTGTTCATAGACACAACTGCAACTACCGTATTTCACGGACCATAAGGTCTGGAACCCACTAGCAGTATGTTACTAAGCTGTTGCTAAGCGCTTGTTATTTGAAAAACTCTTGCTAATGTAATGCTATGGGTGTGATCCCACTAGAGGGATGTGATGTTATAAAAAATCCCCCATAACATTGCATTAGCAAGAGCCTTTCAAATCACAAGCGCTTAGAAAAGGCTGCTAGTGGGTTTGAGCCCTAAGACAAAAAAGTCAGTGCATCTTATGGTCCAAATACAGGGAGTCCCCACGTTACGGAAACCCACCGATATTAACCCACCTGACGAGGACTCGTTGATCTGTACTCCCCCAGCCCCGTTTAGCTTGCATAGTGCACAGCCCAGCGGAAGCAGCAGTGTGTGTCTCACCTGCTCCAGACGCCAGCAGCAATCATTAACGTCCTCTCTTCCTCATGGCTTCACCATCAGGGGCGACTTATGGTCCAGAAATGCAGTAGTTTATATACGATCACAAGTTAAATTTGTTTAATGTCATGGATCAATTAAATATGATCTTGTCTTTCCATCTGAATGATTTTATCGATACCATTGTTCGCTAAGGTAATGGGCACCGTAAGTAAAGGTAATACAGATATGACACTAGATTTGGTGATAGATATTGTTGTGCTCTCAGTAACAAAGGATGACACAGGTGGTATAGTATCCATATTCTGATTAGGAAAACAGTGGCAATATGACAGTATAGATCGCTAGAATGAAAGGAAAGCTCTCATTTCCCAGGATCCGTTCTCAAATACTGTTTATACGCTGGCTCTTTGCCATACGTTCTCTTAACTCTGTTTAGTGCTCTTTGCCAGACCAGGAAGTATCCCTTTTATTGGATTATGTAACAAAGTCTGCATGCCTCAGATCAGATGGAAAGCAAAACTATTCTTCCTCTTTAATCGCTCAGTAAACATTTTATAGCCAGATGCTGAATATGAGTTGTAGTATAAAAAGTAAGTCCAGGAATGGTGGAGCTTCTATAATAGCTCTGCAAAATTGTTTCCATCTTTGTAGTCATAATGACTTCTGCTTTTTATTCTTTATTCTCATCAGTTTAGGCTGATAAGAGCTCATTAGTGCAGAATGATCCTTTATGAAAATATCTGGATTTAAGTGGAATAAATGAGTAACCCATGTTTGGCTTATTACTAAATAATCTCATAAAGTTCTGCTTTACTGTAACGCTTCAAATAGAATTCATGTTACAAATTGAATTTAACTATTTCCTACTTCCATACAGTCACATCCATTTAAAAAAACTGTAAAAAGACAAATCTAGACTATTACAAACCATGGGGTTCCCCAATGTGACCTCCATCCCACTAGTAAGAAGGGCGGGAAGTTTAATATCTGATTCAGTTGTAAAATTAGTTTCAGTTCTTTCTCTACATGTCAAGCTCCGGCCCGTGGGCCAAATCTGGCCCTCGGAGCCATCAGATTTGGCCCTCAGGTGATTTCCCCACTTAGCATTATGTTTGGCCCACTTAGGATCACCAGAGAAGCTATGTTGGAGGGCAAGCCTTAGATCACCAGGGAAGCCAAATAGGAAGGGGGAAAGCACTGTGGAACTGTATAGGAGAGGGAGGGGGCCACCAGACACCATGGAACTGTATAGGGGAAGGAGGGGGCCACTAGACATTAGACACCAGGGTATTTTATAAGGGAGAGAAGTGGCCACTGGACATTGAGGTTGGCCCGCGACTTGGTCTCAGAGCTCAATTTCGGCCCACTTCATATTTGAGTTTGACACCCCTGCTCTCTAGGTTGATTGAAAATTGGTGTCCAATAATCCTGTTACTGATGGAGCATGCCAAGAAAAGGTGACAGTTGGCTAATGGGAGCAGCCTAGTGAGGGATGAAGTTGCATGACTCAGGCATAAGTCTAAAGGTGCATACACACACACAATAACTGTTGCCCACAGAGACCGGAGTCAATCCCAGGGGCCAATTAAGGCTAAGTGCTGTACCAACACACCAGTAATCTAAAGACTAGCAACACATTTTGTTGCTAAGCAGGGACAACGGTGGGGTGCCCAATAAAGTGGCTTTGAGGTGGAGGGATGAGTGGGGGAACAATGGGCTCAGCCTGTGGTTGGCAGAGAAGACATAGCGATTCAGATCTCTTGGCAACACATTGAGGCCGTGTGCACTTGCAAGATTCTCAGCAGAAACAGCCCTGACCAGCTGGCTCAGCCAAGAACCCTCTAACATATGTACGAGGCTTTAGATACAGAGTAAGAAAAAGAAGCTCCAGAGCAAAGGATAACGCTGAAGTCTGGAGCTACTGAAAAATGGCAACAGGATAATGTTTCACAGTTTTGCTTCACATCACATGATTTAGACACAGGTTGTTTAAAATTTACCAGAGGCGGATTTTAGGGGAGCAAATAGGACACAGAGGCATGTTCCCTTCTAAATGACATACCTCTCTGTCCCCTCAGCGCCCCTCTCTGTCCCCTCAGCGCCGCTCTCTGCTCCTCTTCCTCTGCTGCGCCCCCCCCCCCCCCCCCCCCTCAAAATCTACCAACCTCAGCTTGTTAGTAGCCTAATAAAGGAAGGGGCTTCCATTGCAGGAAAGGCATGTATGATGCTCCCTCGGGCGTTATTAAAACCCCTTCCCCGCCTTTTTTTTTTTTTTACCAAAGCCATTAAATAAAACAAAGCGGGAGTGGCAGTAAGTGACTCTACCTGATCCAGCTAGCCCTCGGATAGTATTTTTTTTTTAATCTTATGCTGCCTCAGGTTCACTTAAAGCATCATCATTATTATATAGTATTTATGTACTGCCAAAATCTTCTGCAGCGCTGTAGAGTATACAGTCTTGTCACTAACCCTCACTCAGGAGCTCACAATCTAATCCCTACCATAGTCCTATGTCCATCGTAGTCTAGGGCTAATTTAACCTATTTCGAACCAGAGCCTCTGGTCCCTTTAAAGAGGAACTCCAGTGAAAATAATGTAATAAAAAAGTGCTTCATTTTTACAATAATTATGTATAAATGAGTTAGTCAGTGTTTGCCCATTGTAAAATATTTTAAATCCCTGATTTATATTCTGACATTTATCACATGGTGACATTTTTACTGCTGGCAAGTGATGTAGCTGCTGTTTTGGCAGTTGGAAACCGCTGTAAACAGCTATTTCCCACAATGCAACAGGGTTCACAGACAGGAAACTGCCAAGAGTACGTACTCAGAACTTCTTTGTGGGAGAGGTTTCACCACAATATCAGCCATACAGTGCCCCCTGATGGTCTATTTGTGAAAAAGAATAGATTTCTCATGTAAAAGGGGGTATCGGCTACTGATTGGGATAAAGTTCAATTCTTGGTCGGAGTTTCTCCTTAAGCCTGATGCGGCGTAGTTTTAACGCTGCCGGATTCCGAGCATGGGATGCAAGAGGGAATCTTCGCCAGCTCAAAACTACAGCTGAACTCCATAATTTCGGTCAGGAGCCATTTTTATTGGCTCCTGACCTCCTGTTCACTGTGAGCCAATTACAAGTGTCCCTCTGGTACTTAAGCGGGAACAAGTGCTGCATAGCTTTAACTAAACATTGTCCAGAACCGTTTAGGGAGAAGCCAGTTAAATTACTGTATCGGTATGTTTTTTTTAGATCTGGAAGGAAACCGGCATGACTGAAGCAAACCCATGCAGACACAGGGAGAACCTACAAACTTCATGCAGATAGTGCCCTGAGATTCGGACCGGGGACCCAGTACTGCAAGGCCAAAGTAGTGTCGACTACACCACTGTGCTGGCCGCATTACAAACAATAGTGATGCAATGTTTTTGTTATTTACAAGGTGTGTTGGCCTTGTTATATTTTTCTAACACATTTTTATGACACACAAAAGTGCTGGCATTAATGATATACAGCCTACCAAACACTAAATAATTAAACATGTTTTGATATGTTCCACATGACCTCCTTTATGCACTTGTGTCTCATTAAAATAACAATTCTTTGGGAAACTAGAATTCTTTCAAGTATAGCTCATCATGTAACAACTTGTCTACACTGAGGGCTGGAGCAGAGAACTACATACACAGTGTAAAGATAAGCAGCTGGTGAAATAGAAGAGTACCCAGACATGCATTACTAAATCCTCTATCTGTCATCAATCTTGTCTCCCTCTATCTGCCTCTGACTGAGGCTCCCCTTTCCACAGCATAAACCGAATACTTGACCAAGCCTGGCATTCCTGTTTGACAGCCAAAGGAAGAAATCCTCGATTGGACTTTGGGCCCTCTTCCGCTAGCAGCCGTTTTGCCAATCCTAATGAGCAGCACAATAACATGTAAATTGCGGAGCTCATTTTTCATTAGCACCATTTGTTGTTTTTTCGAATCGCAATTGCTGTTTTTTTTTTTTTTAAATATTATATATATATATATATATATATATATATCTTTATATCTTTTGAGAATACAGGCTGTCTCTGAAGTTATTTTTGTTCCAATCTGAACAAATCAGATTTTAGTTATGCTGACTTAGCAGCAGTGCACATGTCAGTGATTAGATTTAACCCCTGAAAGTGAAAATAAGAAAATGGGACACCAGGAAAGTTATATATACTTTTGCTACTTCATATAATAAATGTAGGTAGGATATACTGAATCCATGTAGATAGTGCAGTTGGAAAGTAAATCCAAGATTCCAGCACTGCAAAGCAAGTTTTATTTTCCCTTATCCTCCATGCTGACATTTTATATAGACCACCAGTTGAGTTGTTTTTATCTTTACAGGATGGTCATGAAATTTGCTTTGTTGGGGATGAAGCATTCCGGGAACTATCTCAGACTGATCCAAAAGGAGACCAACTTCTAAATGATGTATGTATTCATAAAGGAAATACAAAATATGGCTCTATAAATCATTGGAAAGTGTCCCATTGTCACTGATAACTTGTTTAAAGCAAGCCCAAGAATAAATGTTCAAAATAAAACATACTACCTGATCCGAGGGTCTAGCCAGGATCAGGTAGTGCCTCTTACAGCCACTCCTGTGACCAGCAATCAGTCAGTTTTGTTTTTAGTGATCCATGGGAAAGGGGAGGGGGGGGGGGGGGGGGTTGGGGAGAGCCGAAACAGAGGTAGGGAAAAGTTCCTCTCCTGCTAGGGACACCCTTCCCCTAGTTATCTAGCGACAATCCCATTGTTGGCATTTTCGGGGGTCCACAGCGGAGAGAAGGGGGATGGAGAGCAGCGCACAGAGAAGTGTCATTAAGCATAGAACCTGCCTCTGTGTCCCATTTGTATTACAGACGGAGCCTAAGGTACACTTTTTAAGGAAATTTAGCTATTGTAACTGTAAAATGTGAAGTTCTCTTTTTTTTATGTCATTGATTTCACAAAATAACAAATGCTTTTATTATAGAAGTGGTGTACAGAGATGCCAGGGTGCATTTTAAGCATAACTAAAATAATGTACAACACAAAAGGCTGATCTTTTAATTTACAAGCTGAGTTGCCCATAACAAAGAAACCCACGCTTGTATTACACAGGGCAACTGCTTTGAAAAAATGAGAGCACTCGGACTGGGATAGATGTCAGGAACCGTCCCGCGGCACGCCTGCGTATACGGTTCCCGACCACAGGTTTGATCAGATTAAGCGGGGAACAGCCTTATTTAAGCTACAAACAAGGCTGGAACCCCTCAAACACTTCCCACTGCCACCACTAGCGTTGCTAGACACGTCCCCTCAGCTGTCGAGGGCTCAACACGCAATCTGCGTTTTCGTATTTGGGTCAGCTTCGCGCTTAGGCCGAATACGAGAACGCCACGCACCCACACACACAGTACAGTTGTACAGTAACACAGCACAATCAGACAATGATTTGTAATGCAAGTTACACTGTCGTGCAGCAAAACCACTAACAGTCGTTCCGAACGATACTGTTAGACTTCCCACTCGGCTGTCGAGCGCAGAAGTGCCACACACACACAATGCAATTGCGATTTCATATGGTAGTGTTGCTCAAGCATACAATTAGGCATGGACTTATACACAGCTACACTGCAGTCTCCTCTAGGCTATGAGTGTTAGTTTAGTACGGCAGAAGTCGAGCTTATTAAATAATAATTTAATATTCCAGAAAAACATGGAACAATGCAGAACAGAATATATACAAAAGATTACAGAAAACAAAGTAAAAAAGTTACAAAATTAAAGAGTTACAAAGATACACACAAAAGCGATTTGCTTACCAAATACAGGGATCCAGATAGAAGAATCTTGGACTTTTGTGGACGGACACAGTTCTGGCTTTGACCAGGAGCCTCTTAGCTTGGGCCGGGAGACCAGCTGCCGCTACCGTCAGAAGAGAACTGATTTGAGGTAGCTGTCCCCTGGTTTTTATAATGAAATATTCGCCCCGAGGCTGTAAGCCTGTGTGGACGGGGGGAAGCTAGATTTAATTACATCCTCAGTCATAATTGGATTTCCAGAGACCCAACATCCACTATAGTACACACACCCAACAAAAGACTTCCTTAGCCCAATTTCCCCAGGTTACAATGTCTATACATCAAGAGATTGTTAAGTGAGGCTTTTCAACTCCACCAATAATTCAATTTCCACAGGTCTAGTCCATACATAACGTGCGTCATATCCTTTCCTGTGATATGCCACTTCAAACCTTTCCCTGTCTCAGTTTTCAGATCATCAAAAAGGTCTTCCCCCCACCCTCCAGGTGACAATTGATTAAGGCTTCCTCCACCTTCCAGCAGGCTTGCCAGATGTAAATTCTAGAGTTTTTTGTTAGCCTTTGAAGTTCCCTGACTCTGTCTGGATTTGTATAATGGGGCAATGGGGCTTCTAATTAGCTCCCTGCCCCCAGAGGAACTGAGGGTAATTGTAATCCACACTGTCATACAGACAAGTACAGCTTCACCAAAGCCAGATGACCACCCATACATACGCATCTGAAGTACATAGCAGACAGGAAAATGAAAATATTATCCTTACATCATAAGCACCCCAATATATCACCACATAGACTCTCACACCTGCCTGAAACAAACACGTAGAGGATTGGCAGGACAACCAGGCAATTAGAATGGTTAAAAAAAAAAATTAGCTGGTGACATACGCTACAGGGAAGGAGTGCGTTCCATCTCTCTAGACGTCGTGTTTGCTATTTCGCTGGTTGCACACATGCCATCCCGCCACACGCATGTGACATCCTATCAGCGCCATGGCCAATTATAGTGGGCAGGAGGCATGTAAGGGTTGGACAGACATACAGACAGTGTGGCCAGCTTGGAAATTATTATAGATTGTAATTGCAGTACAAAGCTCTCATTCTTCCAAATATTGCATGAGGCCGGAAGTCGGTAGGCTCGAAGCTCCAGGAGAGATTTATAATAATAATCTTGTACAACAAGATGATCCATACAATGTGTAATACTCTCTGGATTTCCACTTTTAAGTTCTTCTCAAAGCCAAACCACAAAGCAGGATAACTGACCTACTACTGTTGCTGGGTGGCTGGCCTCCCATAGGACAAAGAACTGGTGATCCAGTCTACATCCTGACCACACAAGCAGAGTTGTATTACTACATACTGATATGGGGTGTGAAGCTGGATGACCTAAATCCTCTCACTCCGGGAGGACAGGTACTGTGAAAGAGGGGAAGCTAAGCTCCAAAGCCATAGCATTATATGAATATTTGCCAAACATATGATGGTACATCTGTTTCCCCCACACTTTATTTTTTGAATGAGAATATTTAGCACTGTCTTCATGTTATCATCAGAGATGATATTAATATGTGATATTAAACAATTTCTTGATATAACTAATTCCCTTATGTGTATTTACAGGCCATGGCTGCAGACAAGAGTGAAGAGTGGTTTGCAAAGCATAAAAAACAGAAAGCATGTGCATAAACACTGACACACCTATGATGACATAAAAATATTGCTGGCTAAATCAGTATTCCAGTGTTGTGCCTTATTCACTTCAGCTTCATTGTGGTAAATTCTGTTTCTTGGATCTGTAAGTTCTCACCAGTGTAGTGACTTCTGTTAATAAAGGCGCTTATAGAAAGCTACAAAGGACTTGGAAGATATTGTGTCTGGGGCTAGGCTTTAACATCATTAAGTACTAATCTGTCTGAATGACTAATATTACACCATCAGTGTTTTGTTGTACAGGAGGCTTTTTAAGCTATGTGCGAAACCTCACACAGTTACCAAAACTGTTCTAATTTAAGAGTAATTTGAATACAATTATATGCTAATTAATAACACTGCATTGAAAATGTACATGGAATGCATCCACTGCCTGCATGTTCCACTTATGACGTCAGGATTATGTGAAAAATGAAAAATTCTCATTTTAGGTGCAGAAATTGTGGGCAGGTAGAGGATGGTTTCTAGGGTAGGATTTCTACATTCCAGACCTCACATTTCTCCAATAGGTCATATTTTCAGGCTTTTGTTTACCTTGCACAGGATTATACTGTGTGCTGTATAACCAGTGATAAAGGAAGAAGTGTTATGAGCTCCATGTCTTGTTTTATTGTTTATTTTGATACGAACTGTACTGGGAGGTGAACTTTGATATCCTTCCATAGTCTTATCCATTTGTTCCATTATATTATGCATCTATTTCTTCCTATATTTGTGTGATTGTTTCTTGCTTTTGCAATCATTCTTTTCATATGCATAAATGTACTGACGTGAGTATCTTTATAAACCTTGCTTAAATGAAGGATTGTTTGAACATGCTGAATAGCTTCACTTAGGAGTTGGTATTGGAACTATCAAATTACTAAGTAATTAACAAAGCTGCTGGTTAATCAGTTTTTTGAACTTTGATTTGCCAATTATACCTTTTGCCTTTGGTAGTGGCTAATTTTATCAAAAAAATTTTTTTTTTTTTTTTCTCATCACTTCTACAAGATTACCAAAACCCTTTCACTTAAAGGTTCTCAAATGTCACTTATTGAAGGTTAAAAAAGAAAAAGGTATAATGATAGTCCCTACACCACGCGTTTACACACAATTTTTAGTCCCATTCACATGTGCTGTACTGCAGCTCATCGCTACCCATGGTGCTGTTTGCTGAAACGCTGGCCCCATTAATTACACTGTACAGGGCAACATTCATACATACGTACTGCAGTGTGATATTGCCTTGCACTGAAACGCACAGCATTAGTGGGAAAGTTAGACATTGCTTTTTATGTAATGTCTGATATATTAGACTGGAAGCGCTGCACTAACAGCATGTAGTGTAAATGAATCCCATGGATGTTATGAAATTCATGGGGTTTCATAAAAGTCCTATTTGGAAATTGGAATACAGTTATTTATCTCTTCAGTTTATTTCCACTTT
Source organism: Hyperolius riggenbachi (assembly GCF_040937935.1). Taxonomy (NCBI): domain Eukaryota; kingdom Metazoa; phylum Chordata; class Amphibia; order Anura; family Hyperoliidae; genus Hyperolius; species Hyperolius riggenbachi. The sequence goes on along the minus strand of NC_090647.1, from coordinate 264,208,138 downwards.
AAGTTTGCTTTAAATTTCATTCAGCCTATAAAATTATAAATCTGAAATCTCTCTAATAGCTGATAAAAGATACCTCCTGACACTGGGAGACTGATAAAAGCCTCAAGAACATGCGAAATGTCAGAGAAACGTTTTAGAACCAGAAAGGGTGGTGCTTCTACACTGGAAATGATGGGTCATGTGAGGTTTGTTGTAGAGAAAGGTTTGTCTTCACAAATCACATATGTCTGTGAAGGTTATCAGTCAACCTAAAGCAACATAAAACACCACTTTGATGGTAGGTTTAAAGACAGTACACACGTACATACAGTACATGTGCGTGTGTGTGAAACTAGTTAATTTATTAAGAGAAAATAACTAAGCCAACAAACCTGATCTGCATTTAAAAAATGCCTATGTCTCCACTGTGGTTCACACACGTTAACGCATATGTTATGTAACGGACCACTGTGAATCCAGTCTGCGGCTGGGAGCAAGGCTGTGCACCACAGGCGCCCACAGCTTCCCCATGATTTCAGCACAGCTCCTATCATAAGTAAGTACTATAAATAAGAAATAACTACAGTCATTTCTGCTTGTACAATTTGCACTTAAACAAAAGAGAGGGAGCACCGTTTCCAAAAAAAAGAGTATGGGAAGTGCATTCCAGATAAAACAGAAAGGACCGGCACCGCTGTCTTGTATCAAAGCTCTTTTAACCACTTGCCGACGCCTACACGCCGATGGGCGTGGCCGCGGCGGCAGCCCCAGGACCGCCTAACGTCGATTGGCGTAAAGTCCTGGGGCTTGCATTTGCAGGAGATCGCGCGCAGGCTGCGCGCGCATCTCCTACTTGGTGGGCGGAGCGGAGCTCCGCCTTCAGTCTCCGAGCGGCGATTGCCGCTTGGGAGACTGTAACGGCGAAACTGCCGCTTAATTGCTTTGTACAGCGCTGCGATCGGCAGCAGCGCTGTACTGGGGACAGCCGTGTGACACGGCTGTCCCCCTGGAGGGCAAGAGAGTGATCGGCTCTCATAGGCTGAAGCCTATGACAGCCGATCGCCGTTATTGGCTGCCTGGGGGGTGGGAGGGATGGAGGGAATAAGACACATAAAAAAAATACAGAAATTTAATAAAAAAAAAACAACAAATATTTATATAAAAAAAACAAACACTGCAGGGGCAATCAGACCCCACCAATAGAGAGCTCTATTGATGGGGACAAAAGGGGGGGGGGGGGGGATCATTTTTGTGCTGTGTTGTGCGGTCCTGCAGCTTGGCCTTAAAGGTGCAGTGGCCAATTTTGAACAAAATTGCCTGGTCACTAGGGGGGTTTAAGCCCACGGTCCTCAAGAGGTTAATAGCACCAAAGTGGCAGCAGTGACAGACTGCTGTTTGTTTACACCTTTATCAAACTGCTCAAACTGGCTTTGAGCAGTTTGATAAAGGTGTAAACCAAAACATCAGTCTGTCACTGCTGCCACTTTGGTGCTATTAAAAGAGCTTTGATACAAGACAGCGGTGCCGGTCCTTTCTGTACAATTTGCACTAGCAGGTTTTTTGGTCTCTTATTATGTTGTCAGGCTTGGAGCACACAAAAACCCCATGCATTTTCTGGCATGTGTGTTTCTGCGCTTGCGTCTTTTTATATGCTTGTGTTTTCCAGGCGGTTTATGTTTTTAATAATCTGCTATTTCAACAAGCGAGCAAGGAGTAGAGGTATACCTTTGTGTCTCCATAGTTAATTATTGTATTGCATATGATTTGCATACAGTATGCAGGAAGAAGGAACTTGCTGTGTGATTTTTAAAACACACATAAAATTGCATCCCTAATTGCACAGCAATGCACCACACGGTGGGGTGGCTAACCCTTAACCACCCCCCTTCCGTGGTGCTTAAAGTGGATCCTAGATGAACTTTTACTCATTGCATAATTGTGTTCCTTTCCTATTGTTTATAAGGCATTCCTCAAGCCAAATACTTTTTTGTTTTTGTTTTAATACTCTAATTCCCTATATACTAAACAAGCTTAGCCCACAGGTTTTCAGAGAACCTTGGCATTTTCAGACAGTAGCAAGGGCTCACGGGAGCTCAGTTTGGGCAGGAGGAGGGGGAGGTATTACTAGCCAGAGATTTCAGAGACAGAGGGGAGGAGAGATTCGTTTACTAAACTTTAGATAAGATATATAGACAAGTTACTTGTTATAGTTAATTTTTCATCTCGGATCAGCTTTAACCTGCTCCACCTGCCGTAAAGATGTGATTTGCACCTGGAGGTACCCGATAAAATAGCGCCCACTATTTATAGCCACAGTATCCACCGCCCACTATATTCCATGTAATGTCGCTAATCGCGGCTTTTGCTCTTTTTTCTGTTTTGGTTGATACTACCTTTTTTCTTTGGATACAAGTTTTGGGTCCTTTTTATACAACAAGAAAAAGTATTAGGAACATTTAATTCACTGAATGTAATGCAAAACTGAAAACTTAAAAAGGCTGAGATTTCAGCGATCTAACAAAAATATCAGAAAGCCACTTTGGAAAATGTGATTGGTGCTCTACATGATAAATGTACCTAGCTGGCATTCTTTGAGACTGAAGCTCTTGACCTTTTAAAATGAATCTCTGTTGATTAAAGTGCTCTGATGGAGAAAGGCATGCAGTCCAGAACTGATATAATTGGTTCTTCCCCCACCTCTGCAGGTTACAAGTTGAGGTAGCTGGCACAACACAATATGAAAGTCAATATTTGTTCAGAAAGGCAGTGTGACCAACATGCATTTGTACAAGTCTTATTTTACATTGTGGAGAAGCAAATCAGATCTTCTACATCTAACTGACTACTGCTTCATTAAAGACAGTACTAAACAAATTATCAAAAGACTACATAACAAAAAAATTGTAAAAGCAATTTTCTCCAATTGCAAGACTGCTTATTTTTAAGTCTCTGTAGCTGGATAAAGCATTAAAGCTCAACCTGCACACCCAATATTCCCAATATTAATAGGTGGAATGCACAAGTCAAAGTTTTCAGGGTGATTGGCAGAACTTCCTTTAATAATCTGTAAACAATGCAAGGAGACTGTCACTTTCTCAAGCAGACACAAGCCTGCAATCACTTGAAGTGCCAGTCTCTATGCATTGTTTATGTATCTGTATGATGGACATTGAGTGGACAGAAACATTGCAGGTGTGCAGATGATTGGCAAGCCAGCTTTCATGTTATGTTTGAGAGTGACACCGGCCCGGATTTACATCACAGGAGCCTATAGGCACAGATGTCCTGGCACCCTAGACTTTGCACTCCTGAACCTACAAAGGTAGCTAGAGATGCCCCTTACTGAAGGGAGATCTGACCAGTGGAATGCAGAGACCTGGGTGAGAAACATCTCATTTACACTCCGCTCGGGACTTTGCATAGAGAAGACAGGTGGGAGGCACTCGGGGAGAGGAGTGGGCTGTCTTTCCATCATCAGGCGCTTGTAGGCACTTGCCTACAATGCCTGATGGTTAATCTGGCCCTGGAGACAGGACCATTGTAAAGGTAACTATCACAATGCTTGCTGTGGTTTCAATTCAGTTTTGAGCAAAGCTCCTATGAAATGCCGCAGTTGGAGGTGATATAGGTAAAAAGTCACATGGGAATATACTCCAAGCAAGATTGAGGCTGGAAATCTGTGTCAGGCTGCCCATTGTTTCTTATTACAGTTGGCCAATGAGGTGCTAATTTTTCAAGTTTGTATGAAAATAGCATGCAGCATGGGGGAAACAAATGCAGTAGTTGCAAAGTTGGTTTTAGGGCTCGTCCACATCATGACGCGCAGATGGCCGTGCGATCGGAACGCAACGCGTATGATCGCACGCCATTTGTCCCGCTATGTGCTGCTGATCCCATTCACTACAGTGAATAAGTCAGTGCTGCGCTTGCGGATAGAAGGCATGCAGCAGTAGGCAAGTGCATCATAGCACATTGTACTGCTGCGCAACACCTATGATGTAAACGTCAGAAGGGCTGTCTATGCCCTTCTGCTGTTCTTGCGTGTCGCACATCATATGCGCTTCCAAATGTGCACAGAAGCGTGTCATGGTGTGAATGAGCCATAAAGCTGCATTTTATTTGCTACGATCTGAAAATGAACTTTTCACTGATCTCTGTGCCTTAAGGCTCATACACACATCAGACCATAGTCTTTGGAAAATGAAAGATCACAGACCAATCTTACCACCCTTCATGTAGTATGAGAGCCATACTCTACACAGTCTTTTCGATGGAGCTGAACTCCACATCAGGAAAAAATCTTTGCAAGATGCTGCACAAACAGATGCTGTACAGACACAAAAGATCAGTATCTGCAAAACATCTGTTCCTGCAAAAGATCCGTTCCTGCAAATTGCAATGATAGTCTATGAGATCTGCAGATCATCATACACACATGATTTAACTGACATTCATCTGCAGATCTGAAAATCCATCCTGGTGGATCTGATCTGCAGATGAATGTCAGTTAAATCATGTGTGTATGATGATCTGCAGATCTCATAGACTATCATTGCAATTTGCAGGAATGGATTTTTGGCAGGAACAGATCTTTTGCAGATACTGATCTTTTGTGTCTGTACAGCATCTGTGTGTGCAGCATCTTGCAATGATTTTTTCCTGATGTGGAGTTCAGCTCCATAGAAAAGACTGTGTAGGTATGGCTCTTATACTACAGGAAGGGTGGTAAGATTGGTCTGTGATCTTTCATTTTCCAAAGACTATGGTCTGATGTCTGTATGTGGCCTTAGAACTGCCAATAAGATGCTAGTAATTCTGGCTTCTATGCAGATTGTACTCAGTTTGAAATCAGTTAAGTCAAATCGCCAGGAAGTGCATCTGATTGGCCCAATGCCAAGCAAATAGTAACGATGAGTAACCCCTTCCCTACCACAGGTTATTACTCCTTAAAGGATACCAGAGCTGGAATGTATATTAAAGGTAACCGAGGTGAGAGGGATATGGAGGCTGACATATTTATTTCCTTATAAACAATGCCAGTTGCCTGGCTGCACTGCTAATCTTCTGACATAAGTAGTGTCTAAATCAAAACCCTGGCACAAGCATATGACTAATCCAGTAAAACTTGAGTCAGCTGAGTCATAGTACCTGATCTGCATGCTTGTTCAGGGTCTATGGCTAAAAGTATTAGAGGCACAGGATCAGGAGAATGGCCAGGCAACTGGTATTGTTTAAAAGGAAATAAATGTGGTAGCCTCCATATCCGTCTCACCTCGGGTTCCCTTTAACCACTTCAAGACCTCAGGCTTACACCCCTAGTGACCAGGCCATTTTTTACAATACAGTGCAGATTTATCAGCGTGTGCTGCACAGCCCTACAACTCGCACACAAATGATTTTTTTCCTCCTTTTAGTGTCCTTAATAGGACACTTTGCCTGAGGTATCTGATTGCTGCTGCAATCTTTTTATTTATTTTTTTACTGAGTAAAGGGAGGCTTTTTCCTCCTTCTCCCTCCCTCCCCCCTGTACCTTCCTAAATCGCCATAGGATGGTGATCAGCACTGCTCAGCCCCTCTCATTGGCATCAGCCTATGAGAGGCCACACAGATCGACCCGCTCTGAGGGACAGCCCAGTGTCCCTCGTACAGCACTGCAGGAGATAGCAGCGCTGTACAATTGTAAACAAAGGGGAATTCTTTCCCGTCGGCTCTTAACAGCCTGCTAGCCGCGATTGAGGCTAGCAGGCTGATCACGGAGCGAAGATCCGTGAACTGGCAGGCAATGATTGCGCATGCGCGCACTCATTCCCTCCCAAACTAGAACTCCAGGATTTGAACCCAGACGGCGTTTGGCGATCGTGGGGCTGCCGCCGCAGTCATCCCCATCGACGTGACGCGGTCATTAGGTAGGTAAAAATCGCATCCCCGCTTGAATGACGGAGCTCCAATCCACCATCAGTCTCCCAGCGGTGATCGCCCCTAGGAGACTCTTAGACGGCAAAACCGCTGTCCATTTACTTTGTACAGTGCTGTGATCTATGGCAGTGCTGTACTGGGGACAGCCATGTGACACGGCTTTCCCCCTGGGTGGCAGAGAAGCGATCTGCTGTCATAGGCTGAAGCCTATGACAGCTGATCACGCTGATTGGCTGGCGGGGGAGGGAGGGTGGTTTAAAAAAAAACCAGAAATTTATTGTAAAATTAAACAAATATTTGTAAAAAAAATAAACATTGGGGGAGTGATCACTTGTGTGCTGAGTTGTACGGCCCTGCAGCGAGCCCTTAAAGCTGCAGTGGCCTAATTTGTAAAAAATGGCCTCGTCACTAGGGGGGTTTAAGCCCGAGGTCCTTAAGTGGTTAAATTGTGAGAAAAGTTTAGAGTCTGGTAAAGCGGTAATTGTCACCATAAAAATCAAATTTTAACAGCAACTGGTCTGAGTGTATTAAGTGATAAAGATGGTAATCCTGCATTCAAAACTTGCAAAACTTTTTCTGCTGTTATGGTTTGGAGTTATCACATACTTTTGGAGCACTGGCCCTAGTGCCAAAGAGTTGAATGCTGGGAGTTCTTTTTATCTATGATATATTCCTCCTCTTCCATTTATTTCCCTGCCTAGCTGCTTATCAGAAACACCCTCTGATTACTTGTGTTTACAAGCAAGGCTGAGGTTACTCAGTGATTGGATGTGTAAATAAAAAAAAAAAAAAAAAAGACAGTGCAGTTGTTAGTATACACCTCAGTGCACACCAAAACCCGCTAGCAGATCCGCAAAATGCTAGCAGATTTTGAAACGCTTTTTCTTATTTTTCTGTTGCGTTTCACCTAGCATTTTGCGGTTTTGGGAAGCGTTTTTGGTGTAGTAGACTTCATATATTGTTACAGTAAAGCTGTTACTGAACAGCTTCTGTAACAAAAACGCCTGCAAAACCGCTCTGAACTGCCGTTTTTCAGAGCGGTTTGCGTTTTTCCTATACTTTGGAGGCAGAAACGCCTCCGCAATCCAAAAAATGCCTCACCCCGGGAGTATGCGTTTCAGCAAAACGCCTCCCACTCTGGTGTGAACCACCCCATTGAGATACATTGACCAAGCGTATCCGCAGCCGCAAGCGGCTGCAAAAACGCGAAAAAACCCGCTCGGCGTGCACCAGCCCTCAGGGAGGATATGATGTCAGCATTAGCTTGGCAAGATGGCCACTGCCTAGAATAGGATTTTCTGCTTTTCCTTTATAAAATTCACAGGAATCGTTGCGTGGATAGCACAATACATCTGTTATGTAAGTAGTAGTAGTATTTATCTACTTATATATGTGTTTTTTTATTTCTAGGTTAGCATGGGTGTCGCTTGTTCTTTAAAGGAGTACTGTAACCTCCCCCCCCCCCACAAAAAAAGTTGAACCATTTGAGGACCACAGTGTTAAACCCCCCTAAAGACCAGGCCATTTTTATCAAATTGGGCCACTGCAGCTTTAAAAGGAACCTAAACTGAGGAGTATATGGATTTTTCCTTTAAAAATAATACCAGTTGCCTGACTCTCCTGCTGATCCTGTGTCTCTAATGCTTTTAGCCACAGCCCCTGAACAGGCATGCAGATCAGGTGCTCTGACTGAAGTCAGACTGGATTAGCTGCATGCTTGTTTCAGGTGTGTGATTCAGCCACTACTGCAGCAAAAGAGATCATCAGGCGTGCCAAGCAACTGGTTTTGTTTAAAAGGAAACATCCATATACCTCTCAGTTAAGGTTCCCTTTAAGGCTTCGCTGCAGGGCTGCACAACTCAGCACACAAGTAATCCCCCCTCCCTTTTCTCCCCGCCAACAGAGCTCTCTGCTGGTGTGGTCTGATTGCTCCCCCAGTGTTTATTTTTTTAATAAATATTTATCTTATTTTTTTAAATTTGTCCTTTTTGTTTTACCTTTTGCTCCCCAGCCCTCCCTTCCCCCGCCAGCCAATCCCTGCGATCAGCTGTCATAGGCTTCAGCCTACCGGCTCCCCGCAGATGTCCAGTGCCTGCGCCGGTACAAAACTATGCTCCGGACCACCGCCGCGCTCACTTCTGGTATTTGTGACTGTAATGTTGCAAGCCACTGCGCCGCACGCATCCTTGCTCCCGCTGACGTCACCGGGAGCAAGGATGAGTGCCACCGAGGTGCAGTGGCTTGCGACATTAAAGTTGCAAATACCGGAAGTGAGCTACGGCAGGAGACCGGATCATCGTTTTGTACCAGCGCGGGCACAAGACGTCGGGGGCGGGGTCGACGAGAGAAGCTCCTGGTAAATGGCTGGAAATGAAAAAAAAGCTTTCGTTTTTTTCGGGAGATACGATTGTTTTTATAGAATTGCCGTAAAATCGGATCATTTTGTTGTATCGTGTGTGGCCACCTTTACACTGTAGGGTGGTCTCAGTGGTTGCAGCTCTTTGGGTCCTACAGGAGAAAAGTGCTATACAAAAGTTCAGATTTGTATTAAACTCTTTTTTTGGGGTGGGGGGTTTACAGTACTCCTTTAGCCTATTTTGGTTTCTGGACGTAGAAACTACGTCCAGAAACCATGTGCGCTACCGCGCACCCCCGCGGCCGATCGCGCGCGTGCACGCGCACTCCCGGCCGCGGATTCGGTAGTCAGGGAATCAATGTATCGGACTATGAAGTCCGATCACTGATTCCTCTCCCCCGCTGAAAAAGCGACAGCTTCTCTCGGAAGCTGCGCCTTTTCTGGCCGTTCACTTCCTGATGCGCCACTCTAAGCGTATGTTACGCTTAGAGTGACGTCATGTAAACAAACTCATGGCCGGCATCTTGTGGCCAAAAAGTAATACTACACCTGAAAATAAAAATGAATTAAAATCAACACACATTTACATTATAAATCTATTGTTTACCCCCCACCCTCCAAAAACTACCCAAATAAAATGTTTACTATAAATAAAAAAAAACATTACAATAAAAAAAAAAACATGTAAATATTTACCTAAGGGTCTAAACTTTTTAAATATCAATGTAAAGATGAAATATTTCTATATTTTTTTTATTTTAAACTTGTTAATAGTGATGGATGCAAAATGGAAAAAATGCACCTTTATTTCCAAATAAAATATTGTCGCCATACATTGTGATAGGGACATAATTTTAACGGTGTAATAACCGGGACATATGGGCATATACAATACGTGAGTTTTAATTATGGAGGCATGTATTATTTTAAAACTATAATGGCTGAAAACTGAGAAATAATGAATTTTTCCATTTTTTTCTTATTCTTCCTGTTAAAATGCGTTTACAGTAAAGTGGCTCTTAGCAAAATGTACCCCCCAAAGAAAGCCTAATTGGTGGCGGAAAAAACAAGATATAGATCAGTTCATTGTGATAAGTAGTGATAAAGTTATAGGCTAATGAATGGGAGGTGAACATTTCTCTCGTGAAAACCACGGAACCTGAATGGGTTAAACACATTTTCAATAAAAAATTACATAGATCTGTACATCAGTCCTGAAAGAGGGACACATGAGGAAGAAAGCGGGACAGGGTGATTTGGTTCCCAAACAGAGACTGTCCCTCCAAGGGACAGTTGGGCGCTATGTATGAAAGGGGTGTATCACATATGATGAATAGTACGGGCTACTAGCACAGAGGCTGACAAACTGGCAGCGAGGAGCACCCGGCTAGCGTCAGCAGAAGTGACCCGAGACGTGTAAAAGGCATATGCTTGGGAAAACAGGTGAAGCCCTGTAGCAGGAGGCAGACGAGAGACCTGTGTAAATAGAGCGAGTGAAGGGGTGCCTCCTATACAAGCCTGCAGGAGAGGGTGGTGGAGACAGAGGTACTGGATGGATGCCGTAGTGAGAGGAGGAAGGATGATGATAACGGAGGCAGATGGGCACAGTTCAGACAACGCATACATAGAGCGAATGTCCTGCAGATTGTAGCGAGTGCTTCCTGTATGTGACTGATGTAGAGGATGCGGAAGTGTGTTACATGGATTTCCCTCCCCTTGTGTAGTGATTACGTCATGGGACGATGATCCGCATGGTGCTGAGGTGTATACTGCTGCTGCAGTCATTGCCCGTTTCAGGCTGAATGAGGTGTAAGTTTTTCATGCTTTGCGTTGTGTGCTGCCTTTTCTTATTCTGTTGTGGCCAGGTGTATCATATAGGATGATAATGGCAGAACCCCGCATGCCTATAAACTACAAGTAATGCGTACAGTGTGCACTGATGTATTAGCAAACTAGAGCTGATTACAGGATAACGTTACTACTGCGTTATTTCAGTATTTATGTGTTAGGCATGACTTTTAGACATGCCCACTAACAAAGCACTCCGAAGAAATTAAAACTTTGTTACTTAACCCCTTTCATGCACTCGGGCTACTTCTCTGGGGGCTCAATTTTTTTTCTTTTGCATGTGCCAAGACATGCATATATTACCCAGGACTGACTGGGACCTATGCACAATCTTGGAAAGCTAACAAGCAATTTATCAGCTATCAAATCATTATATAGTTTCCAAACAATAGGTGCTTTTTGGTTCTAGTCTACTTGAGGTATCCCAGCATTCTGCTAAGGTGATTAGGTTGTGTTTCAACAGCTGTCCATTGACAGCACACTCTACAATTTTTAGGTTGTAATAATTACACCCACACTATTCAGCCAATTACAATGCATCAAGTTGTAGAAGGTGCTGTGGTTGGAGGACTGTCTCCTGGTAAGGCTTCCTGCTGTGTCACCTCAGGTAGACTAGTGCCCCCTTTCTAAGTACAAGTAAACCAGGCCTTTGCCTCAGGCACCCCATTATTATTTAGTATTTGTATAGCGCCGACATCTTCCGCAGCGCTTTACAGAGTATATATATATATATATATATATATATATATATATATATATATATATATATATATATATATAGGCTTGTCACTAACTGTCCCCCAGAGGAGCTCACAATCTAATCCCTACCGTAGTCTTATGTCTATGTATGAGGATACCCCCTCTCCTGTGGCATGTCCTTGGCAGCAGAAGGTTGGGCACTAATCTACATTAGGGGACCCAGCAGGAAACCTCATATGGAACAGTTCTCCAATCACAGTACCCTATTGCAGAACTAAGCACTGTGATTGGCCAAAGAGTGTGGGCTAGTTTAATACAACCTATTGTAAACCTAGTAGTTTGAGAGGGTCACATTAGCTGAATTTCCCTATGAGGTTTCCAGCTGGGTCCCCTAGCGCTGAAGGTTGAGCTCAGCAAGCAAGGTCTTATGTCTCCTGTCATGATCTGACAGCTAGGCTATGCAGTGGGGAGGATGTGATGTTAGATGTGGAAGAGGGTTGATGCAACCCTCCACTGCATGATCTAGCCCACTGGGATCTGTACATCAGAGAGCACATTGAGATGCTATTTTTTTTTATGGTTTGTTTTCAAATTGTGTATCACTTGGAATTGGGCTAATTCAATTTAGCACAAAGTGCATTTGATGTGCCCAGTTGCAAGCATTAAATTTGCTTGTAAGCCAGAGAATTTGTATCTCAATGATCATCTCTACTGCCAATCCAGCCCACTGCCAACAAAGAGAATGTAATAACCTATCATCTGTCGCTTGTCACTCGATTACATTTTCCTATTTCATTTTCCTATGTCCTGTCTTTGCACTGCTTCAGGACAGCAGTGGAAAGACAAGTTTTGTAAAATGCTAGATGATAAAAGCACTACAGAAATAACAATAATAATAGTTGGTGACAGATAGTGGATGACAAGGCAGCATGATGGTGCACATATTGGCAGAGATGGTCCCCAGTCGAATTTACATTCCCGGCTGAGTCTTCGGTACTCCTCAGCTGGTTTTGGAAGTACTTGCGACCCTGAGTGCTTCCGAAGATGGGTGCAGTTGTACTGCGTATGTCTCGGACTTGCGCATGTTCAACTCTGCACAAGGAGTCTGGAAGAGGTATTCGACATAGCAGGTAGAATAGCTTCATTGGGGAATGGTGCTTGGACAATGGGATGGAAAGTGGACCAAGAAGTCACTATAGTGTCCAGAACCTTCTCTCTTCTTAAGTATCTAAGCTGAAGTGAGTTTCCTCACTTCAGGTTCATTTTAAAACCTTATGCTGGTCATACACGGCTCGATTTTGCCGCTCAATTCTCCCGCTCGATTGTTTTGCCACTCTATTCCGCAGTCAATTCTCTTATCTTCCGCTCATTTTTCTTATCTTTTTCCATTCATTTCAATCCCGAATCGAGCGGCGAAGGACATGGCTCAAAATAAAAGGCAAATAAGTGGTAAAATAATTGCAGTTAATCCTCACAAAGTAAAAAAAAAGTTTAATTGGGGGGGGTTTCTTCACAACTTTTCCCACTCTCAACAAAAATGGAATTTCGCTTTAACATATTAATTAAAGGAAACCTGAGATGACTTAAAGAGACACTGAAGCGAAAAAAAATATATGATATAGTGAATTGGTTGTGTACTATGAATAATTACTAGAAGATTAGCAGCAAAGAAAATATTCTCATATTTTTATTTTCAGGTATATAGTGTTTTTTCTAACATTGCATCATTCTCTAATATGTGCAGATTACACAACACTCAGCATTCAAAATGATTCTTTCAGAGCAGTCTGTGAACTAATGACCTCTCCTCTGCCAGAGGAAAAGTAAATAGTTAACTAACAGTTGAGTTAATAAAAGTCAGAAAACAGCCCTCTCCATGACTTTGAAAGTCGTAGAGATAATGGCTTTTTTGTATAGAGATAACAACTGGAGTTTCTTAACTCTTCCTGTACTGGAAACAATTAGACTGATGTATATGATCTTAATGTTTTATTTCTTAGCTGTACTACACATACAAATCATAATATCATAGTTTTTTTTTCGCTTCAGTGTCTCTTTAAAAGAAGTAATTTATACATATGTGGGGCTTCCTCCAGCCCCCTTCAGGCCGCACATGCTCGCCTCATCCCGTTTCCGTCGCTGGGAGAGTTTTGTGCCTGCGCAGTGACAAAATTGCTACTTACAAAATTAGCTGGACCCATTGCGGAGGAGGATGGCGAGGGACCAATCAGCCTGAAGGGGCATGGAGGAAGCTCCTCACCTCGGTTACCCTATCATGTTTTGTAGTACAGTATGTTATTCAAGTTTATATCAGATATATGCATTGTCATTTTTTTTTCTAGGTTCATTAATAAATTATAAGAAAACCATCAAACAATGGAATTCGGTAAGGTTTTTTTTTTTTTTTTATAAATTAATATTATAATTTTTACTTTGCGTCTGTCACCTTGTAGATTATTGGTCTTTCTTACACGTAAATTTTCTTTCATTAATGCATGTCTCTATCTTTTTTGATTAAATGTAATATTCTTTCTTCCTTTTATTAAAGAGAAATGTTGCTAAATAACAAATAAATAAGCTCGCAAGGGCAGGGTCCTTCTCCTAATGTTTACTGTCTTTGTCACAATATTTGTGCTGCTTGGAACTCTGTTTTACAATTTGTTAGTATATCTATGTTCCCCTTGTCGTCTTATTGTGCTTTGTAAAGCGCTGCGGAATATGTTGGCGCTATATAAATAAAAAATAATAATAATGTTATTGGTTTTCATAAATCTCCTCACCATGATAGCAATGAGCAAAAGGTGTTTTAAACTATGAAAAAATGGAGCGGGCCCTAACAGAGGTGAACGGATCCTATGTAAATCCATACACATTGCTCTGGTCGAATGGATCCATTTGGCCCAATTATCCAAACGAACTGCAAGTTTGGGTCTGCATCGATTTTTCCGGATTGACACGTCCATCACATTTTTCGCATGCTGATGGAACGGAGGGTCACGGGTGGGAAACTGATGCCTTTTAAGAAGGGATCTGTTCCATGGATCAGTTTTTCATTAGACGCGTTGCCAACCGTATTTCGGCAACTCGTGCAGGAGGCAGACATGCACAAACATCAGGAGTGCATAGACTGCACTGTCTGATGTTCACACTGCATGCGTTCCGTACCAGTGCGATGCGCGAACACATGCTGCATGCATTTTTTAGCAAAACACGTGACTGAGCCATTCACTACAAGTGAATGGAAGCAGGCCCACAACGCATGGAAATGCAGATGGCGTGCGATCGTACACGTTGCGTTCCGATCGCACGGCCATCTGCGTGTAATAATGTGAACAAGGCCTAAGGCTCTTTCCACACTGCATTCGTTGCATTCCATTGCAACAAACAATCGCTTGGCTACTCAATGCAATTATATTTTTACAATACATTTACATCAGTGGTGCGGTGGGTTCTGTCGGAGTTACACATCGCATGCTGTGCATTTACTGGACAAGATTTACTTTTACAGTGAATCCTGCTTTCAATGTACTGTATGCTTCAGTGTATGAGTCACTTCGCAATCCTAATGCTCGATTTAACTTTTCAGCAGTGTTGCATTGCAATTGAATTATATTATTGCACATAGGCCTCAATTCACTAAACTTATCTCCTGTCTTTAATAACTCTTCTAGAGTTGTTACCATGGTGATAAGGCATGTAGTATTCAGGAAACCTTTTACCTCAGGCAAGCCTAAAGTTAACTCTTCTGTCTTTAAATTAACTCTCCAATCCTTAAAATAACTCCAGAGTTAAAGACAGGCTGTTAATTAGCTGCATGTGAAAATAACTACAGAAGAGGTAAATTAACTACAGAGGAGGTAAATTAACTACAGGAGAGGTAACTTAAGGAATGAAGAGGTAAGATAACTCTCTCACGTGTGGAGGTAAGTTTTCTCTTGCCTTAAGCAGGCCATACACTGGCTCGATTCACGGCCGTTTCGACAGCAGATCCGATCCTGGGATCGGATCTGCTGCCAATCGCTTGCGCTAAACGCACCCGCCGATCCGATTCCCTCCCGAAATCGGATCGGACCGTCGATCGCGCCGTGCGTGAAATTACCCTAGATCGCCCGGCGGTAGGAGCGCGTCGCTTGCGGCGTACGATTCGGGCCCGATCCGAGCATGTATACATTACCTGAAGCTGGCTCCGGGGTCCTCTTCTCCTCGCTGCACCGCATTTCCGCATGTCCCAGTGTACGCTTATACTTCCTGTGTCACTCCGGTGACCAGGAAGTTGAAATAGAGGGCGCTCTATTTGAACTTCCTGGTCACGGAGTAACACAGGAAGCGCCGGGATGGAGCAAGAACAGCGGTGCGGTGCAGTGCGGAGAAGACGCCCGGGAGCCAGTCTCAGGTAATGTATACGGGGGGGGGGGGGGGGGGGGACAGGCGGCAGGAGCAGCTGAACAGATTGTGATCGGTTTCAGGCTGAAATCGATTCACAATCTGTTTGCAGTAAAGGCAGCCATACGATCCCTATCTGATCAGATTCGATCAGATAGGGATCTGTCAGCTGGTCGATCTAATGGCACATCGACCAGTGTATGGCCACCTTTATTATCTCCAGCATGATCTTAGTGAATTGAGGCCAATGTGTGAAAGTAGCCTTAACATATAGTAACCTCTGATCAGTTAGTTCGGTCAGGTTAATTAAAGTCATTGGGAACTGGTAAAATAAAATAAAAAATGAAGCATTTACTTATCTAAGGAGAGGAAAGGCTCTGGATCCTATAAGCCTTCCCACTCCTCTCTTGGTCCCGTTCCATCACTGGCTCCCCAGTAGCAGTATTCTACCAATTGGTCAAATACTGCTCTCTCTCCGCAGCAAAGGAGGCTTTGGGAGCCCTAGTGCGCTCGAAGACGGGCTGCTTCATACGCGCGAGCTCCCTCTTTCGCATGCGCGCAATACGCTTCCGCGCTCATGATCGCTTTGGCCACAGGAAGTGAGCATCACTTCCTGTTTGGCTGTCTTAACCTGTTTTGTGTGGCGCGCCCCTTTCGCCGCCTTTTAAGGATTATGCGGAAATGTGACATTTAACAGTCACAAGTTGTTTCTTGCTGGTGGTTTAAAATGCTTTTCATGACAAGTTGTGAAAATATCACCCAAGTGAAATGTCAGGAAAAAAAGTGAATTGCATATGAGCCCTTATTACTACCCACTGTCTGTGGTACAGTCCCTTCAGTTAGGGCCCTTTCACACCAGAGGGCTTTTTCGGCGTTTTAACGCCACGGCCGAAGTTGGCGTTTTCCTAGGTAAAAGAAAGTCCATAGACTTTCATTTTACCATTCACACTAAACGCCGCGTTTTGGAGCGTTGCGTTTCAACGCTCCCAGGCGCTTTTTCTGGGCCTACCGCAGCGTTTCTCATTACAATTGATTGTAATGTATAGGCGTTAAAACGCCTTCAAAACGCCTTGAAAACGCCTGCAGCCAACACGCAGCGTTTTAGCCTTTCACCGCTGCCTGTAGTGTGAAAGAGCCCTTAGTGAATGCACTGACTAGAAACAATCAGTGTCCAGAAAATAACAGTAAGCCACAAGGTTTTTCCTTTGCAAACCGAAAACACCCGTGATGTGAATAAGCTCATTGATTAACATGGGCTATCCATGGAAATGTATTTAAGATTGTATAAAAACACAGAAAACCACTTGTAGGGACAGGGGCAATTAAAGCAACCCTAAATGGGGGGAGGGACTTGGATACCTACGTCAGTAGTTGGAATCCTCTGGATGAGGCTTTCTGCGTCTTTGTAAAGGCCACAATTCCAGCGCAGAGTCCTTCTTCGACTTCTGGCCACACTCTCAGCCAGCGACCAGCACATCTGGACTGGGCATGTGCGAGTAAGGTCTGCACATCCCAATAGAACAAAGTAACTTGTGCGCTGCTTTTTTACTGTGTGCAAACCGCATAATTCTGCTAGGCATGCGTGAACTTTACTTGAAAATACGGTAATCTAGATGGTGGACCAGCACGTTCCGTTATTAAAAATCCTCTATTTCTTTACAACGAAAAAGTGCCAAATGAGCTATTTTTTAATAATTTGCAAAAGTGCAAATACACATATCACACTTCTTTAGAAGTGAATGCTGGTGTATAGAGCTAGTTGTATAGCAGCAATAGACTGCTGTTTCAGGGTATATCTTCTGGCCTTGCAGCTCTCTTCATAGTTTTTTTTAGACTTTTGTATTGTAGAGAAATTAACATGATTTAAAATACAGAAGCATTGGGCCACCCTCCATATTATTTTTAATGTCTCTACAATCAGCGCAATGTAAGGGAAGGAAATATGGGCATCAGCCTAACGTTGGTGCAGTCTGATACCTACTATTATCGACCTTACCTGTGCATGCCCAGTCCAGATGGGATTGTCTATGGCCAGGAGTGTTTTTTTATTGAATAGTTATAGAGGACTTATGCTGGAATGATGAGTAGGAGAAGCTAGTAAGCCTCTCAATCATTACACACACACACACACACACACACACTCTCTTTCTCTCTCTCTCTCTCTCTCTCTCTCTCTCTCTCTCTCTCTCTCTCTCTCTCTCTCTCTCTCTCTCTTTCTCTTTCTCTTTCTCTTTCTCTTTCTCTTTCTCTTTCTCTTTCTCTTTCTCTTTCTCTTTCTCTTTCTCTTTCTCTTTCTCTTTCTCTTTTTCTCTTTCCTTTAAGGGAGGCAATCATGAAGGGTTGTTTTGTCTAAGGCAGTGTTTCTCAAACCTGTCCTCGTGACTCCCCAACGGTGCATGTTTTGCAAGTAACCTCACTTATACACAGGTGGGGTAATTATTGTCTCAGCTAGGTGGATTCCATGTAGCTGAGACCCTAATTACCCCACCTGTGCATAAGTGAGGCTGCCTGAAAAACATGCACCATTGGGGAGTCACGAGGACAGGTTTGAGAAACACTGGTCTAAGGAAAGGTCAGCCTAGATGAAATTTACGGTAAGCTTTTTTTTTTACCTCTCTCTCAAACTTCAGTTATATCCATAAAAACATAAAATACTTGAAATTGAATGATTGGGTAGGTCAGAGATGCATCTTCAAGGGTGACTTTTGTGTACAGCCTTTCATTATTCATTCCTATATCTTATATTCAGATCCCATAATTTTTCTTTCACCTGTATAGCCTTGTGTTACTTCCCCTCAGTAGAGGAAAGTCTAAGGATGGTCCAGAGGCTTCCCGTGTCCTCTTACACCCCACCACCACTGGCCCGGACCCTCTTCCTCTTTGCAGCCACACTCCCCTCCATTTAATTTGAAGGTGGCTATATGCCTCTGCGCAACAGGGTGTTGGAGTTGGAGCAATTTTGGGTACCCGGAGTCAGTAGTTTCATAAATGTTGGAGTCAGATGATTCTTGTACCGACTCCACAGCACTGCTTCGCAGGCACGGGCACAAGGGGAGTGTGGCCATGAGAACATACAGTGCTGCCCATAATTATTCATACACCTGGCAAATTTTGACTTCAAGTTACTTTTATTCAACTAGCAAGTCATCTTGTGATGGGAAATGACATAGGTGTCGCCCAAAAGATAATAAGGCGATGTACGAGAGGCATTATTGTGGAAAAAAAAAACATTTCTCAGCTTTTAGTTACATTTGAGCAAACAGTGTCCAGTCCAAAATTATTCATACCCTTCTCAACAATCAATAGAAAAGCCTTTTTTTGGCTATTACAGCAATCAAACACTTCCCATAATTGCAGACTAGCTTTTTGCATGTCTCCCCAGGTATTTTTACCCCTTCAATCTTCAGCAATGAGCTCCAAATCTTTCAGGTTGGAGAGTCTTCTTGCCATCAACCTGATCTTTAGCTCCCTCCACCGATTCTTAATTGTATTCAAGTCAGGACCCTGGCTGGGCCACTCCAAAACGTTAATGTTGTCTGCTAACCATTTCTTCACCACTTTTGCTGTGTGTTTTGGGTCATTGTCATGCTGAAATGTCCCAAGGCCAAGTTTCTCTGCAGACTGCCTGATGTTGTCGTTGAGAATCCTCATGTATTGCTCTTTTTTCATGGTGCTGTTTACTGTGATTAGGTTCCCTGGTCCAGTGGCTAAAAAACACCACCAAAGCATTAGGTTCCCACCACCATGTTTGACAGTGGGGATGGTGTTCTTTGAGTTGAAGGCTTCTCCTTTTTTTATGACAAATAAAGGAAACATCTTTTTGACCAAACAATTCAATTTTGTTTCATCTGACCCTAACACAGAAGACTAGAAGTCTTCTGCTTTGTCCAGATGAGCATTTGCAAAGGCCAAGTGAGCTTTTGTGTGCCTTATCTGGGGAATTGGTGTCCTCCTTGGCCTGCATCTGTAGAACCCAGCAGTGTGCAGTGTCCGTTGGATTGTCTGCCTTGAGACATTGCCACCAGCAGAGCCCAGATTCACCAGGATGGCCTTGGTCGTGATCCTTGGATTCTTTTTCAGCTCTCTCACTATCCTCCTGGCCGGCATAGGTGTCACTTTTTTGGCTTCCGACCACATCCTCTGAAAATTTTCTACAGTGCGGAACATCTTCTATTTTTTAATAATACTTTGCCCTGTAACCACTGGAGCTTAAAAACATTTATAAATGGCCTTGTAGCCCTTTCCTGACTTGTGAGCAGCAACAATGTGCAGCAGCAGGTCCTCACTGAGGTCCTCTGTCTTAGCCATGACTGTCCACAAATCGACTGCAGAGAGCTGCTGTTTTTCACCTGTTGAGTTTATTAAAACAGCTGTTCTCAATTAAACTTGGTAGTTAGGATGCTTTAGAACAGCGTGGACTATTTGGGATGGTATAGAGCTTTGGCTTTTCCCATAGACTGTGACAGTTTGTGAAGGGTATGAATAATTTTGGGCTGGGCACTTTTTGTTCAAATGTAAATAAAAGCTGAGAAAAGTTTTTCCCACAATAATGCCTCTTGTACATCATCTTATTATCTTTTGGGAGACTATGTAATTTTGCATCAAAAAATGACTTGCTGGTTGAATAAAAGGGGTATGAATAATTATGGGCAGCACTGCATCCAACAAGCTGTTGTTGGATGTGTTTAACGGGACCCTGCACACAGGAACTATGGGATTGTGGATGGATCAGGAAGTGCGTGGATTATCCTGAGGCTTCCCTGTACTTAGGTAAGTACCTAATTTTTTTTTTAAGTTATAGGTTTGCTTTAATCCATATATTTACTCTCATATCTTGCTGCAGCCAATTACTAACATATATTAAGTTACATAGAGCCTGATGCACAAAGCAGTACAAAAATTGCTGTAGGGCAACCTGCATTACCCCATTAACACAATGTTTTATTGGAGTAGCCATAGCAATGCATGTGGTACCCCAGTAATGCGCGTTGCTCTCTGTTAGTACCAGTAAAATTGCTGTGCACTGCCTGTGTGCATCAGGTTCATTGTCTGTTTAGGATTTTTTTTATGCAGTCATTTCAGCCTACAAGGACTTCTGTGATCATCTTTGGAAGAAGAAAACACTGCTTAACAGCTTCTTCAATGTTAATTAATTGATTTTTTAAAAAAAATATCTATTTTGTGTAGAACAAAAATAGAAGACAATAAAATGTTATTTGTGGAAATATTAGTTAATTTATATATTTTTATTGTGCAGGAAAGTGGACCGTATGTGAAGAAACAGTGGTTCTTCAAGGAGGTTTGCTTCTAGCAGAGAAGCTTGCTGTACATAAAACATTGCTGGAATTTAAGAAGGCTGACTGGCCTCTCATTGAAAAGCCAATTACTGATGCTTTAAAAGAAATCAGCTCAGGTTCTTGGTCTCAAAGCCACAAATGGAGGAAAACAGCCATTGCTATATTTTGGGCCAAAATTCTTGCATGCCGATCACAACCATCTTTGGATGCTGAATTGGACATTGATAGGAAGTGGAGAGAAGATGTATTCTTTCCGGTGGGAAGCATGATGCCAAAAATAAATCATGCTGTTCTCTTTGAACTTCTTAAAGCTACGAAAGCTGCAGATATATTTGCAGAGCTGCTTTTGGCTCTTCCAGCGAAGTATTGCGTGGATGAGGCTTCTTTGCTGTTAAATCATATTTGTGAGGAAACCTCTACAGAAGATGTGGCTTTCTTTTTAGATGTCTGGTGGGAGATAATGAAAGGTCATAAGCACAAACAGGATGAGACTGTTGATATATTTTCAGTTGTTGCAAGTCAGTACTTGTCTAAAAGTATTGATGAACTTTCCCAGAGTTCCAAGAGATTTAAACCTGACCCTGAACAGGTTTTGTCTCAACCTGACAATATTCTTGAGGTATTTCTGAAGGGGCTTCATAAAATTGGACCATGCATTGATGACATCAGACTGAAGTGCTGCACTATAGCTAACTTGTCAGATCTGTTGTGTTCTTCTGCTTTTCTGGAAAGAGAGTGTGGGTATCTTCCCATAAAGCAGTACTTGGGGAAACTGGTTGAAGTCATATGTTTTGGTAACCTGAAAGCCAAAGATCTTCATCCACAAAGCTACCTCTCACAAGTAAAGGAAGCTGAGAGGATAGTTCAGTGTGGTAGTACAACTTCCAGATTTAGATTACTACAAGAAGCTCAGCATTTAGGCTTAAATTTACTCAAAGATCTGCTCGATCGGTGGGCTGAAGAGCTACACAATTATATAAACAACATTGAAGATACTACATATGAATGCTACAGGATGAAAAGCAGCATAGCGTCCCTACAAAAAAGCCTAATTGACATCATAGAGACTTGTCCTGCTGAGCAAAGTCAGAACATTTCCAGACTTGCACAATGTATCTCCAGCCTACATGAGAAGACAGCTGCAGCTCAGATAAAATCCACAACAAATGATGCTGATGTGATGGCTGCTGTAGCAATGAACATCATTGATAATAGGATGGACCGTTATGAGGAGGTTTGCTTTTTCTTTGCTTCAGAAATCGCCTGGGCTTTTACTGAGAAGTGGTTTAATTGCCTTATTGCAAGCAAAGACCTTTTTCGAGAGCCAGACCTAATTTTTAAGTTGTTGGAAACTGTGGACGTAGCTACTTCCAAACAAAGCAATTTAAATATCAAGCAAATCAAAAAATGTTCCACAGTCATTTTAGACCTATACTGTGAACTTCCATTAGGTAAGATGAATGATGTCCTAATAAAAGTGCTATCTAAGTGGGGAAAGGATGGGCTATCTCATTGTGTAACAGCTTTTACAGATCGATTCCAGGAAGAACTCAACACAACATTCAATCAAATCTCCCAAAATGCAGCTGATTACAATCCTGTCTCTCGGGTGGCCAGATTGGCACTGTTGAATCCTGAACAGGTTGTCTGTAAAGCATGTCACTTCGCTGTGTCTAACCTTGGTGCTCACATCTTTTTAGCAAAGATACTAACCTCACTTCCTGCCTTGGGTGTTAGGGACTGTAGTCAAGCAGAGACATCTGTGTCATTATTATGCCAGTGTCTAATGGAAACCTGCTGGGGGAAGTTTACTTCAGATAAGGAAGAAAGCCAGTTTTTATGCTTGTTGGCTTATTTGATGGGATCTCCAGAAAGTGCAGATGTCAGAGTTTCCCTTCTTCAGCCAGCAGAGGTGGTAAGGACATTTGTTCTTCCATATATACTTGATGAATATATTCACATAAAAATTTGCTTGAATATTCTTCACAAGGCACTAAATGTAGAGAATCCAATAGACCTCTCAGGCAAGCACTGGGTTATGTCTTGCTCACCATTTCCACTCATTATGTCTCTGTGCAAACTCCTCAATAGCTATAGTAGGTGCTGGCAGCATGCTGATAAACCATATTGCCTTACATTGGGGTCCAAGGAGTTAGTCATTGAAATCCTCAATCAGATATCTACTGTGATCCTATCGGAAACTGACAGCAGCTCTGAAACTTGGAATAAATCGCTCTTCTGGCTGCACAGAAAAATGGAGCAACTAGACTGGGTTGTGCAGCTGAGACTGAAGCCGATATTTGGAGAGCACTTTAAAAATGAAGTCCCAGCATCTTTGTTTGAGGTCTGTAAACTTTCAGAGAAGGAGTGGACAACACTTGACCTTCCAGAGTATGGTCCAGGCACAGGTCTTTTGGCATGGATGGAATGCTGTTGTATATCAGAAGAAATGAAAGACCAAATGCTTTCCCTGTTGTGTGTCAACATAGCAGATCCAGAGGAGGTCAATCTCTTTAGCAAGGGCTTCCTGGTGGCCATGGTTCAAGTTTTTCCATGGTGCAGTTCAAGTGAATGCAAGCTTTTCAGTGAGGTTGTGAGGAGCCTCCTACAAAAACAGCTCCTTCATGTGCCATACAGCTTGGAATATGTACAGTACATGCCTCTCCTTAATCTCCGTCCTTTTGCCAGCAATCTCCAGTTCTCTGTCCTACTTTTGAGAGGTTTCCAACTGCTCTGTAGCTCTAGCTGTTCTAACTGGCTTACCCTTGATGGCCAGAAGCATATTGCAAGACTTTACAGTGGTTGCATCTCTGACTTATTGGATAGGGTTAAACAGCAGTTGTCTGATTTAAGCATTCATCTACAGAAAGATCGGAGAGAACCAGACTATGTTCAAGAAGCTTTGTTCATTTATAATCAGGTGTTCTGCCATGTCCTACATGTAATTGCCATGATGCCGGAAAACACTTGTGAACCTCTTTTCTTCTTGGCACTTGAAATTCTTTCCTTGTATGAGACCCTTAGCGCAAGTGACACTTCCAAAAACAGCTTGCTCAGACAAGCAAATGAAAGGCACTTCCTGAAGTCTATCACTGAGAACGTGAGCAATGACCATCACCGGGCTACACTGATGCAAAAAATTAACAAACTTTAGTGGACCAGTAGCCAAAAATGATGAATCAACAGGGTACATGAAGCCAAGATTTTTTCTTCTTTTTTTTGCTGTTATTAAAGCCAAGGTTCAAGCACTGTTTTTGTGTACATTTTTAGAACACTATTTTTAAATCCATCATGGATAGATAAGCTTTGTAATTTAAAATTTGTAGCTTTAAATCAAACCTATTCTATTCAGGAACCCCTGAGTTAACTACAACTCCCTCTCCCTTTTCCCAACACCCTTCCTTTCCACTCAGTTTAATGGGACTCCGAGCAGTGCCTGTGGGTATGCCTTTAAGCATACCCACAAGTAATTAATTATATCCTCACACCTACCAGCATGATGTTTGTAATTATATCCTCCTGGGTTCCTTGTATTTCATTGCATTGTGCTGAATGGAGCTGCCGACACTAGGGAAAGTGTCGTCCTGTGTAATACAATGCTGAATAAGGAATCCAAGATGGCGGCCACGATTTCGATCGTGAAAATGGCGAAAAATAAAAGGCGTAGGGTGGCGGTTTATATATCATTGGAAAGAGGAGAAAGAGCTTCAAAATGGTGTGCATCTTTCCATAGTTACTGCACTGCTCGGAGTCCCTTTAAAGCCATCACTCCCTACTTGACAAGACAGGTCACTTCAGCATGCGCTCACAGGCACGTAGGGCCTGATATGGGCGCCATCATAGACGTAATGTACGGTATTTACGTCTATAGCGGTGCAGCAGGATTTTAAATGTAATTCAGGTGCCAACCATAGCCTCACCCTAATTACTACTCCCTCCAACTTGCTACAACTCGGAGGCTAAATAGTATTTAACGACACTTGGAATTTCAGCAGCAGCAGGGTGAGCCATCAGTCTGCTCACCCAGCACCCAACTAACCAGGTGACAATTCAATACGTACGCCTACTTGAGACTTACTGCCATAGTAGGTCTGCAAGTAGGCCTGGCCTCAGCTAACAGAGCAATTATGCATACTCATGTTACTAAAGGGGGAATTTTGCAGACTAGCTGGAAGTGAACCTGCAGCTGTAGGGCGCTAAAGAGAAAATAAGGATGTATGAATTGAGTTCTCTGTATGAGGAATACTATAGCCGTGCCTGTTTGACGTTCCTCTGGATACTTGGAGTTTCAACGTGTGTTCAATTCTTCAACCAGTACCGGGCCCAGTGGATTAAAATCTCATTTTGTTTATTCTATATAGATAGAATCTTCTCCAAGCTGCTTATAGCACTTGAAAGCTCATGAATAGACACAGTGAGGTCTAAAGCTAGGTACACACGTGCCGATGTAACTTATCAATCGAGCCGCTGATGCGGCTCGATTGATAAGATCCGACAGGTCCGATCTCGCCGCCGCTCGATTCCCCGCGAGCGGACAATAGCGGGGAATTGAGCGGAAGATAAGCGGCGCCGGCGGGGACGAGCGGGTATCGAATCCGACGGACGAGTGGGGACGCGGCGGGTACGCGGAAGAGGCGATCCGGCGGCTAATCGAGCCGCCAGATCGCTCCATCTAGATTAGGCTTAAAATGTTGATCTGTCACTATAGGTGTTTAAAGGGGCCCATACACTTAACGATTTTCCCGCCAATATACAGCAGATTCTATCACTGTGATCGAATCTGCTGTGAAATCATTGCGCAAACGCTGACCGAACTACCGATTTCCGTCCGAAATTGCTCGTTCCCGTCGATCCGTCTGTGCGGAAGAATTAGCTCGATCACTGGCGACCGAGTACGTCGATAGCGGCGTTCGAATGTGCAACCGCTAGCAGCAATACATTACCTGTTCCGCCGGCGCGAGTCCCCTGGTCTCCGCTGTCCCTTCTCTGCACTGGGCTCCGGGTTCTGGCTGGCTTCACTTACTTCCAGTCCCAACAAGAAGTTTAAACAGTAGAGCACCCTCTACTGTTTAAACTTTCCCCGGCAGGAAGTAAAGTGAAGCTGTAGCCCTGGAGTCCAGAGCGGAGAAGAGACAGCGGACACCAGGGGACTTGCGCCAGCTGGATCAGGTAATGTATGGGGGGGGGGGGGGGCAGCGGCAGCTCCACAGATTGTGAATCGGTTTCATAGTGAAATCGATTCACAATCTGTTTGCAGTAAAGGCAGCCATATGATCCCTCTCTGATCAGATTCGATCAGAGAGGGATCTATCTGATGGTCGATCTGATGGCAAATTGACCAGTGTATGGCCACCTTAAGCCTTGTACACACACTACATGGTTCTCTGACCATTGAATCATCTAACCTGTCAGCCAAGTCCATTGTTCTTCCATACTCCTCCCACCACACCATGTGCCATATATCCCTCCACCCCACCTCTGTAGCAGGATAATGTCTGTACGGGCCTGAGCTGCATCTTAAAGGGGAACTGAAGTAAGAGGTATACGGAGGCTGCCATATTTATTTCCTTTCAATCAATACCAGTTGCCTGGCAGCCCTGCTGGTCTATTTCTCTGCAGTAGTATCTGAAAAACACCAGAAACAAGCATGCAGCTAGTCTTGTCAGATCTGACTTTAAAGTCTGAAGCACCTGATCTGCTGCATGTTCAGGGTCGATGGCTAATAGTATTTGAGGCAGAGGATCAGCAGGGCTGCCAGGCAACTGGTATTGCTTATAAGGAAATAAACATGGCAGCCTCCATATACCTCTCTCTTCAGTTCCCCTTTAAAGCTAATCTGAAACGAAGATACATTTATGAAATAATGAATTTTATGTGTAGTACAGATAATAAATACAATGTTATCAATGCAAAGAGCTTCTCTGAGCTGTCTGACCAGGTCAAACTCTGTCCTGTTTTCTAAATGGCAAACAGCCAAGAAACTGAGAGACAGCTTCAGATAAGGTTTTACTGCAGGAAAGTTCAAAAGGTTATAAGCTTTGCTCTGGTTTACAGCTTAAAATACAGAGTGTGGTTCCTAACCGGGCAAATATGACAGAATGATGCAATGTTATATATAAAGCTATTTAACTGAAAATAAAAAAGAGACTCTTTTCTTTGCTACTAATTATCTGGTACTACACATAGAATTCCTTATCTCATAAGTTTATGTTCGCTTCAGTGTCTTTTTAAGGGATCGATTCCTAATCTCTGTAGGTGATCGTACTCTTAATTCTAATTGGTCCTGAGGTTTTTGAATGAATGATCCTAGTATTGTACCTTATGTTGTGAATACTTGATTATTTTATCTATATGGAATGAAGAAATGAGAATTCAATTTGATGAGTTTGATGCTGCTTGAAGAACTTGATCTGTGAATTGATATTGTCAGCATTTTTTCTCTTTAGTTTGCAAAAATTACAAACTTTTTCTCTTACAAAACATTTTTTTATGCATTACAATCTAAAATAATGTTCTATCAACTGCATTTAGAACTGTGCTTGAACTGCGAGTTTAAAAATATTGCTCCTGTTTTTCTCCTTCCTGCAACTTTACCATGGAAGAGAAATTAGAGCCATGGTAGATTTCTAGACAGATTCTTGTTTAAAGAGACTCTGAAGCGAGATTAAAAATCGCTTTTTACCTTATATTCAACAAGGGCATGTTTGCCCCTGCTAAAATGCAGCTATCCCGCGGCAGAACGAGGGGTCTTTACCCCCAAATCCCCCCCCCCCCCTGCAAAATCCACAACTTTCTTAGTAGTGGATTTTGCTGCTCATGGAGGCAGGGCTTTCGGCTGTAGCTCTGCCTCCATGTGCGTCTATCAGCCGGCAGATCTATGCCTCTCCCCGCCCCTCTCAGTGAAGGAAGACAGAGGGGCGGGGAGAGGCGACGATCAGCGCTGCTGAAAGCTCTGCCTCTACAGGAAGCGCTCCCCGGGCACCATGGAAGGGATTTAGGGGGTAAAGACCCCTCGTTCTGCTGCGGGATAGCAGCGTTTTAGCAGGGTCAAACATGGCCCTGTTGTATATAAGGTAAAAAGCGATTTTTAATCTAGCTTCAGAGTCTCTTTAAATGAAGATGAATGAATGTCCAAGGACAACTATGACGTAAAAATTGTAAAATACATGTTAACACATACATAACAGATACATTTCTCTCAGAGAAGGATGCAATAGAAATTACTTTTCCCTGATGTTGCTGTCAATGGAAAACTGACACTTGAGGGATCCTATATTAATTTTAGGAACTGTTCATGACTGTCAGTTGGCAGCAGATCCGTTGGATCCATTGCAGTTAAGTGGAACATAAAATTGGGACCTGCAAGATATTTCTCGAACAGTGGAGGCATATCTCATAGAAGCCTATGATGTAACCCCATCTGCTCTAGACTCCAACCAGATCACTGCTCTCCGATCCCACTGGCTGTTGGAGACCTGGTGGGAACCGAGCCTTCGTCTAGTCCATCTCTTCATGGGAGAACCTCAGTATTTCCTTTATTGGCAAAAGCACTTCCTTAATCCATACAAAGATGCTGGCTGACCTCCCTACTTGTTTTCACCCTATATTGGTGGTCAGGGCAACTGCCATTCAGCATGTGTTTTTGAAGATAAAGCCCTGAAAATCCCCCAAAAGGACACTGCACAGGTGCCAGTAGGGTTTGCGCCTGCACAGTAGCACAGTGCTGCTCATGCACAGAGATAACAGCCAGGCACAAGCGGCTCCATGCTACCCCACAGGCATGTGCCGTACTGTACGCCTATGCAGTGTGGTCACGCTCATACACGATGGAGAATGAGTCTGTGAGCACAATATTCAACATACATCGAACATTTTCAGAGGGTTGCAGCGCAGAAACTGAGGCATATATGAAAATCGGGGAAGCCTCTGGACTATCCAAAGGCTTCCTTCTTCTGAGGTAAGTTGTTTTTTGTGACTTCAGGTACCCTTTCAAAGTAGGCAATAAGAAGAATCTCAATTGCATGCACAGGAAATACGCCGTTCACTGTGATTTACAAATCACCCATGAAGTGTAATAAGTCATGAATTGTGAAATTACACCTATTTCACAATCTGGTTCATGATATGGTAGATCCAATATACCTCCTAAAGCCAAGTACATGAAAAACAAAAAAGCACTGCTGATCATATCTGGTAAACAAGAGCAATAACTGATTCATTTACAATTATGATGTCCTCCCATCCACTGACATTTTGCATAGCTGGAGTAAGAATGGCATGCTACAAGATGCTTTAAAGTATGACTACATTAAAGAACAACTATCAAAGAAACTGTTCTTCTGTAAACACCGCATATCTATAGAGCTTTTAGCCAGCAACAATAGAAAGATTTTCAGATGTCTCTCATTACAGTCTGTGTGAAATAATGTTTACCAGATGTTTGTAACAGTTTGTGTCGGCATCAGGCTAGAGCCATACCATGTAGCTAGGTTACACTTCTCTATCACTATTCACAGAGGAATGATTTACTGTTTGTTTCTGCCCTGCCCGCTTTCTCACAGGTCATATGAGAACAGCTGAGGGATTTTTAGATACAGAGAAGGATCTGAAAAGAAGGACCTGTACTTTTTTCCTTCCTTGGAAGCTCCCCTCCTCCCCCATTCAGAATGATATCTCCCTGACTGTAAACTGTTTACACTGTGATGCAGAGAGAAAGACACAGGATTAGGCACACACAACTGCAGCTGATGATTATTTAAACATTTGAAGCTATATTTCTGCTTTCTATCATTCTGAACATGTTTTACTCACAGTATTACGGCCAGAGGAGATTGTTTCTGTATGCTGGATGTGCCTGGACACTGTCCTCTACAGTAATGCCACAGTGAGAACTGTTCTCTGTAACTGTCATATTTACTTCACATAAGACATAAAAATATGAAAAAAAGCCTTTGTATTGCTATTTTCTTGTAATTACTGGAAATATATGTGGCGTTTAGAATTTTAGTTAACTTTGAAAGTTGTTCTTTAGGCTAGTTTCACACCAGGACGTTGCGTTTTAGGGGACGTTATGGTTGCATAACGTGCCCCTAACGCAACGCCTGGTGCTCCCTGCTTTGGACGTCAGAGTGAGCCGCGTTGTGCAGCTCACTCTGGCGTCCGTGATGCCGTGATGCGTACTCTTGTGCGCATGCGGCATCACGTGGTCCCGCCGGCCAATCACTGCACAGAGCGGCCGCTCCAGGAAGTAAACACTGCACGTCACTGAGTGCAGTGAATATTAATTAGCCATGTGCCTGGCCGCTCTCCGCTCCTCCCCAACATTACTGAGCATGTGCTAGCAGTCTAACTCTGCCGCTTAGAAAGTACTGAATGCAGTACGTTGTCTGGTGGCGCAGCGTTACTATGTAACGCAAAGTGGGCACTGTGAACAGCCCATTGATTTTTCATTGCTGTGCGGTGGGGTGCGTTACAGGCTGCTCTAACGTGCGCCTCTACCGTCCCACTGTGAAACCAGCCTAAATCTACAGAGAATATGTTAAAGGGAACCTTAACTGAGAGGGGTATGGATGTTTCCTTTTAAACAATACCAGTTGCCTGGCAGTCCTGCTGATCTCTTTAGCTGAAGTAGTGGCTGAATAACACACCTGAAACAAGTATGCAGCTAATCCAGTCTGACTTCAGTCACATCACCTGATCTGCATGCTTGTTGAGGGGCTGTGGCTAAAAGTATTAGAGACACAGAATCAGCAGGAGTCAGGCAACTGGTATTATTTTAAAATGAAAAATCCATATCCTTCTCAGTTTAGGTTCCCTTTAAGTAGCTCCTTATAGTAGCGATATATATGTGATTAGACATACCGTCCTACCATGTGATGTGGCGAGATCTTTCACTGATTGTACATTCAGATTGTAATGTACATGGCCAGTAAAGTGTCCAGAAACAGAAGTGGCACACTGTTCTATTGTCGTATTTGCAGTGGATTCTATGGCTGCTGCTTACCATCTGTAGCTGCTCTCCTCATCTTGTATAACATTAAAAAGCTGTAACGGTTTATACCCGGTACGGGAATGCTGAAATCTATTAAACTATTTACAACATGTTTTATTTTCTCTGTTTAATGCTCTTTGTCTTAAAGAGAACCTGAACTGAAAATTAAAAGTCAAAATAAGCATACACAAGTCATACTTACCTTCCATGTAGTCTTCTCCTCAGTGTCTTTCTCCTGTCTCGCGTCCTATTTATTCACTCTGATCAAGGGAATTTTCCGTCCTCCATTTTGAAAATGGCCATTACCCATAACCGCTTTCTGGTCAGCACACAGTTAAACTGTAACATCGCCCACTTGAGCCATAGGGAAACATGGACATTACCTGGTACATCAGTTTTCCTCTCAGCTATAACTGACAGCAACTGATATTTTACTGACAGCAACTGATATATTTCAGATCTGACAAAATATTGTCAGAACTGGAAGGAATTATTGTCAGAAGAAAATGGTGAGCTTCTGAGAGGAACTGATGGCAAGGTCACTATGTAATGTTCATTTGAAGTTACCTCATGTGTTTATCTATATATATAATAGAGTAAGTGCCTCAACCTTCAAGCAAGAAGAAGTAGCGCCCTGCCCCCAGGGCGGGTCCAAGCAAGAAGAAGGGGCTGGTCCAAGCAAGAAGAAGTAGTGTTATATCAAACCAAGGGCAAAGAGGGATAATTTGCATATTCAGTAGCAGTGCATTGTGGGTAACCACAAATGTTCACTTATAGCTGAATTATTGCAGATTTGCTTCGGTTTTAAGAAGGAAAATGACACCAAGCTTTGTTTTTTTTTTTTAGTAGGAGGGCTTTTTGGTCTCTTTTATCCTATACATTCTTAGTAGTTTGGGTCACCCTGAGCTGCTTGGTTACTCTGTTGTACTGGTCCAAGCCCTATCTCATACAGCTGTATCAATCCATGCCATGTACTGATGAGGACTAAAAGTCTGAAACAGGCTGTCTACATGTGGGTTTGCTATGACTGTGTAAAATTTAAAGCTATACACCAGCGGCTCAGAATGCTTGCTTGGCTTACCAAGGGGGGAGAGGGGTAATTTGCATATTTAGTAGCAGTGCATTGTGGGTAACCACAAATGTTCACTTATAGCAGAATTATTGCATATTTCCTTCTGTTTTAAAAAGGCAAATTACACCAATACAGTGTGCGGCATGGCAGGAGGTGACGACAGTGGAACGCACGATGGAACACGGAAGAGGTGAGTCATCCCTGCCCGCTGCCTCTTACTAATAGTGGCGGCTGCTACTGTGCTTAAGCAGGAGGGGGAGCACACATGGGGGACCCAGGTGAGGGGGAGGGTTCCTGCTGAGCTTAAGCTGGAGGGGGAGTGCACATGGGGGACCCAGGTGAGGGGGGGGGGGTTCCTGCTGAGCTTAAAGGGATACTGTAGGGGGGTCGGGGGAAAATGAGCTGAACTTACCCGGGGCTTCTAATGGTCCCTTGCAGACATCCTGTGTTGGCGCAGCCACTCCCCAATGCTCCAGCCCCGCCTCCGGTTCACTTCTGGAATTTCTGACTTTAAAGTCAGAAAACCACTGCTCCTGCGTTGCCGTGTCCTCGCTCCCGTTGATGTCACCAGGAGTGTACTGCGCAGACACAGACCATACTGGGCCTGCGCTGTGCGCTCTTGATGACATCAGCGGGATCAAGGACACGGCAACGCAGGAGCAGTGGTTTTCTGACTTTAAAGTCAGAAATTCCAGAAGTGAACCGGAGGCGGGGCCGGAGCAACGGTGAGTGGCTGCGCGGGCACAGGATGTCTGCGGGGGACCATTAGAAGCCCCGGGTAAGTTCAGCTCATTTTCCCCCGACCCCCCTACAGTATCCCTTTAAGCTGGAGGTAGAGCACACATGGGGGACCCCCTCCTCGCCTTTGTGCCCAATACCCCCTTCCTGCTCTCTAACCTCTTATGCGGTGTATGCTACGCCGCGGGTCGGCTAGTTTTAAATATTTTTACTCAGTACAGGTTCTCTTTAAGCAATCTTCATACTCTGCAGTAGCGTAACAGAAGTAACTGCATATCACTGCCTGTTTTAACTGATTCACTGGAACTTTGCCTGAGATGCTGCACCTGTCAGTGCAGTGAGTATAGAGTACACCTTTGTTCAGAATGGAAAGTTACCTATGGCGAGAAAGCTTTAATCAGTCTCATCCATTATTATGCGGCTGGTCCCTGTGGAGCCTCTTCTGAGATCTTGTGGTGTTTTTTTTGTCATTACTGGCTTTTAACCCACCAAAAAAATGTCTCCTCAATATTCCATTGTTTACTACAGCCATAGGCCCTGAGTCACCAAACTGGCAGCACACAGCAATTTTACCTGTACGAACGCCGGGAGCATGGCCTATTAACCTATTAGCACCATGCTATGGTAATTAGCTCATGGCAAACTTACTGCAGTTTGGTGAATCAGGGCCATAGTAACTCTGGGAAGACAAGAAAGTAGAAGCTCTGTCAGTCTTGTTGCCTTTCCTGAGCTGTGGCTGGAAGGGCAGAGAGGTCTGTCTTTGAACAAGGGTCGGCTGGCTTTTTCCCATCAGTCATCACAGCCTCAGAGTGGGCTTATGTTGGACGAATGTCATTCAGAAGGGTGAAGTGAATGTAAGCTTTTCTTTACATTGGTAATTTTTGTTTTCTGACTAACTCCTGGCAATAACTCCATGGGGAAGAAACATTAAACTTATTTCTTCCGAGAGCTTCCCTCAGGTCACACTCCTCTCTGGATATAATACAACTTGGGGTATAGTAAAGGTTTTTTGGCCTCTACGTGGTGCTGTCTCCGGCTATAGTAAAAAGTGGGCAGTGCATGTGTCACGTGTCAGTGTAAAACTCATGGTCGGCAGCTCTCTTCATGCTGGTTAACAGGTGAGCTGATGCCTGATAAGACTTGCATGGGCAGCAGCAATGATGCAGTCCAACCAATGCTAAGTGCTGCCTACGGAAGTAGCCAAGCTCCTTGCTTTATGGCTTATCAGGATTGGCTGCATCTTGAAGAGATGGGCAGCACAGTGGCCTAGTGGTTAGCACTCGCCTGCAGTGCTGGGACCGCGGTTCAAATCCCAGCAAAATCAACATTTGCATGGAGTTAGTATGTTGTGTCTGTGTGGGTTTCCTCCTGGCACTCTGGTTTCCTCCCATGTCCCAAAGACATACAGATAAGTTAATTGGATTCCCCCTAAATTGGGCCTAGGCTACAATACATACCCTGTACACTATATGATACATACATAGACATAAGACTATGGTAGGGATTAGATTGTAAGCTCCTCTGAGGGACAGTTAGTGACGACTATATTTACTTTGTACAGCGCTGCGTAATATGTCGGTGCTATATAAATACTAAATAATAATTGGCCCAAGTGCAAAAGGTTTGTTTACCCCATTGCAGGACACGTGCTAAGTCCCGCCTGCACAGGTATCTGAGCCACTCACTGGCAGCGAGTGGCTGCCCCTCTATTCAGTGACGGATGACATTTTTAAAGGGAACCCAAAGCAAGAGGTATATGGAGGCTGGCATTTTTTTTTCCTCTTAAGCAACGAGTTGCCTGGCTGTCCTGCTAATCCTCTGCCTTTTTCTTTCAAATCTGAAAGGATTAGCTGCATGCTTGTTTCAGGTGTGTGATTCAGACAGTACTGCAGCCAAATAGATCAACAGGACAGCCAGGCAACTGGTATATTTTAAAAGGAAATAAACAAGGCACCCTCCATATCCCTCTCCCTTCAGGTGTCCTTTATGGAGCCCTGAATACCAGTCATTTGTCCAGCCTGGGATTAAGTGTTGCCTGGCTATGCAGCCCTAAGGTATGCTGAACCTTGTAGTCCACCAAATATACAAATGTTTGTACTGTACCTCCAATGGGAAGACAGAGTTGCCTGTTAGGCAAAACTCTGTATGTTCGGTATAGGCACATTATATGGATGACTAACATGCTCCTTTGCAACAGAGAATGTATCAAGGCATGCTGGGCCTTGTATTTTAGATGTGTAAACTCTGGGCCCTGTCAGTAAATTTACTCTACAGCCTAACCTGAGCTGAAAAACCCTTTTTATTACTGGATACTCTGGAATATTTTTAATGTTTTGCAAAAAAGGATTTTTACCTTAACCATTTCAGCCCGCTCGGATTTTTCACCTTATGCAACAGAGCAATTTTCAACTCCTATTCATTCGCCAATAACTTTCTCACTACTTATCACAATGAATTGATCTATATCTTGTTTTTTTCAGCCACCAATTAGGCTTTCTTTGGGTGGTACATTTTGCTAAGAATCATTTTTTTCTAAATGCATTTTCACAGGAATATTCATACAATATTTCTCAGTTTTCGTCCATTATAGCTTTAAAATAATACATGCTACCATAATTAAAACCTATGTATTTTATTTGCCCATTTGTCTCGGTTATTACACCATTTGAATTTTGTCCCTATCACAATGTATGTCGCCAATATTTTATTTGGAAATAAAGGTGCATTTTTTTTCCGTTTTGCGTCCATCACTATTTACAAGCTTATAATTTAAAAAATGTTCGTAATATACCCTCTTCACATTTAAAAAGTTCAGACCCCTAGGCAACTTTTTTTTTTTTATTATTGTATTCCCCCCCCCCCCCCCCCCCCCAATTAAAAATTTCATTTGGATAATTTTTGTTGTGGGAGTTAAAGTTAATTTTAAATGTAATAATGTGGGGTTATTTTATTAAAATAAATGTATGTAGATGCAGTTTTACTATTGTGAGATTTTTTTCGTCCTGGAAGTGAGAACTCGCTTCCAGGAAGCACTTTTTTTGTTTTTTTTTTTAGAAAGACCGTGGCCTCTGATGAGAAGCCGTCGGTTTTTCTGCTGGGGACTTAGATCAATGAACAGGAACCATGTTCCCATTCATTGATATCTGGGCTACCGGGGGGGCGGCGCGTGCAGAGGAACGCAACGAAGCGCACAGCAGCCGTCTGGACTTGAGGATCACGTCCAAGTGGCATAAATGGTTAAAGTGTACCTGACACAAATCCCATCTCGGGTACCATGCTTCCCTGGGGCTTCCTTGAGCCCTCTCTGTCCCTCTGGGTGGCTCCTGTCCCCCGCTGAATAGCCCGGCCAAGTCGCATTGTCACTCATGCCCAGCCGCGCGTTTTCGGAAACATGCTGTGCAGGAATTACTGCACAGGCACATAGGAGCATAGGGGGCGATATTTTGGCTGGGAACGCGAAGAATCACTCGCGTTCCCATGCCTGTCGGCGAAACCGGAAGTGGTCGCCGCCGGGGACTGAAGCATCTCTGAGACACGGCGAGGGCACCGATCGGCTGCAGGGGGCTGAAGGAAGCCCCAGGTGAGTTAAACTCATTTTTTTTTTACTCGACTTAAGTGCCTCTTTATAGCTGCAGTGGCCTAATTAGTAAAAAATGGCCTGGTCACAAGGGGGTTTAAGCCCGTGGTCCTTAAAGAAAACCGGTACTGAGTAAAAATATTTAAAATAAACACATGAGGTAACTTCAAATGAACATTACATAGTGACCTTGCCATCAGTTACTCTCAGAAGCTCACCATTTTCTTCTGACAATAATCCCTTCCAGTTCTGACAATATTTTGTCAGATCTGAAATATATCAGTTGCTGTCAGTTATGGCTGAGAGGAAAACTGATGTACCAGGTAATGCCCATGTTTCCCTATGGCTCAAGTGGGTGATGTTACAGTTTAACTGTGTGCTGACCAGAAAGCTGTTATTGGTAATGGCCATTTTCAAAATGGAGGACAGACAATTCCCTTGATCACAGTGAACAAACAGGACGCGGGACAGGAGAAAGACACTGAGGAGTAGACTACATGGAAGGTAAGTATGACTTGTGTATGCTTATTTTGACTTTTAATTTTCAGTTCAAGTTTTCTTTAAGTGGTTAATGTTTTTTTAAATTGTCTTTTTTTTTTTAATGTAATTTGAAACTTTGGATCTCTACTCTGTTAGAAAAGTTCACATATATAAGTTAAAGAGAACCTCTCATGAGAAAATACTGCATAAATTAGCACGCTCATGTAATAGTAGGCACTGTAAAGTGTTGGTTAATACCTTCTGCTTGTCTAAACTTTTGGTGGTCACCAGTAGTCCCCGATATCTGTAGTATCTGACGTATGGGAGACATTTCACTCTTAGGCTAGAAACCCACTAGGAGAGCTTTTCTGAGCGCTTTGTGATTTGAAAAGCTCTTGCTACTGTAATGGGTGTGATTCCACTTGAGCGATATGATTTTGTAAAAATCCCCCATAGCATTGCATTAGCATGAGCTTTTTCAAATCACTAGCGCTTACAAAGCGCTCCCAGTGGGTTTCTGGCCTTAATGTGTATTGAAATGCAATGGTTTTTGATCATTTTTAACAATTGGGGAGGCAGGGAAGAGAGGCTGCATCAATTCCCCAGGGACTGTAGCAAGCAAGTCTCACCGTTCTCCAGTTGCATGTTTTGTAACCTAAACTTGACATGAGGTCAGATGGCCTGCAGCATCTCTGCACTGAGGGTTCTCGTTCTCTTTAAAGGTTTAGTTATTAATGTCACAACCACGTGCATTGGTATCAAGTAAGGACCTGATGTATTGTGTCCTCAGTGGAAGGTTGAGATTGGGCAACTTTCACAATGGGGAGTTGCTTTACGTTCCCTGGAAGACCAGGAATGCAACGGAGGAGAACCATTACATGGCATGTAATGACTGTAGTGCAAAGCAAACGGTATATAGAAAGTATGCTTCGCTACAGCTGGTAATGTACTGCATGCATTACATTAATGCCAACAGATCTGTTGCACCGTTTTGCTAGCGTGCCAGTGTAAACAGTACCATTACAATATAATTGCAAGGTAGACATGGACTTAAATTCAGGTTAGATACTGTACATACCTATGTATTGGGATGACTCTGGACCCCTTATGCTGGGTACACACGTTGCAATTTCCTGCTCGATCCACGGGATCGATTAGATTATTTCCAACATGTTCGATCGGGTTTCGATGGATACAGCCGTCGATTTTGCATACTTAATATGCAATATCGACGGCTGTATCCATCAAAACCCGATCGAACATGTTGGAAATAATCTAATCGTTCCCGCGGATCGAGCGGGAAATCACAACGTGTGTACCCGGCATTAGGGCTTTCCCGATCCTCCGTCCATCCCACTGCTGTCTCCTGTTGAATTTATACAACCGACTGTGTCCCTTAGCAGCCCTTTGAGTGTGTCCGCAGATGGGCACATTTGTACTCATGCGTGCACAGCACAAATTCACTCATCTACAAAAAGTATTTGCTCATTTGAAGGTGCAATCTATAATTGCCTTGTTTTAAGAAAGCAAAATTGTAATTGGAAGTGTTTTTTTTAGTAAGATGCTTCTGGATAAGACCACAACAGAAAATATTGGTGGTTCTATTTCTCTTATAGCAAGTGTTTTACTTCTTGTGCAGATATGACTGGTTTTAAATGCCATAATTATTTTTAATTTTTGTGCTGGTAAGATGGGTTTTAAATTCCACAATATTTTTTTTTTTTTAGGCTATAACAAACATTGTATGTACAGCACGGTGGCATAGTGGTTAGCGCTCTTGCCTTGCAACACTGGGTCTCCAGTTTGAATCCCAGCCAGGTCAACATCAGCAAGGAGTTTGTATGTTCTCCCCGTGTCTGCGTTGGTTTCTTCCGGGCACGCTGGTTTCCTCCCACATCACAAATATACAGATAAGTTAATTGGCTCCACTCCTAAAATTGGCCCCTTATTTGCAATACGTACACTACACAATACATACTGTACATAGACACATGACTATGGTAGGGATTAGATTGTGAGCTCCTCCGAGGGACAGTTAGTGATAATACTATATATACTCTGCAAAGCGCTGCGGAAGATGTCGGCGCTATATAAATACTAAATAATAATAATACCCTGACCAAGTTACTCAAACTCTGGTTTTACAATGTCTCCTCATCACACGGAGTCTGTGGGATGTGATGTTTAAAGGGGAACTGAAGAGAGAGTTATATGGAGGCTGTCATGTTTATTTCCTTTTAGACAATACCAGTTGCCTGGCAGCCCTGCTGATCCTCTGCCTCTAATACTATTAGCCATAGCCCCTGAACAAGCATGCAGCAGATCAGGTGTTTCAGCGGTTCAGACTTATAAGTCTGATCTGACAAGACTAGCTGCATGCTTGTTTCTGGTTTTAATCAGATACTACTGCAGAGAAATAGACCAGCAGGGCCGCCAGGTAACTGGTATTGATTAAAAGGAAATAAACATGACAGCCTCCATATACCTCTCTCTTCAGTTCCCCTTTAAGCAAATAAATGGTTTTATCTACAGTATTTGTCATAAATTAGCTAGCATCCATGTGACCCGCCTGCTGTTGTAATCAATGGATCCAATGAAATGTATTTTTGTTTGCAGAACAATGTATCTCCTTTTTTACTGTCCAGTGTATATACAGTATAAGCTGTGTGTTCTAAATGATGTCTGCATGCAGGAATTGAGTCTGAGGAAGGCTTCATAGCTGAAAGCTTACTTCTTTTCTAAGTCAGCCAGTTGATGGTATCATCCTGACTCAAAATGCCTTTCTTATAGCATAAGATAATGAACCATCCTTTTGTCATCTCATGTAGTTTACAAATTCATTTCTCACCTAATGGGCAGAGTCACCTGAGTGGAGCACAAAGGAATGGGTTTACTATTTGTTTTCTTAGCAGAATTATAGATGGGCTAAACATTTCTCACTTGCTCAATATTCCAGCTCATGCAAAATGCTTCTGAAAAGATCTAGCAGGAATGAAGTCAAAGCATTTTGTATTCATGGATCCTTTTAGTTTTCATGCATGATA
Organism: Hyperolius riggenbachi; assembly: GCF_040937935.1. Taxonomy (NCBI): domain Eukaryota; kingdom Metazoa; phylum Chordata; class Amphibia; order Anura; family Hyperoliidae; genus Hyperolius; species Hyperolius riggenbachi. The sequence goes on along the minus strand of NC_090647.1, from coordinate 264,168,758 downwards.
TATACTATTTAGAAGTTCCTCCATACATTTGAAACTTCCCATATATATTTGACTACAGCTAACAGAAAAAAGTGTGCCCAAATTTCTGTACATAGAATGATTTAGTGCTGCTGAGAGGTTTGTTGAGAATTCCGAGTATTGTTTTAATACACTCTTGGATAAGCATGCCAGCCAAATTTAAAGTCAGGTGAATTACAAACAGTTCTTAAAAAGTAATTTATTGTTTCAGAACAATGGTACAGTAAATAGTGGTACATTAGTGCAAACTGACTTTAACAGTTGTTAAACAGTGCAAGTAGGTAAACAGAGATGGCTTGTACACTATTATAGTGGCTTCTATGGATATTCCTGTACACCCAGACATTATAAAAGCTTAATATCTCAAGCCTGGTTCACACTACAAGAGCTTTATTTTCCATTCTAATTAATTGTATAGGAGCAGCACCTGTACAGGTGCTGCCTGTAACCACTTGTCCACTTGTATAGGAGCAGGAAAATCATTCACAAAATCGATTGCAAAAGCTATCAGAAATCGCTAGTGATTGCGATAGCGGTTTTAGTGGGTTCCAGACCTTACTGCTGGATGTGAATTGCCTTTTTAGTCAAAAGACCAGTAATTCTTGCCAGCCAGTCTTGCATTTTTGTACCCCTGCCAGATTTGCTTCTCCCCACTGTGTAGCTTGAATATCTGCTTCTACTTGGCCTGCACGTTGTACAATGGGGGAACAACGCCATACTGTAGTCTTCAGGGCTTGTACCCACTTTGTGCCTTGCTGTGTGCCTTTCAGCAATATGCATATTGTGCAATACACACGGATATCTGAATATACATAAACTGCACTTTCTGATTGTCCCACTTGTGCATTGCACAGCAGTGCATTATCAGAACGTTGAGGAAGCGGTAATACCACGAAACAGCTGTAAGGCCGGTATCTCTACCTGTAACTTGTCTGGTATGCATGTACTGTTTGTTCAGTAAGGCTATGGTTACAGTGGGACGTTAATAAAGTCTTATAACAATTTACTGCACTGCAATGTTAAGGCTATGCGACATTCACAGTGCGACGTTAAAGGGACCCTGAGCAGATGCCATGGGTATGCATATAAGCATACCCACGGCTATTTGGTTAAGAGGAGACACTTACCGGCCCCTTAAGGCCCCGTTCACACTGCACGTGTTTCCAGCCGCGTTTTAGAAACGCGTGCAGGTGGCCGACACGCACGACATCAGACATTGCATAGAGTGCAATGTCTGATGTTCACACTGCAAGCGTTCCGGACCTGTGCGGTCCGGGAACGCATGCTGTACGCATTTTTTGTAAAAACGCGTGGCTGTCCCATTCACTTTCCAGTGATGGGATCAGCCACGCAACGCACACAAACGCGGATGGCGTGCGTTCGCATGCGTTGCGTTCCGCATGCATAGCCATCCGCGTTTGTAATGTGAACGGGGCCTAAGTGTTCCTGCTCCCGGGCTGGCTGCTATCCATTACATGGGATTGGCCACTCTGCCATAAAGTCGCGCTGTGACCCCGGAACAGAAAGCATGTGGATCCTCTCTGCACATGCACAGGCTTCCTGGCTTCTTCCTCCTCCCTCTGCCACGCTTCATTTTGCGGTTAATATGCGGAGGAGGGGGAAGCCAGGAAGCGTGAGCATGCGTAGAGAGGTTAAGCAGGCTTCCTACGCCGGGGTCACAGCGCGACTTTATGTCAGAGTCCCCGATCCCTTGTAATTGATAGCGGCCAGCCCGGGAGCAGGAGAGCTTAGATAAGGTGCTGGTGTCTCCTCTTAACCAAATAGCTGTGGATATGCTTATATGCATACCCAGTGTCTGCTCAGGGTCCTTTTAACGCTGCGTTGTAAATGCTGCATTATGGTAATGCACTGTTGCAGTGTGTTACCGCAAAAACACAGATGTTAATAGATACAGGGAAGCATACCTTTCATTGCCTGTATGCGTCACTGTACCTACTTTATGTGGCGTTAATATGCATTGCGACTTTTTTGTTGCATTGTAATTTTCGTTGCAACACAATGTCCCACTGTGATCCTAGCCTAATAAACCCTAAAAGCAAGGATCAGTGCTCCTTCTTCTATCTACTGCTATGCTTACTATATTTAAATCAGGACTAAAGATCAACAGCCTAGCATAGTATAGTACAGCAAAATCAAAGTAATACCAAGAAAGTCCTTCCTTTTTAAAATGACATTGTTATACAGCTGTAGCCCATTATGGCTGATAACCAGCCTTAGGGTTTGTTTCCATATAGCGCGCTTTCATGCGTCCTTATGGAAACACGATCGCAGGGACAGCAGACAGTGCATAGACTGCACTGTCTGGTGTTTTCACTCATGCACGACGATTCACAGCTTCAGTAATGAATGGGATCGCAAGCCCCACCCACCTGCTAAGGGTGACGTGCGTGCAATGGAAATGAGTCGTCACTGTCCTCTACATGTCTTTAAACAAGAAGGCTAGTCTAGTTCAGGGGACCCACCAAGAAACCTCATAGAGACTACTATTGTGATTGGGTGAACGGCACCCTCTAGAACGGCTAGGATTCCAATAGGTTGTAGTAAACTATGCCTACACTATTCAACCAGTGCTGTAAGAGGGTGATGTGATCGAAGTACTGTTCATTATGAGGTTTTCTGCTGGGTCCCCTAGATTAGAGCCCAATTTTCTTCACTTTCTAATACAAAATGTTGTAACAGTATTACATAGCACAAAAAGGGCTGTTTCACACCTAAAACACTTTGCGATTAGCAATGTTTCACAAGTGATTTTCACAGCTCTTTTGCTTTTCTATACTTTCTTTCTACAGAATCGCAGTCACTGCAACAGGTTTAAAAAAACTATCACTCCGGTGTGAAATGGCCTTTAGATTACATTAACAAGTGCTGCTCAAAATACTAGCAATTGGAAAATCGCTGAGACGTGCTCTTGGAGTGAACAGCCATAAACAGTTTTTTTTTCTGTTTTCCCAGTCTAGACCTATGTTTTTCTGTGTATTGTATCAGCTATGGAATATGGCAATACATTGCAGATATTTACTGTTTAAGATCAGGCGAGTCCATGACTATTTATTTGTGCACAAATGGATCAAGATTTAGTAAATACCACTGGTTTGGTTTGATGTGAAAATCATTTCTCCATGGATCTTGATGATTCTCTATAAACCTGGTTCTGGCAACCAGTCACAGAGCTTCATAATGAGGCTGCTCTGATTGGCTGTTGCAGAGACGGCATCGGGCACAGCAGCAAAAATAGCGGAGGTGCAGCAGCACAACATAGATTTACATTCCTGCCGCACAATGTGCATCTACAGCACAGCACTGGGAATGGTATAAAGTGAGCGTGTATTAAAAATGACTAGCAAGTTAAATGCATCTGGTGATATGAGTGGTATAGGTCTTGTTTTTTGTTTGTTTGTTTTTTTGTGTAATTTTTTTCCATTCATGTTTAAAATCTGATTTTTGCGTGTGTTCAGTGGACCTGTATACCTTCATCTGAGCTCTCGGCTTACATGGGAATAGTTGTAGTGCTGCTTTTTTTGCATTTAGCAAAATCTGCTAGCAGATTGATGTATGTTAGGCACATTGAAAGTCGGAGGATAGTTTAGGGTGTAGGGTATACAGTGCAGCTAAGGATTGCTGTGACATGTGATTGCAAGTGTGTGGATGGTGGGGTTTTCTGTTAATGTAATATCTGGCACACTCCATGCAATTTTCCCATCATAACGATTTGTTCCGTTTGATACAGATCAAAAAAGCAATAGATTCTTTGCAGCAGTGATTTCAAAATCGATCCCTTTTCTGGACCAAAATAAGATGGAGCATGTTGGAAACGATCAAACGATGGGCAATTTCCTCACATAAGAGTTAAGGATCTTGTGTTAGTGGACAAGCTACGGTGCATGGACAAAGTGCTGTGTAGTGAGAGGAGCCCTACTATTGCTAGTTCTGGAATGTTTAATGTAACTTTCTGCCAGTTGTTCATGTTGCATGTCATATGTACATGTGTGTGTGTGTGTGTGTGTTATTAATCTTGCATTGTGGGTTCACAATTTAATTTTACTATTTTTTTTTATTTATTGCTGTCTGTTGCTGTATATGGAGCACAGTTTAAAGTATCTGAAATTGTTATGAGAGGAATTGTGTAGTAGTTGTGTCCACTGTTTTGTATGTGGTGATTCTGTATACATATATGTTATGTGAGTGCGTAATGTAGAAGTTGGACTATAAATGGATGTATTGTGACTATTGTAAAGTGTATTGTGGGTTGAAAGCAGCAGCTTTTAGCACTACTGATGTATAGGTGTATTGTGGGTGTGTCAGTGTTTTTTGTTTGTGAGATTATTGGGCCCTGGCTTAGCTTACTGTGCAGTGTTCCTCAAAGGGAATAGCGTGCAAGTGTGTGGTGTTCCTCATGGAGAATAGTGTGCAAGTGTGTGGCGTTCCTCAAAGGAAATGGCGTGCAAGTGTGTGGCGTTCCCCACGGAGAATAGTGTGCAAGTGTGTGGCGTTCCTCATGGAGAATAGTGTGCAAGTGTGTGGCGTTCCTCATGGAGAATAGTGTGCAAGTGTGTGGCGTTCCTCACGGAGAATAGTGTGCAAGTGTGTAGCTTTCCTCACAGGGAATAGAGTGCAAGTGTGTGGCGTTCCTCAAAGAAGATAGCGTGCAAGTGTGTGGCGTTCCTCATGGAGAATAGTGTGCAAGTGTGTGGCATTCCTCATGGAGAATAGTGTGCAAGTGTGTAGCGTTCCTCACAGGAAATAGTGTGCGTGTGGCGTTCCTCAAAGGAAATAGCGTGCAAGTGTGTGGCGTTCCTCATGGAGAATAGTGTGCAAGTGTGTGGCGTTCCTCACAGGGAATAGTGTGCAAGTGTGTGGCGTTCCTCAAAGGAAATGGCGTGCAAGTGTGTGGCGCTCCTCACAGAGAATAGTGCGCAAGTGTGTGGCGTTCCTCACGGAGAATAGTGTGCAAGTGTGTGGCATTCCTCACAGGGAATAGTGTGTAGGCATGTGATACAGTAGGGTGCAACACTATTTGGGCAGAGAGGGGGTATTTTGAGCAGTGGACTTCAGCCACAGAGGATTTTGAACAGCCTCTGATGAAGCAACAGTAGGCGGACTTCAGCCTCTGTGTATTTTGTGCTCTATCATGTAAGCAAGGCTATAATATTGTATTTCTCTATATGACTGGATGCTTCCTTTTGCGGTGATGGATGCCTATGTATATGCACATGTGCCTTTTAACCACTTCAGCCTACAGGGTTGAAATTTTTTTGCATCTGAGCAACTTTCACCTCCCATTCACTTGCCAATAACTTTATCACTACTCGGCACAATGAATGGATCTATATCTTGTTTTTTCCGCCACCAATTAGGCTTTCTGTGGGTGATACATTTTGCTGAAAATTAATTTATTCTAAATCAATTTTAACAGGAATATTAAGAAAGAAATGGAAAAAATTATTATTTCTCAGCTTTTGGCCATTATAGTTTGATATTCATACATGCTACCATAATTAAAACCCATGTACTTTATTTGCCAATTTGTCCTGCATATTACACCATTTAAATTATGTCCCTATCACAATGTATGGCGCCGATATTTTATTTGGAAGTAAAGGTGCATTTTTCAATTTGCGTCCACTATTTACAAGTCCATAATTTTTAAAAAATATATTAATACACTCCTTTGACATGCATATTTATAAAGTTCAGACGCTTAGGTAACTATTTATGTTTTTGTTTTGTTTTTTATTATTGTAAAACATTTTTTTTTTGTTTTATTAAAAATTGTATGTGGGTAATTTTTGGTGTGGGAGGTAAACAGTTTTTTTTTAATGTAAAAAAGTGTATTTGTTTAATGTAAAATGTATGTGGGTGTAGATTTACTATTTGGCCACAAGATGGCCACAGTCAAATAGTCCTGGGAGCGATCGAGCTCGCTCCCAGGAAGATAGAAGCAGGGGAACTTTCTGGAACCAGAAAAGCTGCAGCGTCTGGAGAGACGCTGTCGGCTTTTCTCCGGGGAGGTTCGATCGGTGAAAGGGATCTATAATTCCTTTCACTATTCGCTGAGCTAACTGCCGGTAGCGGGAGCGCACACGCGGGGCCCGCGGGAGCGCGCGCGACCCGCAGGAGTGCGCGCAGCCTAACTGGACGAGAAATTTCGTCCAGTTAGGCTGAAGTGGTTAATGGGATATTTTAGTGCAACCCTCATTGGGGATTCTTATTATAGGTCACACACAGGACGATATACAACTCTTACCCCTTCTGCAGAATTGGCGGGTTATACAGGAGAGTAGTCTCCAAGCCCATAGCATAAGACACTTTCCTATAGGATTTATGTTGCACCCCAGCAGTGTGTGTATGTATCTATTGACCACACCTGAATGCCATTTTTTTCCAATTCTCCTATAAGGTTATGCAGGATTACCTTGCTGCAAATGCAATTGCTAGATTATTAAGATTATTATTCTGGTAATGCTGCTTTTTCTAATCGTGGTTCTCCGTTATATATTGTCATCAAAAAATGTATTTTTTTTTCTTTTTGCTCATGGCATTCCAGTGGTTGTTGTATCTGCTGCTCACAACTGCTATTAGAATCAGGTTTCAGATTTTATGAATTTTGAAATATAACCCGTATTAAAATTTGCAACAATTTTGCAATATGATAATTGTGATCATAATTTGGATTTATCTTTTGCTTCAGTGTTACACTGGGCTTGATTCACAAAAGAGTGTTAACTGATAGCACGGCTGTGCTATGCAGCTAACACGCGAGGTGACGCACGCACAGCTTTGTGCACTCAATGGCTTACACCCGTGTGCTAACTAACGTTAGCATGCAATAACGCGTGATCGTGCGCAAACCTTTGTTTCCACTTTGCGTGTTAACTGCATAGCACGGCCGTGCTATCAGTTAACACTCCTTTGTGAATCAAGCCCCTAGTGTGTAGTGTATTCAGGACAACAGCTTGAGTGTAAATGGCCATATTGGAATTGCAACATCTAATCCATGTTGAGCGGGGCCACAGTAAATGGGAATAGAGAATGTAAGGATGTGCCAGGTTTGTGGTTAGTGGCTATGTGTGGTGAGGAAATATAGGGGATGTGTGAGTGAGCATTTATTGCCTAGGGGTGTGAACAGCGCTGCTAGAAGTATAGCCCCTCAGGGTGTATCAAATGTGGTCAGCTCTTTACTGTATGAGGGAATGGAGTGGGTTTTGGTGTAATTCTCAAGGGATGTGGACAGTGGGGGCGATGTGAGTCACTGACATCATTAATTATTCTGTGTGTGTTTGCGATGGAAGTGTGTGCGTGGGTGGGGTGGAGAGTGACGTGTGATAGTAAACAGAACCCCTCCAATTCTCCACTCTTCGGCCTTGTTCACATCTAAAATTGCAATCGCTGATGCCAGCGTTTTGCGATTTTGTGGGTGATTTATTTTTTAGCGTCTCCTGGTACGTACTTGTGCGTAAATTTTTTTTTTTATTTTTTTTTACAGCACTTTTTTAAGCGCTTTTGCAGAGCTTTTTTTTTTTTTTTCACTTCCTGACTCAAGTCAGGGGGTGAACTCTTTGACCCGGAAAAGGATAAATACAATATATTTATTCTTAAGTACTCGGATCAGAAATCGCTATACAATCCACTTTTTCAAGACCTTTGTGATTTCCCTATACCTTCCATTGAGGCAAATCGCCCCAAAAATGGTACAGGCAGCGCTTTGGTGAGCGGATCGGAATCAAACCGCTCATATGTGAACACTCTCATAGGGAATCATTGCACAAGCGCTTTTAGGACGATTTTCAAAATAAAAAAAAATCCCGAAAGAGCCCTTAGTGTGAACAAGCCCTTCCAGTGGATTTTAACAATGTGGGGTAAATCAATATTGAATGTAAAACATAAAAAACTGCTTGCTGCATCTCTTTAAGTACAGGTTGTAAAACAGGTAAACCGTTCTTTGCAGCGTCTCATCTGTTGAAAGTATTTGTTCTTGTTACCTTTAGCAACAAGTCATATTTACTGTTTCCTTTTCCAAATGACAATTAAAAGCAGAACATGCAAGGAGGAGAAGTGTCTGAGGAACAAGGATAGCCAATCCCATATACACAGAAAAACTAACTTTGATGCAGAATTGCACTTTCTCTGACCAGACTCAAATTTCGTATTTCAAACATACTGAAAACCTTAGACTTAAAAACAAGAAAAATAAATAAGATAAAAAGAAACCGACACCAGACAAGTCTAATCACAAATTATTCTACTACAAGTTTGGTTTAGGCAGGGCTCACACTTGTCAAAATCACATTGCCTTTTACCGCATGTGAATTTTGATTTTCTCTTAAACCAATGCGAGCCAATGGGATCGTTCACACTAAGGGCTTGATTCACTAAAGCGTGATCACTCATATCACAGTCGCGCTAGCGTTTTGCGCACGCTATAACGCGTGTGACGGTTTTCACATGCAATTGCGAATTTTCATGCGTAAATATGAAAATTTGCGATTGTGCGTGAAAACCGTTACGCACGTTATAGCGTGCACAAAACGCTAGCGCAGTCATGATTATGAGTTCTCACGGCTTTGTGAATCAAGCCCTAAAAGTGAACCTAAAGTGAAAGAAAGAATAAATAGATACTTAGCTCAGTAGAGAGAAGCCGCTGGATAGTCCAGAAGGTTCCCAGATCCTCCTGGTGCCCACTGTTCCAGCACTGGGCCCCTCTAAGCATATCCAACAAAAGCTTATCTGATATACTCATGGCCGTGCTCCCATCCAAGAAAGAGCTTCTTCATATTGGGCATGTGCAAGTCTGGTCTGCACATGCCTAGTGGAAAAAAGACTGCTTCTGTCTACTGGGTATGTGTGGAGAAGGTCCCAAGCAGCAGCGCTGAGTTTGAGGAGTACCCAAGAACCCTCTGACCTTCCTTCCCATTACTTAGGTACTTATTTTTACCCCCTCCCTCCCTGGTTTGTTTTAAATGCATATTTTACATCTGGGAATAAATCTCTCAGCGCTGCTGCATAATTTCACACGTTGTGCTTCATTCACTAATGCGTGATAACTGCTATCACAGCAGTTATTACATGATAACTGCTGTGATGGCAGTTATCACGCTTTAGTGAATCAAGCCCGTTGTATACATTGTCCTGTGCATTTCCTCATAGCAATAATTAGCTACTGTGGCAAAAAAAACAAACCTATTTTATCTCTTTATGTGCATAACATGATTAAATGGCAGACTCTGATGATATCTGCTTAGAATTCAGATATTCAAATGGTATATAGTTAGTGCCAAGTGCCTTGAGGAGGCCACATGAACCTTTAGAAAATAAAGATCATTGGACCGGAAACCAACATAGAGCAGTTATAAAAACATTCATTGTAAACTCCCACATCTCACTGCTGGTCACTAAATGTGATATGTGGCCTTACTGATAGGTAATGTTACGCAGGATGGGCAAGCCAAGTTCAGCTTCACATCTGAAGCCAGAGTTCCATAACTGAGCTCTCTGGGTTTCTGGCATTCCATGGGGCTTTCTGTGAATTCTAAAGGCAAGTCAAGGCATCTCTATTTACCTATCTTTTCTGATGCTAGTTGTATCAATATGCTTATCAGGTTTAAATTTTTTTAAAAACGGATTACATATTTTTTTTTGGGGGGGAGAACAAGTATAAGAATAAAGTGTGTAACCCAAAAAAATAAAATAAAATTATTATATATCTATCTATTACGATTTCTTACAATAATTACATTCCCTTTTCCCTGTCTTTTATGTTCTAATACTCAGTGCTACCAGTGCAATAGCTGCATGTAAAAAGCACTAACTGTTAGTGCCGTAGAGTCAGACATTCAGAACACTGCTGCTGCAGCACAATGAAGGCCTGGAAATGAGGTAGTACCTCTTATATGCTGCCTGTTGGTCTATGGTTTTGGAGCATCACAGCTATCAGCTTACACATTCCTTAGAATTGCAATCTTTTCTACAATCAGTAAAGTATTATCTGCCTTCCATGTTGACAACCTGCACTAGTTTTCCAAAAGCAGACAACTAGTGTCTACTTTAAAAAATGCTTTGTTAAACAACATGAAAATCTCTTGTAACACCTAAAATAATGTTGGAATAAAACCTCTGATGAAGATTCTACCTTAAAAAGTTAATAAGTTACTCTGCATAGTTATAAGGAAGACAGCCACAACACACAAAACTGTCACATTGTCTATACAAAATCTAGTGCAATACTGAAATCAATGCTGTGACTTATACAATTTTCACTTTATCTTAAAAGATACCTGACATTAGGCAAAGCTCATTCATGCTAGATTCACATACCTCTGCGTTGTCTGTTCCTTTCCTTGTTACCCCCGGTCTCTTATCACTCCAGTAAAAATCTGACCATTGGTTAAAGTCAAATTTTCAGACAGGAAAAGGCAGGCTTACTGAGAAGTTCAAGCATTGCTCTTCCTGTCTGAAAACTTGACTTTAGCCAAAAGTCAAAATTTTGAGGGAGATATTGCGGGGGCCAGGGGGGACGAGGAGGGGAACAGACAATACACGGAGGTATATAGATCCTTCTCGAATATACCTCTGTCCATACCTTAGGTAGCTTTGCCTCAGGTCAGGTGTGTTTTAAAGTGTAACAAAGATCATTAAATATAGAGAATCAATACTTACCCGGGGCTTCCTACAGCCCCATAAACACGTGAGTCCCTCGCTGTCCTCCCGCGCTCTGCTGTTCAGTGGCAATCAGCCCTGGTAACTGGCTTAGTCAGGTCCAGTCTGGGTCTTCTGTGCATGAGTGAGACCTGGGCAGAAGACCCAGACTGACGCAACTGAAACAGTTACCGGGGCTGATCGTGGCTGAACAGCAGACTGTGGGAGGATGGCAAGAGACTCACATGTTTATGGGGCTGGAGAAATCCCCGGGTAAGTATCAATTCTTTGTATTTAACGATCTCTGGTTTACTTTAAAGAGAACCCGAGGTGGGATTTAATTATGTTAGTGGGGCACAGAGGCTGGTTGTGCACACTAACACCAGCCTCTGTTGCCCCATGGTGTGCCTCCAAGACCCCCCTGCGTGCAGCTATACCCCCCGCAGTGCTAGCGACACGCAGCGTGTCGCCAGCACGATGTTTACCTAAGCCTGTCTGTTAGCGCCGCTCCCCCGCCTCCTCCGTATCGGCGCTACCCGCCCGCGTCCCTTCCCTCCCGCTGATTGGAGGGATGTAACGCGGGCGGGTAGCGCCGATACAGAGGAGGCGGGGGAGCGGCGCTAACAGACAGGCTTAGGTAAACATTGTGCTGGCGACACGCTGTGTGTCGCTAGCACTGCGGGGGGTATAGCGGCGCGCAGGGGGGTCCTGGAGGCACACATGGGGCAACAGAGGCTGGTGTTAGTGTGCACAACCAGCCTCTGTGCCCCACTAACATAATTAAATCCCACCTCAGGTTCTCTATAAGGAAAATAGTGTTTTTGCTAGTTCGTGGGTTTGTAACAAATTTCCATAAATGTTCAATATGACTTTCCATAATCGTCCAATATGACTCATATCAAGTAATCTTCTTGACAGTGACCACTAAATGGATCCCAACACCAATCCATAGTGGCCTTGCTTTTTGGTAGTGTAACACAATCAGGAGAAGTACTTCTAGTCTCTAACATTTATCAGAGACTTGACTTCCCACAAAAAACAAAACAGTGGTGTGACAGGACACCGACATACAGGTGACCAGCTGCTATTTGTCTTTACTGGAGTCGGAAGTGGAATACAGTCTTACAGCTTTCCGGCAAATGAGCCAAAACCAGTATAGCTGTGGAGCCAGAATGCTGGCATTTACAAGGTTGCAGAGTAGGGGAATGTTGAACGGCACTTTGTACAATGGCATCCCAACTGTCCTCCCATAGACACCATACATAAAAGGAAAAAGTAGGATACGGCACACAAAAAACGTTATCAGCACAAATATGCCATTTACTTTTTGCAAGAGGGAATTCTGCAGATTCATCTGTTGAGACAAAATAAATAAATTGTTAATAATCATTCTAAAAAAAATATGAATAATTAATAATAATACGTCATCTGAAAGTAAAAAAAAAAAAAAACATCCTTGCAAAATTTGCAATCTCTACAAGGGATGAGCAGTTTCGCACCTTACGATTCAGTAAGTTAACTACCTAAAGACCGCCCTATGCCAACGGGCGTGGACGCGGCGGCAGCCCCAGGACCGCCTAACGCCAATTGGCGTCAGGTCCTGGAGCCGGCTACTGACGGAGATCGCGCGCAGGGTGTGCGCGCATCTCCTTCTCGGGGGGCGGAGCTCCGCCCCCTCTTCAGTCTCCGAGCAGCTATTGATGCTCGGGAGACAGTTAGATGGCGTGATCGCCGTCTATTTACATAGTGCAGCGCTGTGATCAGCAGCTGCGCTGCACTGGGGACAGCCGTGTGACACGGCTGTCCCCCTGGGGGACAAGAGAGCGATCGGCTCTCATAGGCAGAAGCCTTTGACAGCCGAACGTGTGATTGGCTGGCTGGGGGGAGGGAGGGGTTTGCTAAAAAAAAAAAAAAAAAAAGGAGCCGCAGCAGCTAAATGGCTGATGACAGGAAGTTAGAACAGTAGGTCACCAAGAGGAAGGAAGTTCACCTGTAGCCGGAAACACTGTGTACTAAAGACTGAGGGATCCTCTGATGGTTAGCTTAGTACAAGCTAGTGTGTCTAGTACTGGGAGCTTACTGGCATAAGAGCGAGCTGCCAGATGCCTGCCGGGCCCTGGATGATGAAAGCCAGAGAGATCAGCATAGAAGTGGGCAAGCTGCAGGGACAGGGAAACTGAGCAGCTGAAGCTCAGTTGGTAGTCCAAGAAGCAGAGGTTTCTGCGCACACTGCTAGGTTCCGTAAGAGCTTGTGGGGAGGGACATCTGACCTTACATTCGCACTATGAGACGCACTGACCACACACCCCCCTCCCGCATTATGAGGGAGAAAAGTTCGTCTTACAGTCTGAAAAATACGGTGCATAGTATAGATAATGTCTTACCATATTATTATTATTTATATAGCACGGACAACTTCTGCAGCACTTTACAGAGTACATAGTCATGTCACTGACTGTCCTTAGAGAAGTGAACGATCTAATTCCTACCATAGTTATAGTCTAATGTCCTACCATATTTTTATTATTGTTATGTATTTATATAGCACTGGCATCTTCCGCAGCACATTACTGAGCACATCGTCATGTCACTGACAGTACTCATTGGAACTCATAATCTAATTCCTTCTATAGTCTGTTATCCTGCCATATGATTATTATGTATTTATATAGCACTGACATAATGTTTATTTTATAGGGTAACTGTGATTTCTTTTTTTTTTGGGGGGGGGGTGTTTGAGAGGGACGTGAGGGGGCGCAGTAAGTTTGCCCAGTCTGGAGCCCACACATTTCTTTGAATTTGTTTTAGCTAGTTTTCTGTGAAATCCAATTTTATAGAAATAAAATAAAGAAATTGAAATTGATTAATAACTATATCTTAGATAACATGTACCTGCATTAAGATTTTGCCGAATGATACAAATGGAGTGCTCATTTCTGCCAAAAATAAACAGCCCACAAAGAAATCTCCAACGTCTCCTCGTACAAACTGAAAATAAAACACATTTAATAGATTTAGTAATTTAATAATGCAGGTTTACTATTAAAGGATAACAAAGAGCTTGTTCACACTACAAGAGCTTTTCTAAGCACTTTCTGATTTTAAAAGTTCTTGCTTAATGTTATCCTATGTAAGTGCTCACACTGGAGCTTTGTGATTTTGTAAAAATCATCCATAGCATTGTATTAGCAAAAGCTTTTAAAATCTTGCCTGGAGTGACATCGTTTTGGCGGGATAGTTGCACAGGCATAGCACTGCACTCCGGTGGGAAGGTGGGACAAAGGCATGCACAGGGGGGGGGGGGGGGTGCAGAGGTAGCACATGGGGACAGAAAGAGGCATGAGAGCCAGAAAGAGTCACAAATTCACAGAAGGACAAAAGAAAACACAATGGAGCACAGAAGGAGGCACAGGTTGAGACAGAAAGCACAAAGGGGAACAAAAGGAGGCACAAGTGGAAAGAAGAAGGCACAAGCAGACAGAAGGTGACACAAGTGGATAGAAGGAGGCACAAAGGGGGACAGGAGGAGGTTACAGTAAGATAGAGGGATGTACGGGGGCAGAGGCAGCACAAGGGGACAAAAGATGGCACAGCGGGACTGAAAGAGGCATATGGAGATGGAAGGTGGCACAGAAGGGAAAAAAGGACTCACAGGGGGCAGAGGTGGCATGGGGACTCAAGGAGGCACAAAGGGGGACAAAAGGAGGCACAAAGGGGGACAGAAGGAGGCACAGAAGGACACCAAGGGGGACAGAAGGAGGTTACAGTGAGATAGAGGGATGCACAGGGACAAAGGTAGCACAGGGGGACAAAATGAAGCCCAGGAGGACTGAAGGAGGCACATGGAGGCAGGACAGGGGGACAAAAGGACACACGGGGCAGAGGTGGCATGGGGGACTCAAGGAGGCACAAAGGGGGGCAGAAGGAGGCAGAGGGGGACTTAAGGAGGAACAGGGAGACAGGAGGCACAAGTGGACAGCAGAAGGCACAAAGCTGGGCAGACTGAGGCAGAGGGGAACTAATGGAGAAACAGGAAGACAGAGGCACAAGTGGACAGAAGAAGGCACAAAGGGGGACAGAAGGAGGCACAGTAAGATAGAGGGATGCACAGGGGGGCAGATATTACACAAGGAGACAAAAGGAGGCACAGGGGGGGACAAAGGAAGCATAGGGGAACTGAAGGAGGGAAAGGGGGACAGAAGAAGGTACAGTAAGACAGAGGGATACACAGGGGGGGGGGGGGCAGAGGTAGCACAAGGGGACACAATGAGGCACAGGGGGACAGAGGGAGGCACAAGGGGACAGATGTGGCACAGGGGGACTATTGAAGGAGGCACATGGCGACGGAAGGAGGCACAGGAGGACAGAAGAAGGCACAGTAAGATAGAGGGATACACGGAGGGGGGCAGAGGTAACCCAAGGGGACAAAAGGAGGCACAAGTGCACAGAAGGAGGCACAAGGGCAAAGAGAGAAGCACAAGGGGACTGAAGTAGGCACATGGAGACAGGAGGCGGCACAGGGGGACAGAAAGAGGCACAGTGGGACAGAAGGACACACATGGGGCAGAGGTGGCACGGGGGACTGAAGGAGGCACAAAGGGGGACAGAAGGAGGCAGAGGGGGACTGAAGGAGGCACAGAAGAAGGAACAGGAGGGAGGCAAAGGAATGCAGAGGTGGCATGGGGACTGAAGGAGGCACATGGAGACAGAGGGCGGCACATGTGAAAAAAAACATGCAAAGGGGGACAGAAGGACATACAGGGGGCAGAGGTGGCATGGGGGACTGAAGGAAGCAAAGGTGGACAAAGGGATGGGAAGAGGTGGCAGAAAGGAAACCGTAATATTACAGTAGGTTTTTGGATTTCTTCCTGGCCATACAGACAACTGTACAGTCTCATTTCTGTGACTGGAAATGCACTTTAACACATACTAGCCATGCTACATGGGTAAGTTAGATGGGAAATTTTGTTTGCAACTGTGCTTTAAAGGGACTCCGAGCAGTGCAGAAACTATGGAAAGATGCATATCATTTTAAAGCTCTCTTTCTCCTCTTTCCAATGATATATAAACCGCCGCCCTACGTCTTTTAGTTTTCGCTATTTTCGCGATTGAAATTGCAGCGGCTGCGATTTCAATCGCGAAAATAAAGAAAACTAAAAGGCGTAGAGTGACGATTTAGGTGTCGCCAGAAAGAGTAGAAAGAGAGCTTTAAAATGATATCCATCTTTCCATAGTTACTTGTATTACACAGGACGACACTTTCCCCAGTGTCAGCAGCTCCATTCAGCAGAAAAAGTCAGCCTGTGTAATACAATGTAACTATGGAAAGATGGATATCATTTTAAAGCTCTCTTTCTCCTCTTCCTGGCGACACCTAAATCGTTGCCCTACGCCTTTTAGTTTTCTTTATTTTCGCGATTGAAATCGCGGCCGCGGCAATTTCAATCGCGAAAATAGCGAAAACTAAAAGGCGAAGGGCAGCGGTTTATATATCATTGGAAAGAGGAAAAAGAGAACTTTAAAATGATATGCATCTTTCCATAGTTTCTGTACTGCTCGGAGTCCCTTTAATTTTTCATGTAGTGCCCTGGAGTTTTGATGGGCAAATAAGCCACATAAACAAGTTTTAGGGAGATATTTGGAACATACTGCATGATCATGTGACAACAATATTAATAAATCTGCTGATTTGCAAGGAAGGTGAAACACTTACAGTGCACAATATATACAAAAAGTAAAGAAATGTTGTTTTTTTTACCAGTCCCAGAGGTGCAATGATGGTCAAGATAACTGTGTGGTGAGCTAGCATCAGGATATCTTTCCGTAGTAAGTTGTTTATTGCAGTTGAAAAGTGATTCTTCCCATTCGATGTGTCTTCTCGACATTTGTACCATTGAGAAAGAAACATTATAAATATGTCATATACCATGTACGGCATGAGGAACCACACATATCCAGTAGCTAGCCAATGCCTGAGGAGAAATGTGTAATATTAGTACCTTATTTTTTTTTCCATTAATAGTGACAGAACGGTTCAACCGGAATAGATTATGACCTATGTCTCTATTCTTTAAATCTACCAGGCAGCAGCAGATATTCCTGGCCGACAATATATGCTTGCATTGAATACTAACACATTCTACACAACAATGAGAACATCCACGATATTTGAATTGACAAAATAACTCCTAGGTATTGCTGGCCATACATGGTACAATTGTTTCATACAATCTTACCATTTCTATGTAAAATAAGGGAACTGCCTAAATTATCCTTTCAGTATATTCACTTAATTTACCCTTATACTACATAGAAATGGTAAAATTGTATGAAAAAATTGTACCATGTATGGCCACCATTAGACCTACTTGAGGCTGCCCAAAAAGCTAGACAACCTGAACTGTGTGTAGTTCAGTTAACCACTTCCCGACCGCCTAACGCACAGAAGCGGCCGGGAAGTGGAGCCCTGAAGGACCGACTCACCCACAGAGGCGGCGGTCCATTTACCGGCATGGGCGGAGCGATCGCGTCATCCGTGACGCGATCCTCCGCCGGCGCCTGTCACCGCTCGCCCGCCGCAACATCCCGCCGGCTATACGGAAGCGCCGGCGGGATGTTAACCCCGCGATCGCCGCATACAAAGTGTATAATACACTTTGTAATGTTTACAAAGTGTATTATACAGGCTGCCTCCTGCCCTGGTGGTCCCAGTGTCCGAGGGACCACCAGGGCAGGCTGCAGCCACCCTAGTCTGCACCCAAGCACACTGATTTCTCCCCCCCTGCCCCAGATCGCCCACAGCACCCCTCAGACCCCCCCCCTGCCCACCCCCCAGACCCCTGTTTGCACCCAATCACCCCCCCAATCACCCATCAATCACTCCCTGTCACTATCTGTCAACGCTATTTTTTTTTATCTCCCCCCCTGCCCACTGCCCCCTCCTGATCACCCCCACCCCTCAGATTCTCCCCAGACCCCCCCCCCCCTGTGTACTGTATGCATCTACCCCCCCCTGATCACCTGTCAATCACCCATCAATCACCCCCTGTCACTGCCACCCATCAATCAGCCCCTAACCTGCCCCTTGCGGGCAATCTGATCACCCACCCACACCAATAGATCGCCCGCAGATCCGACATCAGATCACCACCCAAACGCAGTGTTTACATCTATTCTCTCCTCTAAACACCCACTAATTACCCATCAATCACCCATCAATCACCCTCTATCACCACCTGTCACTGTTACCCATCAGATCAGACCCTAATCTGCCCCTTGCGGGCACCCAATCACCCGCCTACACGCTCAGATTGCCCTCAGACCCCCCCTTATCAATTCGCCAGTGCAATATTTACATCTGTCCTTCCCTGTAATAACCCACTGATCACCTGTCAATCACCCATCAATCACCCCCTGTCACTGCCACCCATCAATCACCCCCTGTCACTGCCACCCATCAATCAGCCCCTAACCTGCCCCTTGCGGGCAATCTGATCACCCACCCACACCAATAGATCGCCCGCAGATCCGACATCAGATCACCACCCAAGCGCAGTGTTTACATCTATTCTCTCCTCTAAACACCCACTAATTACCCATCAATCACCCATCAATCACCCCCTATCACCACATGTCACTGTTACCCATCAGATCAGACCCTAATCTGCCCCTTGCGGGCACCCAATCACCCGCCTACACGCTCAGATTGCCCTCAGACCCCCCCTTATCAATTCGCCAGTGCATTAGTTACATCTGTTCTTCCCTGTAATAACCCACTGATCACCTGTCAATCACCCATCAATCACCCCGTCACTGCCACCCATCAATCACCCCCTGGTACTGCCACCCTTCAATCACCCCCTGTCACTGCCACCCATCAATCAGCCCCTAACCTGCCCCTTGCGGGCAATCTGATCACCCACCCACACCAATAGTTCGCCCGCAGATCCGACGTCAGATCACCTCCCAAGGGCAGTGTTTATATCTGTTCTCTACCCTAAACACCCACTAATTACCCATCAATCACCCCCTGTCACTGCTACCTATCAGATTAGACCCCTATCTGCCCCTAGGGCACTCAATCACCCGCCCACACCCTCAGAATGCCCTCAGGCCCCAGCCCTGATCACCTCGCCAGTGCATTGCTTGCATCTATTCCCCCCTCTAATCACACCTTGAGACACCCATCAATCACCTCCTGTCACCCCCTAGCACACCTACCCATCAGATCAGGCCCTAATTTGCCCCGTGTGGGCTCCTGATCACTCGGCCAAACCCTCAGATCCCCCTCAGACCCCCTTCCGATCACCTCCCCAGTGCATTGATTGCATCTATTTTCCCCTCTAACCACCCCCTGAGACACCCATCAATCACCTCCTGTCACCCCCCTAGCACTCCTATCTATCAGATCAGGCCCAATACAACCTTTCATCTAAAAGGCCTCCCTGCATATGACCGGTTCCACAAAATTCGCCCCCTCATAGACCACCTGTCATCAAAATTTGCAGATGAACAGTCAGATTTGCTGAACAGTCATTTTGAGACATTTGGTTTCCAGACTACTCACGGTTTTGGGCCCGTAAAATGCCAGGGCGGTATAGGAACCCCAGAAACGGACCCCATTTTAGAAAAAAGACACCCCAATGTATTCTGTTAGGTGTATGACGAGTTCATAGAAGATTTTATTTTTTGTCAAAAGTTAGCGGAAATTGATTTTTGTTTTTTTTTCACAAAGTGTCATTTTTCACTAACTTGTGACAAAAAATAAAATCTTCTATGAACTCGCCATACACCTAACAGAATACCTTGGGGTGTCTTCTTTCTAAAATGGGGTCACTTGTGGGGTTCCTATACTGCCCTGGCATTTTAGGGGCCCTAAACCGTGAGGAGTAGTCTAGAAAACAAATGCCTCAAAATGACCTGTAATTAGGACGTTGGGCCCCCTTAGCGCACCTAGGCTGCAAAAAAGTGTCACACATGTGGTATCGCCGTACTCAGAAGTAGTATAATGTGTTTTGGGGTGTATTTTTACACATACCCATGCTGGGTGGGAGAAATCTCTCTGTAAATGGACAATTGTGTGTAAAAAAAATCAAACAATTGTCATTTACAGAGGTATTTCTCCCACCCAGCATGGGTATGTGTAAAAATACACCCCAAAACACATTATACTACATCTCCCGAGTACGTCGATACCACATGATTGGCACTTTTTTGCAGCCTAACTGCGCTAAGGGGCCCAAAGTCCAATGAGTACCTTTAGAATTTCACAGGTCTTTTTTGTTTCAAGACTACTCCTCACGGTTTAGGGCCCCTAAAATGCCAGGGCAGTATAGGAACCCCACAAATGACCCCATTCTAGAAAGAAGACACCCAAACGTATTCCGTTAGGAGTATAGTGAGTTCATAGAAGATTTTATTTTTTGTCACAAGTTAGCGGAAAATGACACTTTGTGAAAAAAAAACAATTAAAATCAATTTCCGCTAACTTGTGACAAAAAAATAAAAACTTCTATGAACTCACCATACTCCTAACGGAATACCTTGGGGTGTCTTCTTTCTAAAATGGGGTCATTAGTGGGGTTCCTATACTGCCCTGGCATTTTAGGGGCCCTAAACCGTGAGGAGTAGTCTTGAAACAAAAATGACCTGTGAAATCCTAAAGGTACTCATTGGACTTTGGGCCCCTTAGCGCAGTTAGGGTGCAAAAAAGTGCCACACATGTGGTATCGCCGTACTCGGGAGAAGTAGTACAATGTGTTTTGGGGTGTATTTTTACACATACCCATGCTGGGTGGGAGAAATACCGCTGTAAATGGACAATTGTGTGTAAAAAAATCCAAAGATTGTCATTTACAGAGGTATTTCTCCCACCCAGCATGGGTATGTGTAAAAATACACCCCAAAACACATTGTACTACTTCTCCCAAGTACGGCGATACCACATGTGTGACACTTTTTTGCACCCTAACTGCGCTAAAGGGCCCAAAGTCCAATGAGTACCTTTAGGATTTCACAGGTCATTTTGAGAAATTTCGTTTCAAGACTACTCCTCACGGTTTAGGGCCCCTAAAATGCCAGGGCAGTATAGGAACCCCACAAACGACCCCATTTTAGAAAGAAGACACCCCAAGGTATTCCGTTAGTAGTACGGCGAGTTCATAGAAGATTTTATTTTTTGTCACAAGTTAGCGGAAATTGATTTTAATTGTGTTTTTTCACAAAGTGTCATTTTCCGCTAACTTGTGACAAAAAATAAAATCTTCTATGAACTCACCATACTCCTAACGGAATACCTTGGGGTGTCTTCTTTCTAAAATGGGGTCATTTGTGGGGTTCCTATACTGCCCTGGCATTTTAGGGGCCCTAAACCGTGAGGAGTAGTCTTGAAACGAAATTTCTCAAAATGACCTGTGAAATCCTAAAGGTACTCATTGGACTTTGGGCCCTTTAGCGCAGTTAGGGTGCAAAAAAGTGCCACACATGTGGTATCGCCGTACTCAGGAGAAGTAGTATAATGTGTTTTGGGGTGTATTTTTACACATACCCATGCTGAGTGGGAGAAAGATCTCTGTAAATGGACAATTGTGTGTAAAAAAAAAATTAACAAATTGTCATTTACAGAGATATTTCTCCCACCCAGCATGGGTATGTGTAAAAATACACCCCAAAACACATTATACTACTTCTCCTAAGTACGGCAATACCACATGTGTGGCACTTTTTTGCAGCCTAACTGCGCTAAGGGGTCCAAAGTCTAATGAGCACCTTTAGGCTTTACAGGGGTGCTTACAATTTAGCACCCCCCAAAATGTCAGGACAGTAAACACACCCCACAAATGACCCCATTTTGGAAAGTAGACACTTCAAGGTATTCAGAGAGGGGCATGGTGAGTCCGTGGCAGATTTCATTTTTTTTTGTCGCAAGTTAGAAGAAATGGAAACTTTTTTTTTTGTCACAACGTGTCATTTTCCGCTTACTTGTGACAAAAATTAATATCTTCTATGAACTCACTATGCCTCTCAGTGAATACTTTGGGATGTCTTCTTTCCAAAATGGGGTCATTTGGGGGGTATTTATACTATCCTTGAATTCTAGCCCCTCATGAAACATGACAGGGGGTCAGAAAAGTCAGAGATGCTTGAAAATGGGAAAATTCACTTTTTGCACCATAGTTTGTAAACGCTATAACTTTTACCCAAACCAATAAATATACGCTGAATGGGTTTTTTTAAATCAAAAACATGTTTGTCCACATTTTTCGCGCTGCATGTATACAGAAATTTTACTTTATTTGAAAACTGTCAGCACAGAAAGTTAAAAAAATCATTTTTTTGCCAAAATTCATGTCTTTTTTGATGAATATAATAAAAAGTAAAAGTCGCAGGAGCAATCAAATAGCACCAAAAGAAAGCTTTATTAGTGACAAGAAAAGGAGCCAAAATTCATTTAGGTGGTAGGTTGTATGAGCGAGCAATAAACCGTGAAAGCTGCAGTGGTCTGAATGGAAAAAAAGTGGCCGGTCCTTAAAGGAAAACTTAAGTCAAAAAAAAAAAATGACATTTACTCACCTGGGGCATCCCTCAGCACCCCGAAGCTGGATGGTGCCCTCGCAGCCCCGCTCCGATCGTCCTGTCCCCGCCGGCGGCTACTTCCGGTTCGGCGACAGCCGGCGACAGGCTGGTAACGCGGCTGTTTTTCCGCGTTCCCAGCCGCTGCTATCACCCTCTATGCTGCTATAGCGTATATAGCAGCCCCGCTCCAATCGTCCTGTCCCCGCCGGCGGCTACTTCCGGTTCGGCGACAGCCGCCGACAGGCTGGTAACGCGGCTGTTTTTCCGCGTTCCCAGCCGCTGCTATCACCCTCTATGCTGCTATAGCGTATATAGCAGCCCCGCTCCAATCGTCCTGTCCCCGCCGGCGGCTACTTCCGGTTCGGCGACAGCCGCCGACAGGCTGGTAACGCGGCTGTTTTTCCGCGTTCCCAGCCGCTGCTATCACCCTCTATGCTGCTATAGCGTATATATATACGCTATAGCAGCATAGAGGGTGATAGCAGCGGCTGGGAACGCGGAAAAACAGCCGCGTTACCAGCCTGTCGGCGGCTGTCGCCGAACCGGAAGTAGCCGCCGGCGGGGGACAGGACGATCGGAGCGGGGCTGCGAGGGCACCATCCAGCTTCGGGGTGCTGAGGGATGCCCCAGGTGAGTAAATGTCATTTTTTTTTTTTGACTTAAGTTTTCCTTTAAGGGGTAGAAAGCCCTAGGTCCTCAAGTGGTTAAAAAATGGTGGTTCACTTCATCTAATAACACATATGCAGAGAACTAACAGCAGGACAGTGAGCCACGCGGGAAAAAATAAATAAAAAGCTCCCGGCTCAACCTATCATTTGCATACTTTTCTCATTTGCGACAACCGTAATCATCTTGTACAAAAATCTAGTACATGTGAAGGCGTTTCATGGCATTATTTAGCAATCCCATGGATAGTAAACAAGAAAGTTGCTGAAAAAGAACTATGGTCCAGAACCTCCCATTTGGCTACTGCTCATCCTCCTACCTATCCTCTCTAGAGAACAGAATAGGTTGCTTAATGTTCATTCAATTGCCGCTACAAAAGAGTGAAGTGGTAGGTGCTCAGATCAAGCAACATCTGACTAATTAGTGGCTACAGAAAACACTTCTCTAGCAGATTTAAAAGCATGTTCTATTTAGTCAGATGCTGCTTTGTTTGAGCACCTACCACTTCACTCTCCTGTTAGGATTTCAAACTGGCTTTTCTCTTTGCTGCTCCCTCACGGACTGTTAGGTTGCCCACCAGGTAAGGTAAACTGTAGCTGGATAGTATACTAGTTAAGGGCTCTGCCTCTGACACAGCTGGGTTCAAAACTTGGCTCTTCCTGTTCAGCAAGCCAGCACCTATTCAGTAAGAAGTCCTTGGGCTAGACTCTCTAACATTACTACTGCCTACTGAGTGCGCCCTTGTGGCTGCAGCTCAAGTGCTCCATCAAGAGAAATGTTAAATGTTATTTGTCTTGTCTAAGGTAGCTCCCAAGTTACATAGCAAACAAAGTTGCCATAGTTTGGATAACACTCGAAAGAGGTTAGAAGTGGGCATAAGACAGCCTGTATGTGGCACCCTTGCCAACACGTGATTGCATTATTATGTGCAATTGATTGTCTTTTTGTAGAGTAGAAGAGACATAGTCAATTTCAGCCTCCTGCTATTTATGGTATTGTAAATACAATCGCATAGTATGTGCTTTTAAATCTACTGTACCAGAGACCTTTCTGCAGTCAATTAGTTAGATGCTGCTTGTTCTGAAAACCTACCACTTCAATTTTCTGTGATAGTTGTAAATTCAATTGTCATCTCTGGTACGATCAAAGTACCTTAGCAAGACCTTCTGGCTTCAGAAGTAAGGAAGGGAATTACAGAACTTACTAATTGCCATTTGCAAAAAAAAAAAGTCATCTAGGGTCACTATAGCTATCAAATCCTTAGTTATGCCAAGAGTCAAGAACTGCCCTCACAATAGACTGGGTACCACCCCTGAAATAGTTCCAAGGAGGAAGAGCAGAGAAGTGTGTAGAACAAACAAGACTGCCCAACAGTAATGTTACTTCAGTGCTATCCCTCATTAATTTACAATCACGTCCGCAGTATCCCAGTTTCTCATTTTAAATTTCTATTAGAGACTTTTTGTACATATGATGTACCTCATTACATTCAGGGATGCTGGGAATGTTTTTTAACCTCTTGAGCCACCGAGGTTTAAATCCCCCCTAGTGACCAGGCCATTTTTTTATGATTCGGCACTTGACTACCGTTTATTGCTCATACAACTTAGCACCCAAGCACCTTCTTGTCGCAAATAGAGATTTCTTTTGGTGGTATTTGATTGCTGCTATTGCTATTTTTTCTTTCATCAAAAAGGTAATTTTTTTATTCCCTCCCCCCACTCCCCTAAATTGGCCACACACTCTGATACATACACTACACTATACATACATATACATATGCCTATGGTAGGGATTAGATTGTGAGCCCCTCCGAGGGACAGTTAAGTGGCAATACTGTACTCTGTACAGTGCTGCATAACATGTCAGCGCTATATAAATACTTTAATTATATATTACAAAAAAAAAAAACGCCTGCCAGCGCTGATCAGCAGCTGGCAGGCTGATCGCTGGGACCCGCTGTGTACAGTGACAGGTGGATGGGAAGCGGTTAAATAAAAAATGCAAAATGACTGTATGAACTTTTTTGTTCAAGATAATAAAATCACATCCCAAAAACAAACAGATACGTTTATTGTCTTTCCAGAAGTTGGCCCTAGCTGTGATGGACATGATTATGGTAGGAATTACATTGTGAGCTCCTCTGAGGACAGATAGTGACAAGACTATATACACTGTAAATCGCTGCGGAAGATGTTGGCACTATATAAATACCAAATAATAATAATATCTGATACAATGTCATCTAGATTAGTATTAGAAAGTTTATCAAACCAGAATCAAAATGAAATGAAAAAATTATACATTTACGAGTCAAAACAAAAAAATGGATTTATATGTAGGCACCAACTATTAATATATACCGGTAATACTTAAAAGGGCACTATGCCGAAAAATTGTAAAATTTAAAATATGTGCAAACATAGACAAATAAGAAGTACATTTTTCCAGAATTAAATGAGCCATATTAATTTTCTTCTATGTTGCTGTCTCTTACAATAGGTAGTAGAAATCAAAGCGACAGGTTTTGGGCTTGTCCATTTCTTGAAGTGACAGGTTTTGGGCTTGTCCATTTCTTCATAAGGGATTCTCAGCAAGGCTTTCATTGTTTATAAAGATATTCCCTAAAAAGGATGTAAACAATGATGCTGGCCAGCTTCCCTGCTCGCTACACAGTATTTTGGCAGTTGGACAGAGCAACTGCCATTCACTAAGTGCTTTTGAAAATAAATAAATCCCTGAGAATCCCCCATGAAGCTATGGACTAGTCCAAAACCTGTCGCTTCTACTACCTACTGTAAGAGACAGCAACATAGAAAAGTAATTTATGGCTCATTTTACTCTGGAAAAACATACTTCGTATTTGTTTATTTTTGCACATATTTTAAATTGTACAATTTTCACCATATAAGGATTTTTGTTTTCTACTATCAGGACTGGGTTACCAATTTATTTTCTTCATATCCCCTTTCTCCATTACTACCTCTGATCAGCCTTCCCACAATCTTTTATTTTTTCTTATTTATATCTATATGGTAAAGTATAATGTACAGTAGTTTTCGGATCATAAGATGCACTTAGTCAGTGCGTCTTATGGTCCAAATAATAAAATTTGGACTGGCGCAAAGGTGTCCCCCTCAAGTGCCAACCACCACCCTACCCACTGAGGGATGTTCCCATGTTCTCTTCTGTCCCTCCTGTGTCCTCCATCCTTAGCCGCTCCTAATCCTTTCCCATTCAGGTCCTCCATTCATGCACGGATAGCTGCCGCTCCAAGCAGCGTAGACCTGTGCACACCGCAGCTCCATTGTCAGCCTCAGACAGAGCTGCAAATCAGGCAGGGTAATGAAACTAGCCCCGCCAATCACCGCCACTCTGCTTATTAACAGCAGCCGAGGTTCTCAGAGGCGGGACCATTACTTCATCAATGAGGCCACATACGGTAGCCTGGATGTGAATCTCTCCATCGGCAGGATGTGATTCTTCTTTTGAAAGTATCAGAAAAGGAGATGGGGAAAGACAGGGAGTGTGGTGAACACATGGGGAATGAGGGGGGCAGAGGAGGGAACAAAAAGGTACAAGGGGGACACAAGAGGGACATAATAATTGGGGGAAGAACATCCACAAGATGCCCCTCCATTATGGATGTACCAGGTTTAGTATATTTTTTTCCCCTTGGTATTTGTCTTCTAAACCTAGGTGCATCTTATGGTCCCAAAAATACGGTACAAAAAAAAAAATACACTTTTACACATAAAAACACATGTGACAGGCACTATTATGTATTAAAAAGTACTGGTAAATAGTAAAAAAAAAGTAAAAGAAAAAAGCAAATTCCATTGTTTCCACAACCGATTAAAATTCTAAAAGAATGTATATAAAACCCAACATATGCCAATCACATCAATCCACACATTCCAACCACATACATACACAACTGTAACACAAAAGGGCCCTTCTCATGGGCGACTACAGAAAAATTTGCAGGGTGGGAAAGGGGGGGGGGGCATGGAAGCAGGCAAAAAGGTGGAGGAGTGTAAACCCTGTTTAGCGTGCTGCGCTGAAAAAGGGGGGGGGGGGGGGGAGTTGGGAGTTAAGGCCAAAAAATGGGCATGGATCAGGATGTGGTTGTGGTCATGGGCAGAGCCAAATTTACATGAACTCAGCAATGGTGGGACATTCATTTATTTAAGTATTTATATAGTGCTCACATATTATGCAGCGCTGTACAGAGTATATTGTCTTGTCACTAACTGTCCCTCAGAGGGGCTCACAATCTCGTCCCTACCATAGTCATATGTCTATGCATGTATAGTGTAGGGCATGTATCATAGTCTAGTTGCAATTTAGGGGGAAGCCAATTAACTTATCTGTATGTTTTTGGGATGTGGGAGGAAACCAGAGTGCCTGGAGGAAACCCATTAGACTAGGACTATGGTAGGGATTACGGTAGATTGTGAGCGCCTCTGACACAGCCCCAGTAGTGACAGGGACCCCCCTAGCTTAGGTGATGACAGGTGCCCCCCAGTTTTAGGTAGTGATAGGGACCCCCCTAGTTTAGGCGTGACAGCTGCCCCTCAGTTTTAGGTAGTGACAGGGAACCCCATGTTTATTGACAGGTGCCCCCCCAGTTTTAGGTAGGGACAGGGACCCCTCACCCCCCCTAGGGACAGGTTCCCCCTCAGTTTTAAGTAGTGACAGGGACCCTTTCCCCCCTAGTGACAGGTGCCCCCCAGTTTTAGGTAGTGACAGGAACCCCTAATCCCCCTAGTGACAGGTGCCTCCCAGGTTTAGGTAGTGACAGGGACCCCTAACCCGACTAGTGACAGGCGCCTCCCAGGTTTAGGTAGTGACAGGGACCCCTAACCCCCCTAGTGACAGGCGCCTCCCAGGTTTAGGTAGTGACAGGGACCCCTCACCCCCTAGTGACAGGTGCCTTCCCTGTTTTAGGTAGTGACAGGGACCCCTCACCCCCTAGTGACAGATGCACCCCAGTTTTAGGTAGTGACAGGGACCCCACGTACCGTCAATTGCCCCCCCGCCATCCCCGCTGTCTATCATGTAATAGGCAGAGTGCCCGCAGCCAGCGTCACCCCTCCGATCAGCCAGCGACCAGTGTGAAGTGGGCACATGGTACCCTCGTGGACACCGCGCTGCATATACAGAAGTGATGTCACTTCCGCATATCAGTGCGGTGTCCGCGAAGCAGGGCTGTGGAGTCGGTCCAAAAATCCACCGACTCCGACTCCTCAGTTTAGGATTCCACCGACTCCGACTCCTCGACTCCGACTCCTCTCATTTGCATATTATAATTTTGTTGATTAAAAGTATGTAACATGAAATTCGTCTCTTAACTGCCAACGCTTAGGAATTTTACAAGACAACTGAAGTGAGAAGGATATGTAGACTACTATATTTATTCCCTTTAGACTAAAACTAGTCCTTGGTAAGAGTACTTGTAAAAGGTACAAACCGGAACAAAGAACATCTATCAGGCCCTAGGCAATGTAAGTGTGGGTACATGTAAGAGTGTTGTGCAGGTACTCTGCAGGGGAATGAGGAGATTGTAAACAGACAACACCTCTGTGTTCAATGTGCATAGCATTCTCAGTGGATTCCCTGCAGCTCTGTGGGGAGCGCATATGTAGAGTATAGTACTACTATGTAACAAAGTAAACCTGAGACAGATGAAATTAAAGTTTTATACATACCTGGGGCTTCCTCCAGCCGCCTTCAGGATAATCAGTCCCTCGTTGTCCTCCTCCACCACCTGGATCTTCTGCTATGAGTCCAGGAACTTGAGCCAGTCGGGCGTAGTGCGCATGCACACACTCACTGACAGGAGCATACTACACCTGTGCAGCACTATTGCGCAGGTGCAGAATGTTCCTGGCTGTGGGAGCGGCATTCGGCCGGACAGCGCTGACTGGCTGAATTACCAGGACTCATAGCAGAAGATCCGGGTGGTGGAGGACAGCGAGGGACTGATTAGCCTGAAGGGGGCTGGAGGAAGCCCCAGGTATGTATAAAACTTTACTTTTCATCCGTCTCAGTTACCCTTTAATTTGTAGTCACCAAACCAAATTTTAACAACATATCAAATTATTTGATTTCATCAGCAAAGGGAGTGCATACATTTGCATAAATCAGCATCAATGCAGAATTATTTCCATCTCGTTGACCATCTCTATTAGTGACACAGCTACACATCAGGCTTTATTCTTACAGCATAGATGTTATTTAGTGTATATATAAGAGATTCCTGTGTACACATCATATATACAGTCACAATCAGATATGTATATCTGACCTTAAAAATACGGGGACTGCTTTATTGAAGCAGCACAAGTAACTAATTTTGATTGGTTTATTTCATTTTTGTGGACTAAGCACAGCTATTACTGTATATATAGTGTATATATACATTATTTTTAATGACTATTATCTGAGAAATAGAACATTTTATCATATTTTCTATTTTAATTACAGTTACAAATTAATTAGGAGTCGGAGTCGGTGCATTTTTTCCCGACTCCGACTCCAGGCACCCAAAATTGCCTGACTCCACGACTCCGACTCCACGACTCCACAGCCCTGCCGCGAAGCCCTAGCACCTGCGGCTCACTGGTCGCCGGCTGATCGGAACCAATTTGACTACTAAGTTGTTCACAAACCCTACTGACATAATAATTAGAGGACGGACAGTTTCCATTCCAGGTGTGTTAAAAGAGGGATCCCTAAGGGCCAATTTTTGAGGGTCAGACGGATTTGTTCGTCCTCAACGGATTATGATGCAGCTTCTCAGAAGCTGAATGAAAAACGTTCGGTCTTGATAGATTTTAACCTCCCTTGCATTCAATTTCCCCAGAATTTATGTGCAAAAATTGGTTCTGTGCATAAAAAAGTTTTATATGTTCCTCCAGCTCCATTCCTTTTCACCCCTTTCATCTCAGGTTTACTTTAACTGACCTAACTCATGGTTTATCTCTCTGTACTTCAGTTAACTCATGATTTATCTTTCCTTGGCCCATATTTAATTAATTTTGTCACCCGAGTTTTCTCCTAGGAGATAATTTTCATCTTCTATTACATTAACTTTGCGGCACTCTGAAAAAGTACCAAAAATTAGGTAAAAGGCACTACCAATATTATCTGGAGAATTTTCTTGCTTGCCGGAGGTTTAAAAGGCATTTTAAAATATCACCAATGAGAAAACCCAGGAGAAAAAACTAATTTTATTTGTGCCCTTTTCTGTTTATCATGAATTCTCTCTCATTTGTTTATCTTATGCATTAGCCCTGCTCACAGTTAAAGTGAAAAGTGAGTAAGCTTCATGAATCAACCCCAATGAGGCAAAGATCTGTATCTCTCAGATATGAATCCAGAACTGCTCCAGCCTCCACCCATCCCTTATCAGTTAGAATGTCACTCTACTGTGCCGTCATTTACTTTCATAAATATCAAAAGTATAATTAACATGCAGCCAACACCTGTAAATTAGTTTTTCAACTGTCAGGTTGCCAAGTGGCCCAACACATGACATTGCAAATAACAAACGATAGGATCAGCCAATTAAGTTGAATCAATCTTAGTCTATGCAGCATCTGACACAAAGTGTCAAAGAGATCTAATCAGCACATTGTTTTCCTGTCCTAATTGTCAGAGTGAGTACACTCATCACAGAGTCTTCTGAGAAACCTTCTTCTATAATAAGAGTTATGGATTATCTTGCCTGGCATTTTTATGTGGTTACTGTCGTACATGCATTTTAATGTACAAAATGTGGACAATTTATTGAAGTAAGTTAGCTTGTGTTAAACAATATTATTAATTTATACAGTACATGTACATGATAGAAAATGTACATGATAAAAAAAATCCATAGGATAAAAAATAATGGAATTTAAAGGGAACCTTAAAGCGGATTCGAGATGAAAAACTAACTATAACAAGTAACTTGTCTATATATCTTATCTAAAGTTTAGATAGTTTACACAGCAAATCTAGCTGCAAACAGCTTTAATAGAATATGATTATTTCTTCCTGTGATACAATGACAGCAGCCATGTTGTTTGTAAACATTACACAGAGGCAGGCTTATCTGCATCTTGAGCAAAAAAACCTAATCCCCCTCCTCCTCCCTCCTCCCCTCTGCCTCTGAAATCTCTGGCTAGTAATACCTCCCCCTCCTCCTGCCCAGACTGAGCTCCCATGAGCCCTTGCTACTGCCAGAAAGTGCCTTGGCTCTCTGAAAACCTGTGGGCGTGGCTTGTTTAGTTTATAGGGAATTAGAGCATTAAAACAAAAACAAAAAAGTATTTGGCTTGAGGAATGACCTATAAACAATAGGAACGGAACACAATTATGCAATGAGTAAAAGATAATCTCGGATCCACTTTAAGTTTTGTTTCCGGCGACTGCGTGGCCTTGGCCACATGCGTCCTTGCGCATGTCGCTGTCCTGCACATGCGCAGGATGGCGACGTGAGCGAGGATGCATGTGGCCAGGGCCGCGCAGGTGCAGTGGTCTGGCAGCTGGCCAGTCGTCGAAAACGGAACTTAGCCTCTGCAGGAGACTGGAGGATCGTTCCAGGGTGGTGTGGGCACAGGGCGGCTTCAGGGGGTTGTCAGAAGCTCCAGGTAAGTGAAACTCTTTTTTCCCCTTTAGTTAAGGTTCCCTTTAACTTAAAAATGCATGTAAACATGAAAAAGAGTTGTTTCATCTTTGGGTACTTGCAAAGACTTCACAAGGGCATATCCCAATGCAAACGACAATCTAATAAGGTAAAACCCTTATCCTGTCTCTGCTCTTTCCCCAGAAAGATTCCCTGAGCCTCCTTATTCTCCTAAAAATATAAGTACAGCCATAGCAGATGAACTCATAACCAGGGCTCAGCAGCACATAAGTGCCAGCAAGTGGATTGCTGAACAATCATTTATTTAGGTAGCAGCAGCTGCTACTTAGGGTCAGGGCTGTAGAGTCGGAGTCGGAGTCGTGGAGTCGGGCAATTTTGGGTGCCTGGAGTCGGAGTCGGGAAAAAATGCACCGACTCCGACTCCTAATGAATTTGTAACTGTAATTAAAATAGAAAATATGATAAAATGTTCTATTTCTCAGATAATAGTCATTAAAGGGGCACTATGGTTAATTTCTTTGTTTTTTTGTCAATGCAATATTTATATAAGTATGTGGAGCATAATTAGAAACATGTAATGTGGCAGATGATTTTTTTTTTTTTACACTGACATCTTTCTTGCAGAGGTTTAGAGTCACGTCGGCAGATTTACCTTACTGACGCGACTCAGGTTAATCCACTATGTTGTAGGAGGCATCTTTCCCTGCTGTTTGAGATGCCGTTATTGTCCACCCCTCTGGGCAGCGCTGGGAGGATTGTCCCATCTTCCAACTGCACATTCGTGCAGTTACAGAGGTCACCCATCAGCCGTAAAGTGCTGCAATTAGACACTGTGCTGAGTGGCACGCAATCTCCATCTGCGGTGGGAAGCAACCGCTGTGTGGTGAGGGACGCAGCCTCACTGATGACGCTGCCTAGGCAAGGACCCCTGTACTGAAGCTGGCAATGAAACGGACACCTGTTGTTGTCCGTTTCTATGGTTACCAGACTTCGGCATTGGAAGTGTGCAGTGTAGCAGCGGAATGAAACAGCAGACACAAGCGCTGTAGCTGTGTAATGCTTTTTATGTTTTAATTTGGGTGACATTTTTTTTTCAGGAGTCGGTGGATTTTTGGACCGACTCCACAGCCCTGCTTAGGGTGGATACAATTAGTGTAATCTGTAATTTAAAACCTCTATAGCACAGACTTTTTATTATTTTAAAGAGGTACAGGTGTAACAAATGGTCATACAAGTCTCACTAATGGCCACATACTATTACAACCGGTAAATGTTTCACTGATATTGATTTTTACCCAGTTTACAGATTTGAACCATGCAGTAGTTGATGAGATTTCAGGAAGAATCTAATATAATATTGATTATACCATTGCTCCCGCTAGCTTTGTATTACTCTATGCAATAAAAATTTGTGAAACCGCAGGTTCCATACTGCTAGAAAGCACTGACTTACAAAAATAAAGGTGTAATGATTGCGGAATTATTTCCGTGGTCAGCGCACAGGATGCGCGCCGACACTACGGAAATCCTCCACAAGCGTATAAAATAACAACAGAACCCACCTTGATGCAATGCACTGGTAGAGGGAAATTCCCACCGGCAGATGGAGCTATGAAGTGCAGAGGAACAACCCCACTGCACTGCCACAAAAGCCAGATGGGAATTGTACGAACAGCAACAATGCAGGGCAAGATAGCCCTCAGACAGAGAAAGTGAGCACAGCGACAGAATGTATGTGTGTCCACCAATCTAGTCGCCACTCAGCAATGGTGAACACACAACAGCGGAAACGAAGTGGGAACGCAATCGCAAGAGTGGCAATTGCCGATAGTGACACAAGGCCGAGTTAGACAGAGCACAAGTGTAGCAAGAAAGACATAGCAAATAACAATGATCAGAACGCCAAGGAAAATAACAAACGCACTCGCTAAGTGCGGTCGCCGCGCGAAAAGCGCAACAGCGACAAAGCACGCTAATGGCGCGGTCTCCGCACGAAAAGCGCAACAGAGACAACGCACGCCAACCCTAACTAACCAATGAAACACGAAACACGAATAGAGAAAAAGAGCGCATGCTAAACGGTTACCTCACCGAGCCTACAGCAAGCGTTCGTTCCAGACAAGACAGACTGAAGGAGCAACCAGTAGCAACCACAGCTCTGGCCTACACTCCCAGACAGAGTACAGAGGGAACCCCCGCCGCTACCGCTAGGGCGGACGCGATCCAGACAGACAGAACGATTTCCTGTTGACCGCCGCTGGCGACAAGACAATCGCTACAGATAGACAGCACAAGGCAAAACAGATAATACAACCTGACTACGCTAAACAGGAGTGCAAGGAGCACTCCCAAAGGGAAACTACTCTAAGCTAGCAATAATAGCCTACTATGAGCAGAGGGCTGAGACTTCCAGGCAAGTTAACAGGAACAAACTATCATGACCAGCAAGGAATTCTGGGAGAGAATGATATTTATACTGCAAACCATCAAAGGAAGCAGCTAAGCAATTTGCATGACAAGTATATGCAAATTCCTCACCAGCAGAGCAACTCTGAAACTTGCAAAGGGAAGACAGGTCTCTTTTCCAGAGACCTGCAGCACTCAGACCTAAAAAAGGTCAAACAGCTGTCTGCCTGTGCAGACAGCAGCGCAGATCATTACAGTACCCCCCCTCCAGGGACGGCTTCCATACGTCTCTCAAAACTGATATCTCCAACAAAACAGTCCGACTGAACACTCATGAAGGTTGGGGCAGCCCGACAAGGTCCAATTCCAGAGTCAATCCTCCAGAAAGCAAACTCATTGGAAGGAGAAGCCACCGAAACATGCCCATCAGCACTACAAGTCTCAGCGCAACACCCATCAGAACTATACATACCAGAGAAGAACCCATCGACACTCTCCGAGCAATACCCACCACCTTCCAGGGACCGTCCAAAAATAACAAACCTGCCACAACACCCATTTGAAGTGTCCCTTTCCACAGAGAAGCCACTGTTGATCCCATCCAGGGCACCAAGAAACATTTCTCCCAGGATCTCCCAGAACACTTTGAAGCTCCGCAGAGATCACAAAAGGCCAGAACGTTCACCAGGCTCACATGGAGAACTATCAAGAACCCCTCTGGAACCTATGACAATTCCGGATTCAGGATTACCAGGACAACCATCAAGATCAGGGCTTTCAGGGACCACTTCTGGGCATGCAGGCAGGCAGGCAATATCAAAACATGTCTCCACCGAGGAAGCATCTGAGCATGCTGGTAACCGAGACACACTTGGGCATTCTGGCTCACAGAGCGCATCGGGGTACACTAGCACAAGAGAAACCTCAGGACATGTCGAGGAACTGCCAACCTCAAAGTCTGTCACAACAAGACCAAAACCAGGACCGGGCAAAGAATCATCACGAGTAGTGGTCACAAGTACTGATTTTTCAAAAGAAGACTTGGACTCAGACTCAGATGTCTCTGTGGCTGTAATTGTATCCAAGCAGAACTCATCATTGACTACGTATGACTGGAGCTCCACAAGAGCTGCAAAGGTAGTCAGTATAGCAGCAATGCCTATTGAAGTTGGCAAAACCTCAAACGGCCCTGCAGGGCAAGAGGCACCTCCTAAAAGTTCTGCACCCGTTGGAAGGAACTCGGAGAGCTCCAGAACATCAAACAAGACTTCAGAGGCATCATTTCCCAAGTTTTCTGACAAGGATTCTGAACTATCCATGTTACAGGGCCGAACATCAAATACCTTCTGCGGACAGGGCAGATGTCCCAGGGATGGTTTTACCATACGCTGGGACTGAATTTCATCTTCAAGAACAGGATGCACAGGAATATCTAGTGAAATCAACACTGACTCCCTGAGTTTAGTTTTACTGCAGGCAGAATCCCTTATAGCAATCAAACCAGACTGCAATTCTGAAATGGCAGAACAACAGATGAAATTAGCTGCAATACCTAGAGGAGCCTTTGGGCTCCCTGCAGGAGATTTATTGCAAGGTAATATTGACTCATCCAGAGTACAGGGTGGAAAGTCATCACCTTCCTCGGAGCAAGAAAGGGACTCACAAATGTCAGTGCGAGTGGACATCATAGTTTTATTCATGGTACAGGGCAGGCTCACATAAACATTCACTGGACAAAGCAAAGATCCCTCAGTATCAGATTCGCAAAACCAAAGTGCTGTCTCACCCTTAGACTCGGCTAACAATGTTGAATCCGAGGAGACAGAACGCAAAATTTGTGAATCCAAGATCGCTTTAGGTTGTGAAATGGACACTTTCAAAGCGCAAGCCTCCACAATCTGTGGAGCAGACTGCAAAGTGTTCAAGTCAGAAACACTGAAACAACTGTCATCTGGCAACGTGCCTTCACAGGTGTGGACAGAGCGAGACACAGATTCATCCGCAGAAGAGGCTGTGACAACAACATGAGAAACTTTATTAGTCATATTAACATTACTCTTGAGGCTGCATGGTTTAGGAATTTTTCCCATAGCAGGATCATAGATGGAAGATCTTAAAGAGAATCTGTACTCTAAAATTTTTACAGCAAAAAGCATACCATTCTATTCATTATGTTCTCCTGGGCCCCTCTGTGCTGTTTCTGCCACTCTCTACTGCAAACCTGGCTTAAAAGTCAGCTGTTTTAAGCATTTCCGCATGCGGAAATGCTTTATGAATGATAGCCTATGAGGTGAAAGAGTCCCTAATCAGAATCACTAATGCTTGATTCACATTACTTGAATTATCCAAACCTGGAGAACAATGCAGAACAATGGGAAACATAACCGATTCA
The DNA here is from genome assembly GCF_040937935.1 of Hyperolius riggenbachi. Classification (NCBI taxonomy): domain Eukaryota; kingdom Metazoa; phylum Chordata; class Amphibia; order Anura; family Hyperoliidae; genus Hyperolius; species Hyperolius riggenbachi. The sequence continues at coordinate 264,132,414 of NC_090647.1, read as the reverse complement.
GAAAACTTGGCCTGGATTTATTACAAGTAATATAAGGCAGCAAAAAGTGCAGACATTGCTTACAGTCATATAATATCTTAACTGTGCTAAAAAGTAAGTGAAACAGCACTATGACTGCAGCTGTATACACATGTGATGTGTGAAATATTCTCACTGTAGGTGCATATACAAAGAAGTCACAGCACATCACTTTTTCCACATTTTGTTACTTTACAGGCTTATTCCAAAATGTGTTAAATTCACTTTTTTTTCCTCATAATTCTACAAACAACACCCCATAATGACAACTTGAAGAAAGTTTTTGGAAAATGTATTAAAAAGAAAAAAGTGAGAAATCACATGTACATAATTTGCTCAATACTTTGCAGATGCACCTGTGGCAGCAATTACAGCCTCAAGAATTGTTGAATATGATGCCTCAAGCTTAGCACACCTATGCTTGGGCAGTTTCGCCCATTCCTCTTTGTAGCACCTCTCAAGCTACATCAAGTTAGATGGTAGGGCTGCACGATTTTTGGGAAAAATTGAAATTGCGATTTTTCTCTCAGAAATTGCGATTTTGATTTTTTTCACGATTTTCAAAACAAGCTTTAGCACTAAATTCACAATGTACAGTAACATTTACAAACATACACCGACAGAAAATGAAATCATATCAAACTGAGTGTAGTATGATGTCATTTTCTGTCATGTTTGTAAATGTCACTGCATTCATGCGCAGAGTAATTTAATACTGGGGTGCTCTGCTCATGGCAGGACTATGACCCCCTACAGTACCCACACACCATCCAATCTCAGCCAAACTAGCAGGGCTGGGGTGCTCTGCTCATGGCAAGACTATCACCCCCTACAGTACCCACACACCATCCAATCTCAGCCAGGCTACCAGGGCTGGGATGCTCTGCCCATGGCAGGACTGTGACCCCCTACAGTACCCACACACCATCCAATCTCAGCCAAGCTAGCAGGGCTGGGATGCTCTGCCCATGGCAGGAATATGACCCCCTACAGTACCCACACACTAGGCCTAAACGATTTTAGGAAAAGATTGAATTGCACGATTTCTGTCTGAAATTGCGATTTCGATTCACGATTTTCAATGCACAACGATGGATCAGAACACTGATGGTGAGTATGAGTGCCCCCAGTATAGGTCACAGTACAGGTTAGCCAGAACAGCAGAGATATTATTATTATTATTATTATTATTGATTTATGAATGCACCGGCATATTCAGAGATATGTTATTACATAGCAAAACACAAACGTCAAAACTATCCAACCAACTAACAAAATGGTGCCAATTTGAGAACAGTTGGAAGTAGTAGGGAAAAAGTGTAGATATCAATATGCACAGAATCCAACCCCCAAGGTTGTACAGGATCAGTAAGCTATGAAACATCCACATTTAATGCAGGTGTTACCTAAAGCTGTACTTTTGTCATATCCAGCATATTCTACAGAGACTTGGCTGCTCAGTGAAGGGGACCCTCCATGCTGCAGTCTCTTTAGGGGTGACAGTACAGCAGGTAGTGTGGCAGCTGGAGAGAAGCTTCTCCTATCATCTGCAGCCTCACATTTAGGAAAGCTCCTACTCCTAGCCAAGCTGTCTGCCGGAGACAATGCACTGCAGGCTTGTCAGTGCATGCTGTGCTGGCCGTGGCTGGAGGTGAAGCATACCTCCCAACTTTTTGAGATGAGAAAGAGGGACACTGTAGGACACGCCCCCAGCACACCCCTTACCATGCATAGTTGCATACCACTAAAAATTAATAAGCAAAAGTGTATTATTAGAATACTGAGAGCAGATAAGCCTGGCTTGTTTGACTGTACCCAGAGTTCAGCTTTGATGCACCAAACACTCACGGAGTATGATGTGGACCTTATGCAGCTGACCATAGGAATTTTGTTGTCAAGGACCTCTGCTGACCAGTAAATCAAGTACACAAGAAAAGGTCCTACATGTCCTGTATAAGATGTTACATCAGATCTTGCACCACTATAGATTTTTTTTACAAGAGTTTATAAATCAGAAGTGAAGTAAAAGCCTAACAAACGCTGCAGTCGCTTGTAAGCCACCTTTACACCCAGTCTGCCAATCAACAGGACACCCACCTAGTGTAAAGTTTCTATACGGAGATGGGATGCTCTGAACAGAGATCACCCACTACTTCACTGTAGAGTCATCCAGATGGCACAAGGAGAGACAGCTCCGAGTTAGGCGGCTTCTGTGCCCAATGCCCATCCCCTCCTTCGGTAATTGTGCAGATAGTGTTCTGATGAGGAGGGGGAGGGAGGGTTAGGGCATGGCTGCTGGAGTGTGACAGCCTGAGCAGAGGACAGCGGAGAATTCCGCAAAAGACAAGTGATGGGAAGTAGACACCGTGCAGGAGAGGAGACTGTAGAAACGAGAGCAGAGCAGTCACCGCGGGGCTTTGTACTGACGTCATTCATTGCTCTCTATAGGAAGCATGCCCCGCGGTGACTGTACTCTGCTCTCTTGTGTGATACTTCTGCCGCTCTCCATCCTGAGTTCTCCCCAACCCAGGACACGGGCTGGCTGTCGCAGGAGGCAGGATCAAGCCTCCCAAAGCGGGAAATCTAGACTGTTGCCAGGTTTGTGTGAAGGTGTGCTGACAAGGCTCCCGGTTGCCCCGTGCTCATAGACTTTTACTATCCCTTCCCCTCCCCCTCCCCCAACCCTAACCCTCCTAGTATACGTTTGATAGTGGATGTAGGCAAACTCGACATGTAGGTTATCACGTCGGAACACCGGCATTCATGAAGTCAGAGAGCAGCGGGCAATGCGCAGCATGTGGAGGTGGAGCTTCATGAAGTTTGCCCCTGACACAACTATGGGGGAGAGTGAAGAGACTTTATTGCGCCGCGTGGTAATGCGGTGCCATGGCAACAGCGGGGACGCTGCTCTAGCGTTCCCCGACATTACGAGAACTGCCAGCCGGGTTCCTGTATTCCATTGAAATAGATCCAGAGAGAAAATCGCCGCTATGACGATCTTGAGATCGTCATGCCCCTGATCACGATTTTCGGTTTTAAAATGAAAATCGTTCAGCCCTATTAGATGGTAAGCGTTGATGCAAAGCCATTTTAAGATCTCTCCAGAGATGTTCTATCAGATTCAAGTCTGAGCTCTGGCTGGGCCACTCAAGGACATTCAAAGAGTAGTCCTGAAGCCACCCCTTTGATATCTAGCAGTCGTCCTGCTGAAAGATGAACCATCGCCCCAGTCTGAGTTCAAGAGCACTCTGGATCAAGTTTTCATCCAGGATGTCACTGTATATTGCTGTAGTCATCTTTCCCTTTATCCTGACTAGCTTCACAGTTCCTGCAGCTGAAAAACATCCCCACAGCATGATGTTGCCGCCACCATACTTCACTGTAGGATTGGTATTGGCCTGGTGATAAGCGGTGCTGGTTCTCTCCAAACGTGGTGCCTGGAGTTCAATCTTTGTCTCATCAGACCAGAGAATTATGTTGCTTATGGTCAGAGTCCCTCAGGTGCCTTTTGGCAAACTCCAGAAGGGCTGCCATGTGCCTTTTACTAAGAAGTCATGTTGTCATTATGGGGTGTTGTGTGTAGAAGTCTAAGTAAAAAAAAAAAGAATGTAATCCATTTGGGAATAATATGCAAGAGAACAGAGGCGCCAAAAGGATAAAAGGAAGCTAAATGACCTTAAAAACCAAATTCTTGGTAAATAGAGGAGGTAGTGGTGGACTTACCTCCTCCAAGTAGACACACAACGACTGTAGTAAACACAGTCAATATATTTTATTTATGAACTCCAAATATGCAACGCGTTTCGCAGGCTTGATCCCGCTTCATCAGGCAATAACAACGGAGCAATAGCATATGTGGTCAGTAGAAGAGCCAGGCACCTGGCTTCTTCTACAGGTGCCTGGCTCTTCTACTGACCACATATGCTATTGCTCCGTTGTTATTGCCTGATGAAGCGGGATCAAGCCTGCGAAACGCGTTGCATATTTGGAGTTCATAAATAAAATATATTGACTGTGTTTACTACAGTCGTTGTGTGTCTACTTGGAGGAGGTAAGTCCAAGAATTTGGTTTTTAAGCTCATTTAGCATCCTTTTATCCTTTTGGCGCCTCTGTTCTCCTGCATAATATTGAGTCCACCCTGGGTGGAGGGTTGAACCCCCTTTTTCTCATCCACAGAGAGCGACTTCTTATTCCTGAGTGGGGTCAGGAAAATCTCCCCACCTGCCTTTACAGTGGTTGCCTAATGGTAACCCTGGTTTGTGAGTATTAATATTTACTCTATCTAGTAACCATTTACCAGTACATATTACACTATTGGGGCTCATGGTGTTCCTTGTTTTTACCATTTGGGAATAAGGCTGTAACATAAAATGTGGAAAAAGTGATGCACTATGAATACTTTCCGGATGCAATGTATGCTACTGCAAATGCAGGAGTGTAACTAGACTTAATAGGGCCACCCTGCAAAAATGATAGCATGGGGCCCCCTTGGTCTCCGAAACCCAACACGGTTCACTGGTTTGGGAGTTGGCAAATGGCAGCAGAGAGTGTTCTGCTGTAAAGCAGCGTCTGGAAGCAGGCGGGAGGAGGTGGTGGGGATGGTTTTTGTGAGTGAATAGGTAGGTATTTTGCTAATTGGCTGCACTTGTGGTTGGGGAGAGGGGCACCCAAAGCCTCCAGGCCCCCCCTGCAGTGGCAGGGGTAGCAGGGGTGATTGTTAGGCCCATTTGCAAATGCACAACTGCTAAGTTATTTAACCCTTTAGTAATCCTTTGAAAAGTTCACAGTGCACCATTGAAGAATTCCAGGCCTTGCTGCCAGGGTCAGAAAGTTAATCCTTACAACTTCAAAGTTAAAATGTATTTTCCAGAATACGGGAAAAAGCGCTTATAACTTACTGCACAAGTAAATGTTACGTTGCAATATTTATGGGAGGGAGTCTGAGCTGGATGAGAACTATTCCTGCATATTTATTGCAAATCAGGATTACCAGTGTTTATATTGAGGCCAAACAGCACCACGGAGATGCCAGGGACAAAAACTGCAATGGGGACAAAGGCAGTTAAAAACAACCGCCAAAATGTTATAATCCCTTTACACTCTATCCAGATCTAAAATAAAAAAAATAAATAAAAAAAAATTACATAATCCTGAAATTAAAACTTTTTTTTTAGAACAAGGGAAATTGTGAAAATCAATGGGGTGTATGCACTAAACTGAGTAGACCAGAATGCAATACCAACATGCACTGCATTACACTCTAATCCTCATGCGTAAAAATTTAGCTTTACTTACCTGGGACGTCTTCCAGCCCCCAGAAGTCTCTCTGGTCTAGTGTTGCAGTTTTGCTGCGCTCCAGGGTGCAGCTGTCTCTTTCATAAGATCGACAACCACAGCTGGCTCATGGGCTTCTGTGCATGTGTGGGCGGGCCTCTTGCAAATGTGCTCCTGTGGCTGAGAGCATTCTGCAGTTCCACTCTTTGAACTGTGCAAGCGCATAACACTCCCGGTCATCACGGTAAGCATGCCCTGCACCCCGACCCAGTTCTGGTTTTACAGAAGGGATACTGGCAACTGGTGGGCAGTGAACCACATCACTGTACTAAATAGACTTCTAGGGGCAGGAAAAAGCCCCAGGTAAGTGAAGGTTAACTTTTTGATTTGTTTTTTTTAGCTCTGATATCTTTTAACACAATTCAGTACACACACCCAATTGGATGATTTTTACTGCTGTGTCCCCACTGAGTAGATTTCTCCCCACTTAATGTTCTCTGTGACATTGCTGTCAAGACAGAAAATGAGTGAAATCTTTTTGATGGCAGCGCAAACAGAAATAAAACTTACATTCTATCTTTCCCCACACTACACTGCAGAGATGTAACCTTGCTTCTTGTGCTTAGTGACCCTGCAATGGTATCTCCACAACTACAACACAGACAGCAAAAAACAAAACAAAAAAAACACCCTCCCACCTCTATCCAACGTCAACACTAAAATTAATTTTTGAAGGGAGTTTCATTTGAAACTGATAATGAATATTTGGCATATGACTCCTAACCTGAAGATGTATATTATAAGGACAGTGCAGAAGTTCAAGCAATCACATACATAAAGCCATTGAATTAATATTCATATTGGTGTACCAATAACTATGGGTTGAATACTAGAAGTGTATTAATTAACATCCATTTTAAAAATTATGCTTGCTGATAGTATCAGATATTGAGACATCTGAGAAACGTAATGTTGGCACTGTGCATGTGACACACACACAAGCATTCCGCAGTGACATGTAATCTTACCTGTCATACTTCACATCTGTACAGGATGTTACAACGGCTACACCAGAGGCAGAAGCAAGAATACCTTGAACAGCAGAGACTATCCTGAAATGCAAATAAGAAAGGACAATTTATGAAATGTGCATGCAAATGGCTTATTCATAAAGATTAGACTTAGTTACCTTTAATGTACATTTTATGCTAGCAAGCATGTTTATTTCTATGGTAGGGTGAAGCAAACACATATTTCAGGCATTGGTGGAAAGAATAGCAATCAGTTGGGAAACACCAATCGAGCTATTTCTCTGAGCAGTCTGCCAAGTGACACTGGGGTGGGAAAATAGCATGCGGATTGTTCCTCAGTCCAAATATGAAGAGGTTTGGATGGTGATCATCTGACATTTGCAATCACCTTACAGTACCCCTGAAGTCTAAATACAGAAAGTTACATACTTACCTCAGTAGATGGTCCAAAGGCTCCCGGGGCCCTTCTGCAACCAACCAACCCAGCACAGGGACCCTCACTAGAACAAGCTTTTCAAATAAAACATCAGACGGAACACAATGTTTAGTTTAGTTTTTTTTTTTTTTAGGTGGCAATACATCAGGTAACTTGTCAACCATCTGATTTGATCTGATTTGATTATTATAATCGGAATCAGATGTAAATCGTTGCCAAGTGCATGACTGACAATGCGACTAATTTCAGACCGAAAGTCGCATATATTGGTCGGACATGCTGCAAGATGTCGGGCCATTGTGGCCAGTCGGGTGTGCCACGGTAACGGCGAGCGATATTGGGACAAGCGATGAAACCCCGGCACTGTTCCCGCAATGTATAAATGTATGTAATGTGTGCATTTATACATTACCTCTCCTGTATCGTGGTGTCCATCTTCTGAATCCCCGTTCTTCTGTTAGTCCCATACACGCCACATAGCACGCCGTGTGATGTCACACCGGGAGCGTGTATGTAGCTATGGAAGAGCGGAGGATTCAGAAGAGGGACGGGCTCCGCGACACAGGACAAGTAATGTATCAATGCACACATTACATTAAGGGAACAGCGGCGAGGCGGCAGACTTGGGTGATTCCCGAGAGATTTCATGCTAAGATTGATAGGAAATAAGCCTGCGGTGTATGGGCGGCCTACGGATCTCTCTTTTATCACATTCAATTGGGGAGAGTTTGTTGAATCTGCTCATCATTGCTAGTTGTATGGCTACTCTACTAAAATGATTAGTAGTTCAACAGAAAAAGGAATGTCCTATTTAGAGTAGGTTCAATATTTTTGTCTTATGTCCTTCTTGTAAACACTGTACTGATAAAAAAAAAATACTTAACTGTAATTAAAGCATACTGTACATGACAAGTCAGTGTTCCCCTGCAATGGGTGGCAGGGGAACACATCCTGTTGGCATGGGCTCGCTACAGTGTTAGCATAAGGTGGAGGAGAAGAGATCCTAGATGCACAGCTGCTTTCATGGAATAAAGATCAATTTGGCCAGGGAAATATCCATTTATAATATAAAAATCTCCTACCCCAGCTAGTGTCAGGCACTATAATGTGGACCGATTAGTACTCAATAAACAAAAAAATGAATATGTGCACTTTTAGGCTGCCTACACACAGGGACGTTACAGGCGCATGTTAGTGCGCCTGTAACGCTCCCCCAACGCACAGCAATGTAACACAAGTGGGCTGTTCACACAGCCCACGTTGCGTTACATGTAACGCTGCACGTTCTCCCGAAAGTGCAGCATGCTACGGCGTTAGAGCGGCTATAGCCGCGTTAGACTGTTTGCACATGCTCAGTGGGGGGCAGAGAGGAGGCGGGGAGAGCCAGCTACAGTAGCCGCGCACATGGCTACTTAATATTCACTGCACTGGCGGCAGCTGATTGGCCGGCGGGACCACGTGATGCGGAGTGTCTCGCTCCGCATCACGTGGTCCCGCCGGCCAATCAGCGCCACTCTGGGAGACCTTATAGGGATAGAGCCGCCTAACGCGGCTCACTCTACCGTCCTATCTTACAGCACCATACGTTGTGTTAGGTGCACGTTATGCGACCTTAACGTGGCACCTAACGCAACGTCTTGGTGTGCAAGTAGCCTTAAAGAAAATTAAGATACCAGACTCTATATATAAATCTCAGCTCAGGTTTTCTGGAATCACCTCATCCTAGTGACAGGAGTACTTGAAGACACTGCAGGTGGTAAAGCTACAAGGCTAAGGGCCTGTACACACTGAGGCGCTTGCGCTGCGTTTTTAAAATCGCATGCAATTTTTAAATCACAAGTCTTCATGAGAATAGAAAAAGTGCATCGCACCAGTGTGTACAGGTCTTCACGATTTTCATGATTTTTCAAAAGACCTTGCGATTAAAAAATGCATGCGATTTAAAAAGCGCAGCAGTGTGTACAGGACAGCTTTTTTTTTAGAAAAAAAGTTTTCAAAGCTTTTAAAAAAAAAAAAAAAAAGTTTTCAAATAAGATTCCATAGCAAGAATACATAAGTCCAGATGAAAATTAGCCAAGGTACAGGATTTACTAGACAATTAGGATTTGTAGTTAATTCCAGGAAAATGGAATTTATGGAGCTCTTCTAGAAGTGATAATATTCTATTTTTATTCTGACTGCTAGCAATCTCAGATAGCAAGCATAAGATAGATGTGCACAGCGTGCTAAAGAGTTCTGCACATTGTTAGTTTCATGCATAGTGCTGACATCACTAGCAAGATGGCCCATGCCAGCAAAAAAAAAAAAACCAAAAAACAACACGACGGAGAAATAAGCTTTGGGTGAAAAGTATGGAAACATACTATGGTAAAAGTCTATTACTTCAAGATGTAAATAAAACCAAATTTATTTTAAGTAGACATAAAACAAAGGTTTTCTTTGATGTTTTACAATTAAATCATAAGAAATATGTGTAATATTTGCCTTTAATGATTTTTTTTTTACATGAGAGTTCATTTAAAGTGTTATTTTTTTACAACAGAAACTGAATGAATAGTGCTACTGTTTATTATTCTTGTTTTCTTTTCCCTTATAATTTAATTGATTTCAGAGTGCCACTAAGTTGTAAAATGCCATGTGGCACATACAGACCACCCACAGCAGTCCCTGTACATTGGTACAGAAGCATACAACCTAATGTTCTTCCCTCAGTAAGAAGAAAACCTGTAACAATCAGCAAACACTCTGGATTGGCACCACCATCAGTAAAGAAAGCTCTTAGGGCCCTTTTCCACTAGCAGCGATTGCGATGCTGAATCGCAAATCGCTAGTGATTTTTAAATCACTATGGTTTGCTTTTTAACATAGGAATCGCAGTAGCCAATTTCCACTACCGCGATTCGTTTTTTACTCAAACGCGATCGCACTGCGGATCGATTTTTGCCGCGATTTTGCTATGCTTTGCATACCAAAATCGCGATCGCGAACACCGGGAAAATTTGTTCACTTTGCTGAATCACAATCGCTAGAGTTTAGCGCGAACGCTAGCGATTGCTAGTGGAAAAGGGCCCTGATTGTAGATCAGACTAAGTGACAATGTCAAGACAGCATCACAGCGACAGCCCGCTGTTTCAAGACACATTATGAACTGCTACTTAATTTGAAAAAGAGTTTGTGGCTCGAAACAGCTGTTTTGACATTATGTCATTTTAATCTGATCTACAACAACAGAGCTCTTCAAGGCCTCTTGCACACTGCATGCATTTCCAATTCTGATTCCGCTTTTTACCTCTGATTCCGATTTTTAATCTTTACTGCATGCTGCATTTTTTGATCCGTTTTTCTGTTGAATGTATTCAGAGAAAATCGGAAATGAGAATCGGAATCAGAAAACGGATTTGCAGTGTGCAGGGAGCCTAACGGACACTGGTGCCGATCCAGAGTGTTTAATTACCTCAGTAAGTACTGTACATACACACCTAACAGGGTAAATTGTGGCTGAAGCTGAACTCCAGCCCAAAACCTTTTTTGGTCAAGTATAAATCAATTTCCAGAATGTCTTTTAATATATATAATCTACAGAAAGATAATATATCTGTGTCAACTGAAAAGAATAATTCTGAGAAAAATAATTTCCATATACTTCTGCTTATCCCTTTCTAGTTTTGACTATTTTAAAAGCCCAATTGCTTTGCCCTGAGCAAATACTAACATTTTTAAATCTATGTATGGCTACTTTAGAATCTGAGTCTGGTCCAGCTTCTCTTGTGTCACTGATAACAGGAAGTGAAAAATGACTCTAGCAGTGACAGGCAGTTTTTTTTACTGCTATGTCTCCATTTATTGCATTTATTCTTCCACTTTGTATAGCATCACTGGTGAAATGATGTTCCTTCATTAGGGATACTGACAATTATAAAATCAAAGCTTCCAATCCTTACATAGAGTAATAATAAGAATGGAACAGGCATTACTTGGTAGGTTGTTTGGAGGAGAGGGGACAATTTTCAGACTGCTGTACCTATGGAACTTTGAAAGAAGTCCAAGCAAGAAGCGTCTGTAGGCTTGCAGCAGCTGTGAGATGCTGCATTGCCCCCTTTTCTACCACCCAAAGATGCAATGCTGAGGTAACTTATAAGCGTAATTTCTCTTTTCAGCCTTCTCAGCAATGTAAACGCATATAAAACAAATGTCTGGACAGCACTTCGTACCAGAGAATTATAATAAAAGGTAGTGGGTTTCATTATTATAATGGCAATACTTCCACGGCCACAAATCAGAGGCAAAATGCATTTGATTCATATTCCACAGCTTCAGTGAATGTGGTGGCTGTAGGGACATAAGGAGAGCTCTTGGTACTGACACTTGATAGGAACCCTATTGTCTATTCATTGTAGTCACTGTACTGTAATGTCACTATTTTGTAAAATGTTATCTGGATATTATTCACTTTCTTCTTTCTCCCACACATTTTCCACAGACACTTGCCTCATAATCTGTGATCTCTCTAGACCTCTATACATACTTGTGTTATTGTGGCTCTATAGAGTAGTGTTTCCAGCTACTGGCAGTGCATTCCTTCCTCCTTGACCTCCTACTTTTCAGTACATCTGTTCTCCTCATACTGTCTATCCTGAGCTGTATACAGTATTGTGTATGTTAATACAGTACATGGTACGCACTTAAAACAATTCATGGTAATTATACTTGCATATCATTATCCAGCATATAATTATGCATGGTACATATAGCTGTATTCACTAATTCTCCTGGGGGGTGATTTATCAAGACCAGTACAAAGAAAACAAGCCACATTTAAACATTTGCCTGGACAAAACCAGTTAGAATCCTTATTTTAATAAACATCTGCAATCTGATTCTTTTTAGGGGTTGATCAACTTTTGGTATCAATATTTTTATTGATTTTATAGTAATAGTACAACATAAAAGAACAATGTTAACCAATTGCACACAAGCTATACAGAAAAAAGCAAGACTTGGTTTGAAACAGTCTGGCAGCCTCTGGCAACATATACCAGAAAGAACAAACCTGAGCATGTGGCATGTACAACTTTAACTCTAAACAGTAAACAAGAACATAGAACTTGGTCCTGAGAGGTTCCCCAGCGATCAGGGCTGGGGGACCTATTTTCACGGGCAGGGCTAGAAGGGGGGGAGAAGGGCTAAACGCCCGCTCACCCTCCATATTCCGTGTCCCCTGACCAAAGGCCACGGCAAGGAGAGAAGGAAGAGAAGAGGCTGAGGAAAGGGAAGAGAGGGAGAAGAGAGAAGGAAAGGAAAAGAGTAGAGTCCGAAGGAGTCCAGGGGAAGTCAGTATGTTGCGAGTAAGTCGGTGTCCATACCCGGGTATTCAAGGTCTATCCAGGGTTGCCATATACATAGGAATTTGTTATGGGTATTGCGCAAGATGCTTGTTAGTTTTTCATTAACCATAAATTCTGACATACGTGCTTTGACCTCTGAAAAATTCGAGGGCGTTTTCTTCCAATTATTTGCTATTGCCATTTTAGCTGATAGGAAGAGGAAGGAAGCAAGCTTATTTTGATTAGTTGTGAGGCCAGAGATTTTACCGTGGAAGAGGACAAGCCACGGGTCTTTTCCTATGGTAATGTGGAAGAGGGGTTGTAAAGGACCAAAGACCCTGCTCCAAAAGCGGGTGAGGCGTGGGCATTGCCACCAGATATGGTACATTGTGCCCTCCCTTCCACAGCCTCTGAAGCATGTGGAGTCAATGGCTGAAGAGAGTTTATGAAGTCTTGATGGGACTAGGTACCACCTAGTTAATACTTTATATGCAGATTCCATCGTGTATATGTTTGTAGAGCAGCTAGCTATGCGAGACCAGCAATCTGACCAGTCCTCACTGTCTCTTTGGTGGCCTAGTTCTTTTTCCCAACCTGAGATGTAGGAGTGCAGCCTAGCAGATTCCGAGCGGGAGAGCCTGGAGTATATTCGTGAGATTGAACCGGGGCCAGATGGATTTCCAAGGCACATGTTCTCAAAGAAGGAGGTCAAGAGTGGAAATTCTCTGTTTCGTATGAGTGTAGAAATCCAGTGCTTGATCTGTAAAAATCTAAAATGTTCATGTGGGGGAGGGTCATATTTATCTTTGATGTCCGCCCAGGAGAGGAGGCCTCTGCCGGTAGGGGTTGATCAACTTTTAAATACATGTTACAGATTTCTGTGGATTAAGCACAAGGCTAGGTTCACAGTGGTCAGTTGCATAACGCACATGTTATAATGACTGTGAACTGGAATGGAGACTGGATATAGACTTTAATACAAAGCCTGTATGCAGCGAGTTAGAATAATGTGATCTGTTACAACGCAGTACTGTGACCAGCCCCATAGAATTGTATGAGCAGTGAGTTGACATGCATAATTATTGTGCAACGCAACTGACCACTGTGAACATGGCCTAAAGGTTCAGAACAAGGAGAACCAGTACAATGTAGTGTATTCATCCCTAAACGTTTTTGTTATTATGACAAGTAGATGGGAAACAGAATAAAATAATTAGGATCCATTTTAACTAAGAAGTAAGTGGTATTATTTTCCTTTTTAAAATGTTTAGTGGCACTAAGGCAACCAGGTGTGGCTAGGCCACAGAGCTTCATGTCCTTACAGGAGCGACTGGAAGGTTTAAAGAGAAAGCCAGGATTAAACTTCATCCCAATCAGTAGCCGATACCCCCTTTCCCAAGAGAAATCTTTACCTTTTCTCTAATAGTTTATCAGAGACATCTGTATGGCTAATATTGTGGTGATCCCCCCCCCCCCCCCCCCTCACGGTGTGTTTTCAGGGCCGTGGTCCAAACAGTTTTCTGAACCTTGTTGCATTGTGGGAAATAAAGGCTGTTTCCAACTGCCAAGAAAGCAGTATCTCCCTCTGTACATAAAACGCTCAGTAAACACTCCTATAGACATCACCTGACAGGAATTAAGATGTAGTCACCTGTGATAAATTTCTGAATTTATCAAACATTAAGCTAACACTGTAAAATATAAGCAATTATATTATGATTTTTTTCACTAAAGCAACTTTTTAAGTCTTGGGGCTGTGAGGTATGTCACCCAGCAGGGATCAGGCCCTGATTCCTCAGGCGACATTGCAGGGCTGAAAGTGTGCAGGCGCATCACCTGGCTAGGCTAGTAAGGTTCTGTTACTATGTGCTGGGAGGGGGGGGGGGTGCGACGCAGCGGAGTGGTTGTCACATCACGTGGGAGCCGGGTTAGTGAGACAAAGCAATCCATCAGACTGATCGCTGGCTGAGTAGGGGTCGGGGGCTGATTTACACATGCTGGATTCTTAGCAGAGGTGGTTGTTATCCACTGCATTGCATCTAGTGTTTGTGCACAGCTTTAATCTCCCCTCCACATTCACCACACAGTCTAAACATGGCGCTCTGTGCCTCTTTTTTACTGACATACCTATTGCATCCAATTAAGAAGTTAATAAAACCGCCAGGACATGTTTGCTAAGAGTAAACTCATAATATATAATAATGTGATAAAACACACAAATGTGAACATAAATTAAATTATTTCTGTTAGTAATTTATTCACATAGTCTTGTCCTGTCAAGAATAATAGACAATGGAGCATTGCTTTTCCCACTACACTTATAAAGGCCTCCACCATACTGGCTCAGAAAAAAAGGTGGATGTCTTTATTTCCATGGAGACGTGGCTAGCATGATGTGACAGCATACTGACCATTTCAAACTAACTGCAGTGAACTAACTTCAGACGAGTTGAACATAGTATAAAAGAAAATTCAGACTTTACTAGAATGGCTCAAGAATGTTTAACAATGAAGTGACCTTAAGACGAGTGAACCTATTTGTACTTCTTATCATCGCATGCTCTCACGTGAATGGAGGAAAGATAAGCATTCAGGTGCTATGAAACCATTTTGGTTCTTGAAACAAAAGGTAAATAAAATTCATACACAGTAACTACAAGTGGCTCATTCTGCTCAAACCAGAATATCAACAAACTATGGAGTTTGTTGAGTAAATTATTGTATTATTTTATTAGTGTTATTAATGATAGCAGTCTGGCATTGACTTATTAAAATAATATTGGAACAGGTCCTAAAGAAAAATATTAGTAGTGATTTCAAACAAAAAACTTTGCTTATAGCTGTCTATAGGCATTGTTGTTAAAGAGAAAAAACAAACAAACAAAAAAAAGCAAATTCTCTGCTCCAAATAAGATGACCAATTTAAAGCAAGTCTCAAGCGAAAATACGGTAAATAAATAAAAAAGATACTCACTGAAGGAGAGGGAAGGCTCTGGGTCCTATAGAGCCTTCCTGTTCACTTCATGGTGCCAGCGTTCCAGCGCTTGATCCCCCGCGAGGCCACGTTCACATCATCAAACGCACGCCATCTGCGTTTCTATGCGTTGTGTGGCTGATTTAGCCGCGTGTTTTGTTTAAAAAATGCGTACAGCATGCATTCGCAGACCGCACTGGTCCAGAACACATGCAGTGTGAACATCAGACAGTGCAGTCTATGCACATCTGATGTAGTGCGTGTCTGCCTCCTGCGCGCGTTCCTGAAATCCGGACAGCAACGCGTGCAGTGTGAACGGGGCCTTAGTCTACGACTGAAGGGTTGGAGACTGCTCACTTCCAACACTGTGGAGAATTGAAACAAGATTGCCTAAGTCTCCACAGCAGCGGAAGTGAGCAGTCTCCAACCCATCGGTCGTAGACTAACGGGGCTGGAGCGTGAGGAGAAAAAGAAGGCTCTATAGGACCCAGAGCCTTCCCTTTCCTTAGGTGAGTATCTGTTTGTGTTTGTTTCGTTTTTTTTTTTTTGGGGAGGGGGGTTGCTGCACACCTAGGGCTTGATTCACTAAACTGTGATAACTCATATCACAGCCGTTTTCGCATGAAAATTTGCGATTGCGCGTGAAAACGGCCATGATATGAGTTATCACGGTTTAGTGAATCAAGCCCTTACTTTGAGTCCTATGGGAGAAAAGCGCTATAGAAATGTTATTGTTACTTTACATGAACTATCCAATGTCTGATGTTATAAGGACCACCCTGTGAAAAACTGTAACATTTAAAATACATGTGTACACATGCGTATAAGACACACATTTCTCCTAGAATAAAATGCACTATAAATAACTTTTTTCTATGTCAATGTAACATACAGTAGGTAGTAAAAATCTGGTTTTTGACTAGTCCATCTCCTCATGGGAGATTCTGAGTATTTTCTTTATTATTTTCAAAAGCACTCACTGGAAAAGATCTATACTAAGATTCTGGCCAGCCTCACTATACGTTTTACTCACCTGGGACTTCTACCAGCACCCTGCAGCTGTCCGCTGTCCCGTGCCCACGTAGTCTCGCTCGGATCCTCCTGCCTCCACCGGCAACTTCCGGTTTCGGCGACAGGCCCGACAAGTCTGGGAACGCGAGTGATTCTTCGCGTTCCTGGCCGCAATAGCAGTATAGAGGGCGCTACTGCGGCCAGGAACGCAATGAAATAACTCACGTTCCCAGGCCTGTTGGGCCTGTCGCCGAAAACGGAAGTAGCTGCCGGCAGGGACAGGATCTGAGCGAGACTGCGTGGGCACCGGACAGCTGCAGGGGCTGGTAGAAGCCCCAGGTGAGTAAAACTCTTTTTTTTAGCCTTAAGTGGCCCTTTAATCTCCTTCCTGATTACTAATCTTAACCTTTCACTTTAGATCCACCCCCTCATGACCCCTAACCTTGCGTAGCAGATGAGCACCAGTGCCCAGTCCTAAGTGTTTGTTTTCCAGTAGCTGGGCACCAAAGTCTACTGTTCTAAAGGTTTTATGACTGGTACACACAACAGGTTCAATAGATAATTTCTGACAGGTCTGATCAGGTTTCCGATTGATTTTGTACAGAAGGGATCGGAAAATCAATCAGAAAACAAAGCAGAAACCTGATTGGACCTGTCGGAAATTATCGATTCTACCCATCAATCTGATGGGAAATTGCATGGTGTGTACCAGGTATTACGTTTTGGAAAGAACTGGACAAACTACTCAGGCACAGTCCGCTATGAGCCGATGCAGCATCTTGTAACCTTGACGTTCAACTTTTTCCATTTTGCATTTTATTTCCATTAGCGCAAATTTATTGTTGAATAAGTAGCCAGGCATCGCCCACATAAGCCGAACACTGAGCACCCAAATTATTCTAATTAGAAATAACTGCTTTGTATTACCATACCATTTTCATCATAATTTATGTACATTTCTTTTAAACCTAAATATTGTGTTCTTCTTAATTATACTTCCTTGTTCAATCTGAATCTATTTCTGGATGTTCTATTTCTCCAGTCACACATTCCAATATGTTCACGCATTCATGTCCATTTCTAACAGTTTCATTAGTTGCTCATAAGACATCACTTGACCTGCTGCCCACATTCACACAATAGTGATTGCGCCTGATGACAGTATAAGAAGAACGGTTAAAAGTGGACCTGAACTCTTGCACAGGACAGAAAGAAACAGGGAAATGAACCCTGTGTATATTTGGAGAGTTTAGCCTGTCTAATTCCCCCTCATCTGTGTCTAATCACAAGTTGTAATTTGAGCTCTCCCCTGTGTCACATGACTGCCACGGCAGATAAGCTCATTTGAAAGCACGGGATGTTAACAATATGTCTACTTCCATGAAAGCAGGAAGTAGAAACAGCACAGATTTATTTCAGGATGCGTATCAGCTGTAACAAGAATGTTCTTCTTTTAAAGGTTATTACCGTATGCTGGGATTTCTGTAACTGGGTAGGGATTTTGGAGACCACTTTGGGGGAGAAGCTCCACAAGACGCCCCTGCACCATGGACGCACCATACGGTAACCCTTCCAATCCCCGCCGCTCAGCTGCTGTAATTAATCCTCATTTGAATCACGAGTAATCACTCGTGATTAAGGTCAGAGATCATTCCTGATTAAAATGTGACCTGAAGTAAGAAGAATACGGAGGCTGACATCTTCATTCTCTAATAAACATTGCCAGTTGTCAGACTTCTCTGCCTCTAAAGCTGTAATGCTGGGCATACACGGCTCGTTTCTTCTTATCAATCGAGCCGCTGATGGCCGATTGCCTGCCGGATCAATTCCACGCTTGATACCGGCGGGTAGAACAATAGAAAAAACGAAGCGCTGATTAGAGCGGATTAGAAAGCGCCCGTGGGGATGAGCGGTGACGCGCCGGCATCAAGCCGCCGTCTCGATACCGGCACACTATCTAGCCGTGTATGCCCAGCATAAGTCACTGGCCCAGAATGAGCATGCAGATCAGATACCTTCACTCTGGTCTGACTACTGGCTACAAGTTTGCAGCAGGTGTGTGATTCAAATACAACTAAAGTTAAAAGCTTAGCACAACAGCCAGGAAACTGGCATTATGTATAAGGGAATGAAGATGGCAGCCTTTATATCTCTCTCACTTTAGGTTTCTTTTAAAGCAGCAGGGACAGCCATACAGTACTATCCCAGGGAAAAAAACACATACACAAGTAGATACATATGTGTTCTACTTACATAACAGATGTATTGTACTGTCCACATTTTGATTTCAGTGAATTTTATTGGTAACACTGATTTATATTAACTCAGAAAAATAAGAATTGACAGTTGCAGTGACACTAATTTAGCACATAATTGTATGCATGACAATCATCCCAACAGGGATTCTCTACTAAACCAAAGGTGTCCTGTTAAAAAAAAACTGAGAATGTTCAGTCCAGGATATCAAAGTGGATAAGTGAAGGGAATCCACTAAGGAGCTAATAAGTCCAGAAAAAGGCTTGATTTTCCTAAACCTGGAGGATTTTCAGTGAATTTTATATAGTAAACTAAGAGAAAACTGTTTCAGGCATTTTCCATTTTAAATGCATCTCACTGAAGCCAATCCTGATGTCATTTCCTCCCTTATTCTTTTTTCCTCCTAGAAACTGCACTGTCATATCTAGCTTGCTTTGTAAACTCACATGAGCACATCATAGATCGCATTTCAGCATCCCTACAGAAATAGGCTCCTCAGCCTGTCACACTTAACTACCCTCAGCCAATCAGTGAGGAGCAGGAATGTGGGAGGGGAGATGACAAGCTTGCTTCTCGTCATCAATGTACCAAATAGAGCCAGACTGACTGAGAAGATGTATTACAGCAGAAACAATTATGATTAGATTGGAATGCTTGCAATACAGGGGCAGCTTGTAGGCTTGTAAACACAGAGAAGTGTGTAAATGGGATTTGTTTTATTGTTGACAATCCTGATTTAATATAGCAGTGGTGCAAATCATAAAATGTAGGTATTGATAGACTTTTTAAATTTTAATTTTTATGTTAAGGAACTAATGGAAGGGGGATGGCGACTTCTTCAATTAGTTATCTCAGTTATTGTAGCTTGTTTTTTAACCAGCTGAGCGGTCTGGACGAGCTCAGCTCGTCCAACACCGCCAGCGGCTGCCGCTCAGGCCCTGCTGGGCCGATTTTAATGAAATAAAAAGCAGCACACGCAGCCGGCACTTTGCCAGCCGCGTGTGCTGCCTGATCGCCGCCGCTCTGCGGCGATTCGCCGCGAGCAGCGGCGAAAGAGGGTCCCCCCAGCCGCCTGAGCCCAGCGTAGCCGGAACAAAAAGTTCCGGCCAGCGCTAAGGGCTGGATCGGAGGCGGCTGACGTCACGACGTCGGCTGACGTCGATGACGTCACTCCGCTCGTCGCTATGGCGACGATATAAGCAAAACAAGGAAGGCCGCTCATTGCGGCCTTCCTTGTTTATTCTGGGTGCCGGAGGCGATCGGAAGATCGCCTCCGGAGCGCCCTCTAGTGGGCTTTCATGCAGCCAACTTTCAGTTGGCTGCATGAAATAGTTTTTTTTTTATTTAAAAAAAACCCTCCCGCAGCCACCCTGGCGATTTAATCAGAACGCCAGGGTGGTTAATTGAGTTTTCTTGCTTGTACTGTACTTTGAGCAGACTGCTAAAATGGTGTTTTGTGCTTCTGTAAAGATTATCATGAAGTACATTTAACCTCGATTGAAATCTACAACCCATTTGGCAGCTGTTATCTCTGCCCGGGTGTAGATTTCAGTCAGTCACACCGCTCAGTCTCATCGCTCCCGCTGTTCACGTCGCTCTGCAGCAACAGAGAGGGTCGGTTCACACTTGGCGCTTTGCCTGTGATCCCATTCAGCTCCCTGAATGCGATTTGTGGGCAAAATCTCGCAATTCAGCGCGATTTGCACTTGTGATTCCCATTCAATAGAGCGGGAATCACAGAGCAATCGCCCTCAAAGCGCTACATGCAGCGTGTTTACAATTGATCAAAATCGCAACCACTGCAGTGTGTAAGTATCCATAGGGATACATTGTAACAGCGCTTTGCTGTTCGCTGGTGATCAGCAAAGCGCTGAAGAATCACCCCCAATGTGAACCAGCCCTGAGCCCTGTGAGCTGGGCAGACCCCATGATCACTGTGAGCCAATCACAGTGATCACAGTTCAGATTTCAGAAAAAAGAGTCTCTGGTACTTAAAGGATACCCAGTGACATGATGAGATAGACATGTGTATGTACAGTGCCTACCACACAAATAACTATGCTGTGTTCCTTTTTTTCTTTCTCTGCCTGAAAGAGTTAAATATCAGGTATGTAAGTGGCTGACTCAGTCCTGACTCAGACAGGAAGTGACTACAGTGTGACCCTCACTGATAAGAAATTCCAACTATAAAACACTTTCCTAGCAGAAAATGGCTTCTGAGAGCAATAAAGCGGTAAAAAGGGGAATTTCTTATCAGTGAGGGTCACACTGTAGTCACTTCCTGTCTGGAGTCAGGACTGAGTCAGCCACTTACATACCTGATATGTAACTCTTTCAGGCAGAGAAAGAAAAAAAAGGGACACAGCATAGTTATTTGTGTGCTAGGCACTGTACATACACATGTCTATCTCATCATGTCACTTCGGGTATCCTTTAACCTCCTTGGCGGTAACCCCGTGTGTGACACGGGGTAAGCCACCGGAGAGTGCCGCTCAGGCCCTGCTGGGCCGATTTACATAATTTTTTTTTTCAAACACGCAGCTAGCACTTTGCTAGCTGCGTGTTTGCTCTGATCGCCGCTGCCCGCCGCCGATGCGCCGCTACCCGCCGCGGAAACAGGCCCCCCCCCCCCGCATACCCCTTGCGCAGCCTGGCCAATCGCCGCCAGGCTGCGCTATGGGGTGGATCGGGACTCCCTGTGACGTCACGACGTCCGTGACGTCACTTCATTCGTCGCCATGGAGACGGGGAAGCCCTCAAGGAAATCCAGTTCAGAACGGGATTTCCTTATGGGCAAGCGACGCCGGTGGCGATCGAAGGGGACGGGCGGACGCCGCGGGGAGGGGGAAGCATGTAGCTAGCGCTAGGCTAGCTACATGCTAAAAAAAAAAAAGGCGAAAAAAACCCTCCTGCGGCTGCGCAGCCGCACAAATCATACCGCCAGGGGGGTTAAGGAGCCAAAAGGGCTTGAGTCACAAAACAGTGATAACTGACTTATCATGCCTAAAAGCTTTTTGACGTGCAAACGTGCGCACAAGCCACGTTGCGCGCGTGTCACGTTTTAGCACTCGCATGTTAACTTTTATATTGCACGTGCGATGTAACGCCATATGCGCGATAAGTGTGCTTTGCACATGATAACTACGGCGCTTCGCATGCTAACCTATTAGAGTGTATGCTCAGCACGCCGGTGCTAAGCTGGTTTGCATGCGATGTAATGCGCGCAAAACTTTACACGCGCAAACTAATGACTTCATGCGAAGTCATTAGTTTGCGCGCGTAAAGCCTTACGCGCATGATATCACGTGCGTGCTAAGTGTTAGCACGCTTTTGTGAAGCAGGCCCTAAGACTGAGTGCAGAAGAAGTTAAATGGACATTCAAAACATGTTTATCCATACATCCTCCTGTGTTGACAGTAAGCAGTTTTCTAAGATAACCCACCAACCATTTTCTTGCATGTGTCTCCAGTTATCTTTCTGACTTATTCAGACAGCTGAAGACAATTGTTAAAGAAAAAAAAAGTGAACTTATAAATTAAAAGATCGATTCCTATCATGCCTAATCCAATGAATGTTCTTTAAAGGACATATCGTAGGAAAAAAAAAAAGATGATCTACTTACCTAGGGCTTCCTTCAGCCCCTGGCAGCAGATCTGTCACTCGCCGTAACTCCAATGTCCCCTCCGTTGCAGATGCCGACCTCACCAGGTCGGCATCTTCTGCGCCTGCGCACAGGTGCAATACGCTCCAGGCCACAGGAGTGCGGGCAGGCGCAGAAGATGCCGACCTGGCGAGGTCAGCATCTGCAACGGAAAGACCCCGGGACACCGGAGCTGCAGCAAGGGACATAACGCCTGCCAGGAACTCGAGGAAGCCCCAGCAAAGTAGATCTTGTTTTTGTTTTTTTCCCACGGACCTACCCTTTAAGTTCTCCTTTATCTCTGAGCCCTGGACACCCAAATTGTTCAAAGTTTCCAATAAACACTGCAGGAAAAAGGACTGCATTAATTTTACATTATACCCAAATATCTTTATTCAAATACATTGTATTTTTGCATAATTCACAAACAAGCTACTTTATTTAGTGTAGTTGGTGACGGCTCTCAGAGTATGTTCAAAGATACAGTCGTTTTCCTCTAGTTTTCCTGCCCCCAGGGCCATAGGCTATGTGAAAGGAAGCACAATTGTCTTGTTCAAAGGAAGGCACCAAAGCCATTCCTTTCTCTTAGCATCTATGTTTCCAGTAATTTGTGTAAAGTCCCATTCCGTGTGTCACTGTGTATATTATTCCACTGCTTGAGAATTTATTCTATTGCTTATCTGTGTTATATCAGTATATGTGTGCAGACAAGTTATGCCCTGTAGTGTACACTGATGCCAAGCAAATGTTGTTCAATCTGGTTTACATTTGAATTTAGTGTAAGAATCAATACAAACATAAAATCTAATAACATTCTAAAAGTGGTCATACACTCTTTGATTGCCCGATCGATCGATTTGCGGCCGATTTCTATAGCTTTAATTCGATCTGACATGATGGAAAATCTAGGTCAATCTAAAAAGATTGCTTATCAATTTGCATGGGAGCTAATGGAAATCTGATGGCAAAAAAATGTCATCAGATCGATTTTCAATAAATTCATACTGAAATCTATTGGAAATCTGTTCCTAGTAAAAAATTTTCCTAAACACATCAGATAGATCAGAAAATCTATCTGATGATCTATCTGCTGCTAATCTAACGAGTGTATGGCCACCTTAAAGAGTAACTGTTAGCCCCCAAAGTGAAATTTAAATCTCTATAGCAATGTTTTATTTAGTATTTAAGTGAGCCAAAAAGCCAATGCAGAACTTAAAAATCAATCTAATTTTTTTACTATGTAGCCTTTTGCCCAAGCTCCGGACGCAAAGCCGCATATCAGATAGTGCTTAGCATGCAGAGCATGCCTATGTCTGCCCGCCCCCCTCTCCCCCCCAGGACCAGGTGCCGATATATTCTCACATCAAACAGCTGACCGCTCTGACACGGAGAGAGAGCGGGAGCACTTCCAGCGCCGCCACCGCAGAGCAGCCGCCGCCGTGCATCTCTCTCACATGTGACTCGGCGGCGGCTGCTCTGCGGTGGCGGCGCTGGAAGTGCTCCCGCTCTCTCTCCGTGTCAGAGCGGTCAGCTGTTTGATGTGAGAATATATCGGCACCTGGTCCTGGGGGGGAGAGGGGGGCGGGCAGACATAGGCATGCTCTGCATGCTGAAGCAGTATCTAATATGCGGCTTTGCGTCCGGAGCTTGGGCAAAAGGCTACATAGTAAAAAAATTAGATTGATTTTTAAGTTCTGCATTTGGCTCACTTAAATACTAAATAAAACATTGCTATAGAGATTTAAATTTCACTTTGGGGGCTAACAGTTACTCTTTAAGGCTCTCTGTACCAGCATTTTATCATTTACAAAACCCACATAATGTCAAAGCTTCTCAGTGTCTATGTAATGTGCACGTATTTGCATGCATTATGCACAAACACACTGTAAATTGCAAATGAAGATACTGTGATACATTACAATGCAGATATGTTAACATACCCATACAATTGTATAGGGAGTTTGTCCACATGTTGTATTATTGTGCAATGTAACACACATAGGGGTTGATTCACTAAACCGTGGTATTTTATAGCACATATTAGGAAATAGCGCGTGTACGCGCACGTTAGTTATTTTGCGCGTGTTAATTTTAGCTCGCACACGTACAGCATAACGCCGATATTGGTAATTACGGCACGGCGTGTGTTATGTAGATAGTTGTTTTGCGTAAGCACGCATTACAACGCACACTAAACGCATAGCACGGCCATGCTATGCGTTAGCACGGTTTAGTGAATCAACTCCATAATGTGAGCGCAGCCTAAAAGTGTATCTGAGGGGACATGATGAGATAGACGTGTGTACAGTGCCAAGCATACATAACTAGGCTGTGTTTCATTTTCTGCCTGAAAGAGTTAACATGTAGGTATGCATTAGACAGTTTCTTTCTAGTTGGGACCCAGACCACTAAAGTGTAATCCTCACTGATAAGGAATTACAGCCATAAAACGCTTGCCTGGCAGAAGACAGCTTCCGAGTGCAGGGGATAGATTAAAAAGGTCGATAGTTCATATATTTTAGCTCAGGGACACTTGAAAGGCTGTGTCATTGAGCAGACAATTGAACATGAAATCTAGGGCTTGATTCACAAAACGGTGCTAACTGTTAGCACGACTGTTAGCACGGCTTTTCGCATGTTTTAGTGTGAAAAAACAGTTTTCGTGCAAAAACATTAACGCAAATTATTTGCACGCTAACGCGAATTTATCACGTGAAATCGATCGATAGAGCACGAAAAATTCACGTTAACAACTGTGGGATATTAAAAAAAAATTATAGGAGCCGAGTGGGATATTACAGTTGTTTATGTCATCAGTTTATTTTCACCTGGGTTCACTTTAAGCCTCATACACATGGTAGATGGTTCTTGGCCAAAATTGGCCAGTCTGGGCCATCCCTGCCAAAAATCTAGAGTGTGTACAGCGCTTCTTTATCTGCCCCCTCTGTGTCGCAGAGAGAGCGCAAGTGCTGGATTGTCTCAGTTGAGCACTGTCCTCCTGCCGGAATGCCCTCAGCCGTGCTCCTTTTCTCTGCTCCATAGAAACAGCAGGACCACTTGGCCTTAAATTGCCACACCAGGAATTGAGTTCAGATTCCTGCTGTGTGCGCACCTCAAGTATACAGGATATAGCTATGCCTATGCCATTGTGACTTTTTTTAATCTATTATGCAAACTACAAACATTCATGAATCCTGAATTCAGAACTTCTTCTCTGCTCTAAAAGATATGCAATGACATAATAACCTTTAAAGAAAAGGTGATACAAATCCTGCAATAAACCTGCAGTGTGTTTACTTCCTGCTTTCATGGAAGCAGACATATAGTTAAAATCCTGTGTTTACAAATTAGCTACTCTGCCATGGCAGCCAGCTGACACAGCTGAGAGATCAAATTACAGCTTGTGATTAGATACAGATGAGGAGGAATTAGACAGACCAAGCACTCTAAATACATACAGGGTACATTTCTCTATAGTTTATTCTGTCCTGTGCAAGAGTTAAGGTCCACTTTAAACAAAAGACAAAAAATAAAAACAATAAGGATATATTGTTTTTATCAAGACGATATAACATATAAAGTAATATCAATATTTAGCATACATAAAAATCAGTAGAAAAAACTTAACCAGTAGCAGTGCAGCTGAGTATCTGGGACAGAGATAAGAGCAGTGGGAAAGCAGTGTTCCTTCTGCAACAGGCACTACAGCACCACTGCATAGAGGAGAAATCTGATTGCTGTAGTGCAGAGTGGTGAGTTGACCAGGGAAAAGTTACCATTCTTGTTACATGCAAATCCAACCTATGAGTAATTATAGTTACATATTGAGGAAATCTGGTACTGGATCTTGTGTAGAAGAAGGACTGTGACGCAAAGGCTGAATTAATGGGCTGTAACAGATTAACGTGAAGAGGATATTTAAACGGAGATGGCAAGATCAGCTGCCAATGGACATTAATTTACAGACACTGAAGATGAATTTAGAAACAACGCAAATAGGCACTATCTATATGTGAACTATCCACGTATTCCAATTAATATCAAACTAAAACCCTTCTGCAGGACAAGCACTTTTTCTTTATGCAATCCCACAGTCATGTGGAAAAGTGGTTTTGGTCCAATGTCCCATTCCCTGAGCTGCAACAGTCCTCATCCATACGTACATGGCACTAATACGTACGTACGTAATTTGCACTAATTAACAATGTACAAAGTTTTGTGTATTGCATATCTGTACTCATATTGAAAGCACCTGAATATCAGCATCCAGTAGTTCCTTGTTGCTGGTAGAGTGGGACATGCTTCTCAAGCAATGTAGATCACCCAACCACCCAACCTCATCCTACCCTGTACAGATGAACTGTTCGTGGCCAGCATTGTCATTGACATTGGCACAGGAAGACCAAGCCAGGTAATATAATTAATGCAAAAATAGTACAAAAAAATAATTCCATATTAATATACAGTACTGGTATGTTCCCTAAGCAAAAAACTGAATTCAAAAGCTTGCTTCAATCACCAACAATTACTACATTTTAAATACATATTAATATACCACACAATATGCAAAGAACACATGCGTGAAATAGGGCTTTAATATTTATGGAATAAAGTGTGGAATTGTATGACTTATCAATACATCATGTAACAATGACCACTTTAAAAATACAGTTACATGACATTACGTGTGATATTTTGGCATAAGCTCTTAAATCATTGTACAACTATATAAATCCAGAGGGATATGTCTAACTATAGTTGGATATGTTCAGAAGGGCCCCGTGCAGGAACAGTGGGCTCATGGAAGGATCTGGAAGCTTCTGGACTATCCCGATGCTTCCCTCTACTGAGGTATCTGTTTTTTCAATACAGGTTATTAAAGTAAATCCGAGGTCAAAAGAAGCTGATGAGATAAACTGTTGTATTTATCCTTTATTCTCCTACTCTTAAAAATGAAAAACATTTTTAGATATCCCATGGTTTTGTTTTATATTTAAACATTTAGAAACAAAATTGACTGTTTTGTTGCCTCTGCTCAGTTCCAGCCTAATAAGTGTCCCAGAGTTAGAAAAGGTCATGTCTTCATGTATTTTATCTCCCCCTGCTCTCGGAAGTTGTATTCTGCCAGGAAAACCTTTATTTATTTTCAAAACCTGTATTTGCTTATCAGTGAGGTTTACTATATTCTGACAAGAAGCTGTCACTTCCATGCCTAGAAATTAACTCTTTCAGGCAGCAAAATAGAACAAGTAAAACAGCCTGGGTTAGTAATATGTTTTGCACTGTACATACACATGTCTATCTCATCATGTCATATGTTGCCTCAGGTACACTTTAAATATAAGTTGGTGCATGCCATGGCATTGTTGATATTTGTTGCTCCCCACTTGCATGGATGCAGTGCGTGTTCTCACTGCTTGAGCAAAGCAGTCCCCTCGGTCACAGGACAGAGCCATCCAAGTGCATGGCTGCATGTCATGTGACTGCCTGCATCACTGTTGGAAAAAGCACCAGGTAAGTAAATATAATCCTTCTCCCCACAGCTTGAATGTTCTTTATGGGATACATAGTTACATAGTTATTTTGGTTGAAAAAAGACATACGTCCATCGAGTTCAACCAGAGAACAAAGTACAACTCCAGCCTGCTCCCTCACATATCCCTGTTGATCCAGAGGAAGGCGAAAAAAACCCTTACAAGGCATGGTCCAATTAGCCCCAAAAGGGAAAAAAATTCCTTCCCGACTCCAGATGGCAATTAGATAAAATCCCTGGATCAACATCATTAGGTATTACCTAGTAATTGTTGGCATGGATGTCTTTCAACGCATGGAAAGCATCTAAGCCCCCTTTAAATGCAGGTATAGAGTTTGCCATAACGACTTCCTGTGGCAATGCATTCCACATCTAAATCACTCTTACTGTAGAGAACCCTTTCCTAAATAAATGGCTAAAACGTTTTTCCTCCATGCGCAGATCATGTCCTTTAGTCCTTTGAGATGGCCTAGGGACAAAAAGCTCATCCGCCAAGCTATTATATTGCCCTCTGATGTATTTATACATGTTAATTAGATCCCCTCTAAGGCGTCTTTTCTCTAGGGGGGAATACCTGATGCTAAGATAGAATCAGCCTGACATTAAAAGGGACATGCAAGTGGGAAGGTGACACAGAGGGGAACACTGGGGGTGAATCAGCCAATGCAAAATTTGAATGTTCAGTAATATCTGCATGTCATTTCTGTTATGCACATGTCCTAATTTACTGTACCTGTTGTCCATTAATAACTGCATGTCACTAGTATCTGACTGTCAGTATCTGCATGTCAATGTCACTTGCCTGTAATATGTATTACTTGTGTATCATTGGAACAGGTATGAATATAATATTAATTTTGGGTTACATTACTAAGCATTTTCATTTTCTGCTGGACAACTTTTTACAAGTCCGTACCTTTTTCATTAGGAGGAATGCATGACACAGTGGCATGAGAAGCAAAGATAGTTGTTTATGGTCTATTAGAAATATATGTGACACATTAACACAGAAGTTATAGTGCACAGCCTTTAGTCATAAACTTTAATAATATTATCTGCACTTGTTGTGTGAAGGACATGGTGACTGTATACAGTATATGGCAAATAGTTGATTTTATGTGAGACATGTTTTTATTCAATCAGATATAGAAGGCGTCGTGTACATAGGTGCAACCATCAAAAGTTCCTTTTCTTTTCACATATTGTTCTCAAGAATTGTGAACCAACCCTTTGTTTACAAAGTTTCAGGAATCCAGGATAAGATGGTGAATGAAAGAATGCTTAGGAGTCTGACAAACAGAAACCACACAGCAAAAGTAATGCTGAATAACCAAGAGAACGGTGGTTGGAGAAAGTGGAGACTAATATGAGGAAACTCAAACTCATGAGGATATTTGACCCATTTTTCATATTTAATAAGGACATTGAGGTAGGGTAGGAGTGCACTAATCTGCATTGAGAAAATGAACGTCTTGCCGTACAATGAGTAGAGCAGATCATAGTGTAATGCTATGTAGGTTTAGGAAATAGAAGAGAAATAATGGCAGCTAATTATGTGTCTGTAAATTGGGACAATAAAAATGGTAAATAAGGTCTAAAAAAAACTGTTGCTGGTAATAATGAAACTACTTCTCATTCATCCAAGTCATGGTATAGCCAGGGAAAATCAGGCCATTTCAACCAAATGTTTTCTTTTGGATCCTAGTAGACATCACCAACCACAATCAATTAACTTCAATCATTCAAAAGTGTGAAGCCCACTTTGGTATAATAACACCAATCAATGGGCAAAAAAATAATGTGTGAAAATAAACTCACAAGTGTGGGTTAGAGCAACCACTCACTCACACCACTCATCTGGGCATGTGGAGAAATACCGTCCCCATTCTGCCTTTGTGGACCAAGTGTTGGTTGTTGCTCCAAAAAGATATCATGCCACAGCCATGTTGTGGGATGACTATCTTACAGATGTAGGGTAATAGCAATACAGTGCACTAGAACAAATAGGAGGTGCCCCACCCAAAAAAAGTTACTAAAACTCTAGATAGCAGATAGAAAATAATAATGGTTCTACCTTGGACAAGGAGGCCTACAAAGGTATTAGTACAAAAAGTTCAATATTATTAAGCACTATGGAAAATGCATTTCACGGCATAAGCCGCTTCCTCGGATCAAATTACATGCCTAGAGCAGTGATAATGCACCCAGAACCATTATTATTTTCTATATCTTATCTTTCGTATCTTTTTGGGGGCACCTCCTAGTTGTTCTAGTCACTGTAAAAGATGTGAAGGAATGCTAAACCATTTATCTGTATTGAAAACAGTCACTTACATCACACACCAACAGGTTTAGACTACACTGAGTCAGAGGAGATGTCCCTCTAAATCTCCATACTTACTAACCACAATTACATTAGCACTACAACATTCACTATGCTGCTATTAATCATTCAAAAGGCAAGACTGAAGGTGTGAATTGCTAAGTAGTCTAGATACATTTTTTAAAAATATCAGATGGTGTTAAAGGGCATCATCTATTTAGAAAATGTTAATTCAGTTTCACATTGATTGGGACATGCCTTTTGTGAAACAGTCACCGGCAAATGTGCATTCCAACATTTTCAAAACATTATCAGGAACAGTCGTTTTGGCCGAAAGTGTGTACATAACTTAAAGGGACTCCGAGCAGTGCAGAAACTATGGAAAGATGCATATAATTTTAAAGCTCTCTTTCTCCTCTTTCCAATGATATATAAACCGCCGCCCTACGCTTTTTAGTTTTCGCTATTTTCGCGATTGAAATTGCCGCGGCTGTGATTTAAATCGCGAAAATAGAGAAAACTAAAAGGCGTAGGGCAACAATTTAGGTGTCGCCAGAAAGAGGAGAAAGAGAGCTTTAAAATTATATCCATCTTTTCATAGTTACATTGTATTACACAGGACGACACTTTCCCAAGTGTCAGCAGCTCCATTCAGCAGAAAGGAGCTGCTGAATTTAAGAAAAAGTCGCCCTGTGTAATACAATGTAACTATGGAAAAATGGATATCATTTTAAAGCTCTCTTTCTCCTCTTTCTGGCGACACCTAAATCGTCGCCCTAGGCCTTTTATTTTTCTCTATTTTCGTGATTGAAATCGCGGCTGCGGCAATTTCAATCGCGAAAATAGCGAAAACTAAAAGGCGTAGGGCGGCGGTTTATATATCATTGGAAAGAGGAGAAAGAGAGCTTTAAAATGATATGCATCTTTCGATAGTTTCTGCACTGCTCGGAGTCCCTTTAATGCATTTAATTAAAATCTGTATAATGAGTCTCATGGAGCTAAGGAGATGATGTTATGTTTATTGAATATGAAGACTTCACTTATTTACAGGGATATCTCATTTAACTCAGTTTTGGCTAGACTAGTTGGTACTGATTGTAAGTGACTACATTATCCTTGCATAATATTTTCTGTGTGATCCTTTTTTCCAGAATTGGAGAAGGTGCTTGGATGAAAATCACAAGCATCTTATTTTATTGCTGGAAATAGGCGTTCTCTTCTTAGTTCACCCTGTGATAGGACCACCACATCCCAAATGAATGACAAAGCTTATCAACTCCACAAACACTTTCTTTTCAGCGCAGGAGATTTGGGCGCAGCCGGCGCCACCATAAGCCGTAATAGTAATTACGGCTATATCGGCGCACAGTGAGTAACTTCAGTGTTAAAGTTACTTATAAAACACTATAATTCGGCCTCCAGCAATTGCTGGAAGGTGAATTATTTCATTCTCCACCATCCATGGCGGCCTGGAGGGGGAATAGTATTTAACATTGCAGGATAAGCCATATATCGGCTATATCCTGCGCCCAAGTCTCCTGGCAGCGATTCTCTCATACTCTCAACCCCAGGCCTCAATAGAGAGTGGCAAGTGCTGAACTACAAGGGTGCTCAGACATTACCTTGTGGTCCAAGACTTCAAGGAGAGCAGCTGCCCCCACTTGACTGCTGATTTTTAGCAATACAATTATTTGTGCTTTTCTTGCAACTAAACCAAATTTAGTATCTGAGGATTTGGGGAACACTAGAGGACTTGAAAACAAACTGCCTCATGAATTCATAGCACAGGAAGTGATATCACAATATAACAAAACATAATGAAAAAAAAACTTCATGTCATTTTGGTGCCTTTTATGTAATAACTGATTTCCTTGCTACTTCTCACCCTGTATGTAATGATACAAAAGAAATGTGAAGCTGCCTTTATTATCTTGTAAGTAAAAGCTGCCTCACGTACCATTCCAGTAGGTATCCCAGTGTAACAGAAATGCAGTGCTAGGTCAGAAAAAAACACTGACACCTTGGTGTCAGCTGGGATCACTTAGCACTGAAATGAGGCACAGACAATGGCAATATGTTTCAAAATTCCTTTTAGCAGATACACAACTTCAAATGTGCATGATAAGAAATACATGCTGTGTTGGTCAGAAACACTTGTAACTACTTAATTTGCTGATACTGAGTTATCTTTTGTAGCTTGAGTGTTGCAAGAACATAACTTTACTGTTGTCACTACAAGCACAGGCCTGAGCTTATCATTGCCCAGTTCATCTATTTTCAGCCAGACTGTGACAAAATCTCATGTCTATGTCACCAGAAGAAACAAATAATTGGTACAACCTAGTTTAAATGCAGTTATATTCTTAAAGTGCTGATACCTTCTAAACCACTTCACTGAGGACACAATCATATCAATAAGGCCTGGGGTCCACTAACGGCACTTTAGTAGTGCTTTCCAATCGCCGACGATGGGAAAAGCACTGCAACAGTGGAACTCTGTGGGGGTGGTTCCACAGGATCGTTGATAGATCGCAAAAGCTCTGTCTGCAGCATTTTTCCAGAGATCCCGATCGCCTATGATTTACAAATCAGAAACCACCGCTAGTGGGGTCCAACTCTCGCTCACAGGAGCTCTCAATGTAATGTTCATATACAGTCTAAGGCCAATTAATTTATCAATTGAAAACCAAAAAGCAAAAAAAAAAGTTGTGTGTGGCACTTCCCCAAAAAAGATTATGAAGCTGTGAGGTGAGTATACAGCACAGGACAAATCCCAAACGTAGCCCTGCAAAGCTCTGCTTACTTATGACAATTGCCACATAGACGTGTGCTCCGCTCAAAATGAAGGCAAATACACCAGTATGTTTGATAGAACAAGAAACAAGTCTTAGGTGTGCACCTTCCGTCTTGCAAAGTTAATAGCTCAAAGTGACAGTCAAAAATCTATTACAGCAGGCATCAGTGACACTTCCTGATACAACATCACTGTGGTGCTAGACACCTCTTACGTGTCCGTCAGGTGCAGGGTCTGCGGTGCTGGAGGTGAGTGTGAGGGCCCGTTTCCACTATAGCGTTGCGGAATCGCCGGCGAATCACCGCAGGCAAATCGCATGCGGGTGCGATTCCGCATGCGTTTTTTTGCCGCGATTTCGCATGCGATTTCGCATAGGTAAGGCTGTATGCGAATTTAACCATGTCACTGCCTGTGTAAATTAACATTAATACCTATGCGAAATCGCATGCGAAATCGCGGCAAAAAACGCATGGGGAAAACGCATGCGATTTCCCTATTAAATACATTGCGTGCGATTCGCCTGCATTCCACACGCAGGCGAATTCTGAGGGCCCTACCCTGCAGATTTTTTCTGCACAGAAAAACGTGCGGGGAAACGCACAAGTGGAAACAGTCCCATCCACTTGTACTGACTGTGCGAATCCGCATGCGGGCAACGCATGCGGGCAACGCATGCGGATTCGCGATAGTGGAAACGGGCCCTAAGTAAAACCTTAGCATTCACCTCATTTGCCTGTGTACATTCAGCTGTGTTGGAAAAGAAGTTACTCAAATCCTCTCTTCTCTCAGCTACTTTCTCACACCCTACACCCACCTCCAGCACTGCAGACCCTGTATAGAAATGAGGGCTTCCCCACATTTCTATATCTACAATACACTGTAGGCAGAACAAGGGCTGTCTCAGTCAGAGTAATTTTTGGACACCTTGGCCCATATGCAATTCACTTTTTCACCTGACTTTTCTCCTAGGAGATAGTTTTTCATCTTTGATTTAAAATAACTTTTTAGCATTTTACAATGGGAAAAGGACCAAGAAGTAGATGGAAATCTACTGTCAACATTATTTTGAGGTTTTTTTTATTTGAGGATAGTTTAAAAGTCATTTTATGACAAGTTTTGAAAATATCACCTCGGAGAAAACCCAGGTGAAAAAGTGAATTGCATATGGCCCCTGGGGCCATATGCAATTCACTTTTTCACATGAGTTTTCTCCTAGGAGATATTTTTAAACTTGTCAATAAAATGCATTTTAAGCACCCAGAAGGCAAGAATATGCTCAAAATAATTTTAATAGTACTTTTTCACCTACTTTATGGTATTTTTTTAGTTGGAAAATTTTGGAAAGTTATTTAAAATCAAAGATGAAAAATTATCTCCTGGGAAAAAACTCAGGTGAAAAGGAGAATTGCATATTGGCCCAGGGCCAATATGCAATTCACTTTTTCTATTGCGTTTTTTCTCCTAGATGATATTTTCATAACTTATCATAAAAAGCCCTTTAAGCCACCAGCAAGCAACTAAATACTCAAAATAAATGTGATAATACCTTTTCACCAACTGTTGGGTGCATTTTCATTTGTAGAATGCTTAAAATTTAGTTTAAAAAGAAGATGAAAATTATCTCCTGGGAGATAACTCAGGTGAAAAAATTGGACCATATGCAATTCACTTTTTCTCCTGAGTTTTCTCCTAGGAGAAAATTTTTCATCTTCTATTTAAAATTACTATACAGAACTTTGCAACTAAAGAAGTACTAAAAAGTAGGTGAAAAAGTACTATCAAAGCTGTTTTGAGTATTTTCTTGCTTGCTGGTGGTTTAAAGGGCATTTCATTGACAATCTTGAAAACATCACCTAGGAGAAAACTAAGGTGAAAACGTTAATTGCATATGGGGCCTGGAGTCGCAATTGGTGGTTTCATAAACTGAGGAGCCAGATTATTGATTATTTTTGTACCCATGCTGTTGATTCGGAGTCAGAGACAATTTCGGAATTTGGAATCGGAGTTGGTGGTTGTATAAACTGAAGAGTCGGAGTTGGATGATTTTTGTACTAACTCCATAGCCATGGGGAGAACCATATTCGGATTTCATTAGTGTATATGGACAATTGATCAGAGTTTTCTCCATCTGCTACACCTATCCAGCACCTACCAATACCACTGCATATGGAAAATACAGACTCGTTTCCAATAGTGCATCGCAGGAACTGTGCGTCAGCGAGGCCCTTCGTTGCACGACTCCCCCGGGGCAGTGCTTGCGATCCCATTCATTATAATGAATAGGATCACGGGCGCAATCGCCCTAAAATGCATGCAACCATGCACTGCGATTCAGTGGTGAATTGCAGTTCATGTATGGAAACATACATATGCACTCTGATGTTCCCTGTGATTGCGTTTTCATAAGCGCGTTTCCATAAGCGCACATATGGAAACAAGCCCTATAAGTGTCCTGACCCTCACTTGAAGCATGCATAACATGTCAATAGAACACCCCTCTTCCTCCTCCACCTTTGTCTTGTCACTGGCACAGTAGTTAGTAGCTTAGTTAACAGATAACACAAGGATGACATGAGAAGTGCACTGATCTATCCTGATCTTTTGTAAAGGTCCAAATGTATCACCTGGACAAGAAAAGAGGCCATTTGTGCAGGGTTTTCATTATAAAAATTTCAGGATATAATGAAAACAATTTCCAACCATAAACCATAACAGATGACTGCCTATCAGTGGGTCCACAGGTTAAAAAATACTGTTTTATTATAAATCTTTAGTAGAATCTCATTAAAGTAAATTCTGATATAAATCTGATATAGTAACCCTCTGACCGGTTTCAGACTGTGGATTGGCGGCAGCGGCAGGCTACACCACTGAAACATACCTTCAAGGATTACGGCGGTAATATGCGGTAATCCCCTTATGGCCGACATCCAAACAGGAAATGATGCTCGCTTGTGCTCACTTCCTGTTTCAAAAAAAACTGAAGTGTATTGTAAAAATACGCTTCTGCGCATGCACGGCGCAGCCAACATTTAAAAAAAACCTGTGTCCCCACAGACTTATATGACTTCTGGTCTACTGCAGGTTGCTGCATGACAACATAGGTATACATTCGCGTTACATAGAGCACTTCCGGCGCAGTGTACCGCATCGTGGGTAATATGTACTACCCCATTGACTTTCATTGCCCTGGGGGGTGGTGCGGTAAAAAATACCACACCGCCCCAGTGTGAAAGGTGCATATAGAGATATGTGTATATATATATGTATATATATATATATATATATATATATATATATACATATACATATACACATACACACACACACCATGTATGGCAAAGTCTAATATACTAAGCTTCTGATACTGTGTTTCAGTTTATATATACAGTATGATACTGGTGATAAGCTCACAATGGATTTGAAACTACAGTACACGATTAGAAGCCCTGAAGTAAACTGAGGATTACTCTAGTGCGCATCTCTTTTTTTAAAAAAAATCATCTATATCTCCTGATGACAGAACAATATTTATTCACTAAAGCTATACAAATAGTAGATTGTAGACGGATTTCAACTTTTAGCACTTAAGAACAATGCTGTATTCCTAGTACTACATGGCATAGCACATTGCCTTTAGGCAGATCCAATGCTTTCAGAGGGTCAACCTAGGCAATTGCCCAGGCCCCGTAAGCTACTTAGGGGCCCTACAGAAGTTTACTGCCAGTACAGTATGAAAATGCAAGGGAACCCACATTCATTTTTGCCCAGAGCACCATTTTACCTAAAACCGTCCCTGCCTTTAGGCTGCCTTGCATCTTAGCTATAAAAGAATAATGTCACTTATAAAGTATTTGCGCTACATAGTAATTATCCTACCGACAATAGCTGGAGTGATCCACACAGAGCAGACAAGTAGTTATCAGATAATGAGAGAAGTTACTAGGTATTGCATTAGTCTAGGTGGAGCAGAGATTGGAGAAGTGGAAGAAGCAGTGTGCAGAGGCTGGCAGAAGTTAGAAGAGATGGAGAATAGGCAGGGAAGCAGAAGAAGCTAGTTTGGGGGGTACCAGGCAGGCCCTCCATCACTGACCCCCCCCCCCCCCCCCCCCCAGATGTCAGTCAGCAGGAGACAGATGTGTCGGACAGGCAGAGGCAATTATTACCTGGCGCTAAAGCGGGAGCGCTCCGCATCCGACCATGTTGGCAGGGCCCGGCGAACATAGCGGCTGCTCAGCAAGTAGAGGCCGGGGAAGAACAGGGAACCCGCGGCCAGGACATGCAACATCGTGCCCACTATCACCTACACTGGTGCCCGTCTGCCCGAGTCTGGGAGCCGCCTGCCAACACCACAGCCCGCCCTCTCTAACGTCATCACTGCTAATCCTGCCCACCACTGCCAGACTCATTGTCAAGCCGCGCCCACGTCTTGTCAATCAAGGCGCTTCGCCGCCTGTGCGATGAGGCCACGCCCACCGCAGAGCTTTGCCGCTCGGGAGCATCCTGCTCGCCGTATCCTGCCGGAGGATTCATCGCTACCAGAGGGATATGTGAGGCAAGCAGCCAGCAGAGTTCAGACATCAAGGCACACACTAATCGCTATTATCTGCAGAGGCACAGTACACAAAAGTCTTTCAACTTTACATAACCAGTTTGTCGAATCTTGCCGATTTTTATGACATTTTTCTGTTTTGTTTTTTTTCGGGAAAGGATGGAGGACGTTTCAAATTTCTCTGTAATTTAAAGGGAACCTGAAATGACGATAATGGCTACATACACACACATATATATATATATATATATGTATATATATATATATATATATTTATACTTACCTGATGCTTCCTCCAGCCCCATAAGGTGCGTGAGCTCTCTCATCATCCTCTCTGGCCACTCCATTGTTTTCTAATCCCCCCAGTAATCTGGACGTCCGCACTCTTCTGCGGTTGAGGCGCACTGACCCCTGTCACACTCACGCAGCCTGGAGCATTCTGCGCCTGTGCAGTACTAACGCACAGGCACAGAACACTCTTGGGCGCAGGCGCACAACTAGTCCGTGCATGCCACAGATTACTGGGTGAGATTAAAAGACAACAAAGTGGCCGTAAAGGACGGAGAGGGAGCCTACGCACCTTATGGGACTGGAGGAAGTCCCAGGTAAGTATAAATATACTAGTTGGGCAGCCCTGTTGATCTATTTGGCTGCAGTGGTGTCTGAACAACACCAGAAACAAGCATGCAGCTATTCTTGTCCGTTCTGACAATATTGTCAGAAATAACTGATTTGCTGCATACTTGCTTGGGGTCTATGGTTGAAACTTGAAAGTATAAGAGACAGGACAACCAAGTAACTGGTATAGCTTAAAAGGAAATATAGTAGCTCCCATATCGCTCTCTCTTTGGGTTCACTTTAAAGGACAAGCAAGGCAACAAAATAAAACTGTCTTTACTTACCTATGGCTTCTTCCAGCCCCTAGAAGTCACATGTGTCCCTCGCCACAGCTCCAGACATCTAACGGGTCCTGCGGGCAGCCACTGTACAGTGTGCTCCCAGTGACATGGGCACATGTCCGTGCAAAAGTTATTGAACATACAGTGAGAATTAGGCATGGGCGTAGGTTATTGGACAAAGGGTCTGGCTACTGCGAGGCTTCATGTAGTGGAGTGGGATAAAACAAAAACTGCCAACTTTTTCTGACTTAAAGTTTACAATAGCTCAGCAATGAAAGTTTGGTACCAAAAAGAACAGGTCCAAACTGATGAAGCAGCAGTGAGAAGGCAAAATGTAACCAGGGCTGTGGAGTTGGAGTCAAGGGACTTGATTCACTAACTGGTGCTAACCTAGTTAGCATGCCTAAAGGCTTTGGGCGTGCTAACTAGGGTGCTAGGTAGTTAGTACGCACCAAGTAAAATCAGATCGCGCATAAAGTATCAAAGCCCGGTGCGCGTGAAACGTCGCACCGGGTACGACAAAAACGGCGCCTCAGATGTGCACCCATGCGACATTTAGGGCGCATCCAATGCGCCCTTATAGGCTCATCGGGTGCGCTGTTTTTGTTTTGCGCACACCGGGCTTTGCGTTTGCAAAGCTTTGCACGCGATACTTTGTGTGCGAACGCTAATTAGCGCGTGAGAGCTAATTAGCGTTCGCAAAGTTTTTTTAGGCGTGATAAGTAGCTTTTCACAAGCGTGCTAACAGCACCGCTTTGTGAATCAAGCTCATGGAGTTGGAGCAATTTTGGGTACCTGGAGTCAGAGTTGGTGGTTTCATAAACTGACGAGTCGGGAGTCGGATGATTTTTATACAAAATCCACTGCCCTGGTAAGTATTAGACTAAGGAGTTGGAGCTATTTTGGGTACCTGGAGTCAGAGTCGGTGGTTTCATAAACTGAGGAGTCTGAGTTGGAGTCAGATGATTTTTGTACCAACTCCACAGCCCTGAATGTAACAAGGCAAAACACCTATTTACATAGTGTGAGCTGTTTTCTTTCCCTGTGTATTTTTTTTCGTCATCAGCTGATTATAGTTTTTG
This sequence comes from Hyperolius riggenbachi, assembly GCF_040937935.1. Taxonomy (NCBI): domain Eukaryota; kingdom Metazoa; phylum Chordata; class Amphibia; order Anura; family Hyperoliidae; genus Hyperolius; species Hyperolius riggenbachi. Next base: position 264,093,266 of record NC_090647.1, on the reverse strand, counting down.
TGGCATTTTATTACCCGCAAGCTATTTACACCTTATACAGACAAGTGCTGACTGTTAAAGCGCAGCTGGTGTTCATCTGAAATCCCCATTGCTGTGTCAGTGTCAAATGCTTGGGGAATAATTAAAGTGATCGAGGAATAACATTCAATTTAATGCATCACAGCACTGAGCGAACACACTTCTTCACTCTCTTGTGTATTGAGCCATTAAGTCTCAGATACAATACACTATTCATAGGTGCCAGGCAGAATTTGTCGTGTGTTAGTAATTGAAGTCCAAGTTCTGCCAACAGTGGGAAAACAGATTTGAATTTGTGTCACCCATTCGTGCAGTTCTGCTATCTCATGCCAGCAGCCTGTAGGCACACCCTCTGTAAGTCTGATATGAAATTTCAGTTGAAATGCTTGCATTTACTACATAGGATTAAGGTGTAAAACAGTTTGATAGCTATATATATATATATATATATATATATATATATATATATATATATATATATATATATATACACATACACACTCATTGCTCACTCCTCTGTTAATCTTTTTGAATAAATGACCTGATGGGAGCTTCCTTTCCGAAGCAGTGCCTAGAGACACATATAGCGGTTCTGCCTAAAGAAGGGAAAGACCCTGCCTGGTGCTAAAGCTGTAGGCCAATATTGCTCATCAATTTGGATATCAAATTGTTCTCCAAAATTTTGGCCAACAGGCTGAAGAAAAGATTCCGCAGTTAGTCCATTTGGACCATACTGGTTTTGTTTGGGCAAGAGAAGCTAGGAACAAAGCAAATAGGGCCATTAATATAGTACATTGGGCACTAAGGTCCAGCTTACCCTCAATAATCTTATCTACAAATGCTGAGAAAGCATTTCATAGGGTAAGTTGTACCATGATAGAAGAGGTCCTTCAAACACATAGGTTTGCAACGTTGGATGTTGCAATAGATATTGGCCTTATATTCTTCCCCATCTATGAGAGTCAGAGTGAATGGAACTCATTCAGATAGCTTCCCTATTTGCAGTGGCATCAGGAAGGGTCGCCCCCTTTCACCCCTGCCGTTTTTGCTTTCTTTGGAGCCTTTGCTCCATAGCATAAGAGCAAATGTGGATGTGAAGGGGGTTGAGATAGGAAATGGGGATTGCACACTCTCTGCATACGTGGATGATGTGCTTTTCTATTTGACATCTCCTCAGACCACCTCGCCTTGTTTGCTGTAAGAGCTACATAATTACAACTCCTTGACTAATTTTAAAATCAATTTATCAAAGTCTGAATTTATTGTTATTCCAGAAAGTATTCGAGATTACATGTTACAGGATTTCCACTTTTTTTTTTAATTACTTTTATATTAGTGCCTCCCTCCCTCCCTCCACCATCCAATGACGGCAATCGGCTGTCAGAGGCTTTAGTCTATGTGGGTCTCAGGGAGACAGCCATAGATCGCAGCGCTGTACCATGTAAATAGACAGCGGTTTTGCTGTCTAACAGTCTCCTAGTGGCAATTGCCGATGGGAGACGGACGACGGAGTGGAGATCCATCATTCCAGCGGAGATGCACGCGCGATCTCCAGCAAAACACTCCTGCAGGACTTGATGCCGATTGGCGTTAGGCGGTCCTGGAAGAACCACTGCATTCATGCCCATCACCGTGATGCGGTCGTTAGGTAGTAAATTATCCCTTCCCATACAGAGAAAGAGCCCTGAAGTACTAGGAAATTTACCTCCCTGCTCACCTATATAGTCTAAAATTTTCAGCCTCTTCTGGACACTCTGGTTGAAGATCTCAAAAAGTAGGACAGGGACTGCTTCACTTGGTTTAGGTGCATAGGTATACTCAAGAGGACTGTCCTGCCTAGGATTTTATTTTTATTAAGTATGATTCCTATACCTAAATGTTTTTTTTACCAAAATAAGAATGCTATTCATTAAATTTGTGTGTAAAGGTAAATCCCCTAGATCAGGCTTTCTCAACCAGGGTTCCCTGGAACCCCAGGGTTCCTCGAGTGCTCTGCAGGGGTTCCTTGGCATTTTTCCCATCGTGGGGAAAGTATAATAGAGCACACTATAATATATGGTAATGTAACAAGAAGCACTAAATTAGGGGGTCAAGGAAACAGTATAATGAGTGGCAGTGTAATGGGGGTAGTGAAATAAACAGCCACACAGATTTTTAAGACCATGCCTCCTGCAAAATAAATGCAGGGGTTCCTCGAGATCAAAAAATTGTTTGCAGGGGTTCCTTGAGATCAAAAAGTTATTTTCAGGGTACCTCCAAAGTAGAAAGGTTGAGAAAGGCTGCCCTAGATTAACGTATTCAATAATGACATGAAGGAAAGATAACAGGGGTCTAGACCTTCCGGATGTCAAATCTGATCTGATTTGTTAAATAAGAGATAAGTGGTTTCTAGTGATCTCTCTAATGCTGGGCATACACGGATGCAATTATGCGCCGGATCGAGCCGCTGGCTCGATGGCGACGCATCTCCGCTCGTCCGCGTGTGCGCGCGGATCGATTCCCGCTCGTCCCCGCCGGCGCTCCTTATCAGCCGCTCGATTCCCCGCTATTGTCCGCCGGCGGGGATCGAGCGGGGAATCTATCCGGTAGATCATCGGACCTGTCGGATATTATCAATCGAGCCATCAGCGGCTCAAATGATAAAACTCTGTGTATGCCCAGCTTAATGTCCCCATTGGAAGGTTACCCGTTTCTTTAATCCTGGTCTGGAGCAGGGCTTTTTTGGTACATGGAGGGGGGGTTGGGGGAAGAAGTATGTATAGAATATGTATGGTCTAAAGATAGACTTAACCACTTAAGGACCACAGGCTTACACCCCCCTAGTGACCAGGTGATTTTTTACAATTCTGCACTCGACAGCTTTAACAGTTCACTGCAGAAACATACAACTTAGCACACAAATGAATCTGCCCCCCTTTTGTTGCCACCAACAGGCCTTTCTGTTGGTGGCATCTGATTGCTGCTGCCACTGAGGTTTTTTTTTTAAATTAATTTTAATGTTTTGTTTTTTTAATAAATGTCATTTTTCTTTTATCTACCTCCCTCCCCCCCTCCCCCGAGATCCAATCAGTGATCACTTCTCATAGGCATCAGCCTATTAGAGGGCATCACATTGTGGGCCACTCAAGGGGACAGCTTTATAACTAAGCTTTCCCCTTACAGCACTGTGCATAGATTGCAGTGCTGTATAAAGAAAAATATAAGTTTATTTACTCCTAACAGTTTGCGAGCTGCGATCAAGGGCTGGCAAGCTGATCTCCGTGCGGATCTCCGTATGTAAAGCGGGGATCCCTGCTAATCTCCTCCCCCAGGACTTGACACCATTCGGCGTTAGGCTGTCCTGGGGGAGCCACTCTGCGCCCGCCGATCAGCGTTAGGTGGTTGCAGAGTGGTTAAAAGACAACTGTAGTAAGACGAATATGGAGGCTGCCATATTTATTCCCTTTTAAACAATACCAGTTGCCTGGCAGCCCTGCTGATGTATCTGGCTGCAGTAGTGTCTGAATAACACCAGAGACAAGTATACAGCTAATCTTGTCAGATCTAACACTGTCAGAAACACCTGGGGGTTGATTCACAAAGAATGTTAACTGATAGCACGGCCGTGCTATGCAGTTAACACGCGAGGTGACGGGCGCGCACCTTTGCACCCAGCAGATCGATGGCCCATAGAGTTGCATTGGATCTAATGGTCAAATAATGCATTTAGATAGATTTCCAATAGATTTCATTCTGGAATCTATTGGAAATCTGTTCCTAGTGTGTGGCACACATCAGATAGATTGCTGTCAGATTCGACTTGACAGGCATCTGACAGAAATCTATCCGAGGGTCGAATCTGCTGCAAATCTATAAGTGTGTAACCCGATTTATCTGTTAGCACTGGGTTCCGGCTGAGAGGAATCCACCAGACATTGACTTTTGAAATTATCAAAGATTTATTTGTGACCTAACGGTGGTCACTGTAGTTTCAATCAACCCGTAACACTTCAACAAAACAATACACCTCCCTTGCACATCACAGGTCAAAATACACAATCGCCTAGTCTTCACAGCCGGTGCACCGGTAAATGCTGCAGAATAAAAAGGTTAAGTTACATACAAATAATATATGAAATTTGAGCTACAAGGTCTTATTGTACAACAATCAATCACTTTACAGCATGTTTACATCACAGAACCACTGTTGGGGCATGGGCTGGGAAAAGGGATGGTCTACTGAGCAATTTCAGTTCCTAAACAGTTCTCAGTCCCTAGCAACCAAGTCCAAGCTATATTGCTCAGCAAAACCTTGGGGTACTCGTGACAGTTCTTAAATATGGTACTGTATAGTTGCACAGTTCGTTGGTTGATCCCAAAAAAGGATGTTCACCTTGCTCAAAGATCTCTTAGAGTCTTTACCCTTGAGAATCTACCACAAACCCACTTTACACTTAACTCACCTGTCTGGATAGGGCCTCCCAAAATAACAAACAAAACACAATATAAATCAAATAATCAAAAAAAGATTAGGAAAATAAAAGTAAACAAAATAAAATATAAAGTGACCAATGCACCCAGCTATGCCACCCAAATTACTCTCCCACAATATAACTCTCTTTTAGTGCCCTTTGGGCTTGATTCACAAAGCGGTGCTAACCTACTTAGTATGTCTAAAGTCTTTAGACGTGCTAACCAGGGTGCTAAATAGGTTAGCACCGGATTTCTCAATCAGATCGTTTGCGCGCGCAAAGTCCTATGCGCGCGCTAAGTCCCATAGGCTTTAATGGGCACTTCGCGCGGAGCGCCCTGCACTCTGTGCAGTGCGCGCGTAAAGTTTTATGCGCATAAAGTTTTGCGCGCATAAAGTTTTGCGCACGAAAAGCTTGTTTAGACGTGCTAAGGGGGTTTTCACAGGCGTGCTAACAGTTAGCAACGCTTTGTGAATCAAGCCCTTTGACTTTTAGGCTGAATAAGCTCCAATTTAGAGTTGCCGCAAAACTTGTACTCTAAGTAAGCCAACTCTGTATCCTGGTCAGATGTCAGTTCACTCCTTACTGTAGCACACTTTTCAGTATCACAAGATGCAATGCAACTCCTCCTCTTTCACTTATCTTCTCTAATACTGACAGGTTCTCTTTACTCTCACGGCCTTAGTAAATTCCGGTTTCTTTAGGACCGTGTACCGTGTAATATGCATAATTCACACTTTGGTTTACTCCTTGTATCAAATTCTTAGTAACACTTCAGAACAGCACAGCAGAACACATGGGGCTCGATTCACAAAGGCGTGCTAACATAACAGCTTTGGACGTGCAAACTAGGGTGCTAAGTAGATTGCACGTCTAAAGCTGTTACAAGTACGCTTAGCACGCGAACGGTGCTACGTTTCGCACGTACCGCGCAGCACTAAACTTTGCGCGCGATCTGTAACAGCTTTAGACTTGCAAACTACTTAGCACCCTAGTTTGCACGTCCAAAGCTGTTAGGCATGCTAACTATGTTAGCATGCCTTTGTGAATTGAGCCCCATGTGTTCTTCTGTGCTATGTGCGCGCGTATTAGTGCGTGAAGCTGCCGTTTTCGCGTCCTAAGTGCCTTTTCACTGGCGTGCTAACAATTAGCACCCTTTATTGAATCAAGGCCATGAACTTTAACTCTTGACTTGAAACGGACTTGACAGGAACAATGTCTCTATAACAGGACTTAATGCAAGCGGGGGGCTGTGTCAGCTCTGCGGGGTACTTATGGAGGCTGTTAATGTTTCTTAGTGACAGCAAGGCCTTTACACTCAATACACTTTATATAAGCGGCAGAAGATTTCTTCACCTTAGCTGGGCAGCTCTATCTTAGATCAACAACTGTATCATCAACACAAGGTCTCTGTATCTTTAAAGCTTTTGCACACAAACAGTCTCTAGTAACAGCACTTTGAACAGACTTGACCTCTTCAGGTTCTGGGTTGCTATATTTCTATCTCAGCAAGCTTCTGAACACTGGCTACTAACTGAACACACACTGTAACTTGTAATTGTCTCTCAGGCCTAAGGGCTTGTTTACATCTACCTAGCGCAGATGGCTGTGCGATCCGAACGCAGTGCATACGATCGCACGCCATCTGCGCCGCTGCCCTGCTGATCCCATCCATTGACAGTGATGGGATCATCTCTGCGCTTGCGGGCAAAATGCAGGCAGCAGTACGCAAATGCTTCCTAGCGCATCTTACTGCTGTGCCGCGCAGTAGATGTGAACGGTAGAAGGCTGTCTATGCCCTTCTACCGTTCCTGCGTTTCAGCACATCATACGCACTTCCAAATGCATACGGAAGCGCATATGATGTGAACTTGCTTCACTGTAGTCTCTACGTGGCCGCCTTGTTTCCATCTGTCCGCTTCTATACGCTTTTTATCAGCACATCAATGTTACAGATTGATACATGCTGCTGAAAAGCGGACAGAAGCGCACAGACGAGGCCTGCTACAGCCGTTCTCCTCGTTCTCCTCGTAGCTTTCCCGCTCCTCACCACTGCTCCGGTCTCCTCCTAAGTTCCCCTCTCTCTCGCTCTCTGGTGCGCTCTCGCTGGCTCTAACCAGTTTCCTCCGGCTACCCCCTTCTAGCTCTGCCCCTCCGCGCTTGCGCTGTAGCTTCCGACAAGCCGTGCGGGGCTTCTGGAAAGTTCCACCGCTCTGTGTGCTTTGGTCACTTAGCAACAGTCTATGCGACCATTACAACGCCTCCACTCCTCTCCCACGGGCCGCCTCGGTTCCACAGGCAAGCATCTAAGGCGAAACTTAGCCTTAGATGCTAAAGTTACCTCACAAAGAAATACATTAGCAAAACTTGTGGGACCCTCTTTTAGAGTGTTACAAGTGTATGGCCACCTTAAAGTGGATCCGAGGTGAACTTTTACACATTGCATAATTGTGTTCCTTTCCTATTGTTTATAGGGCATTCCTCAATCCAAATACTTTTTTGTTTTTGTTTTAATACTCTAATTCCCTATAAACTAAAAAAGCCCCGCCCACAGGTTTTCAGAGAGCCTTGGCAGTAGCAAGGGCTCATGGGAGCTCAGTCTGGGCAGGAGGAGGGGGAGGTGTTACTAGCCATTGATTTCAGAGGCAGAGGGGAGGAGGGAGGAGCAGAGGGGATTAGGTTGATGGCTTAAGATACAGATAAGCCTGCCTCTGTGTAATGTTTACAAACAACATGGCTGCTGTCATTGTATCACAGGAATAAATAATCATATTCTATTAAAACTGTTTGCAGCTAGATTTGCTTTGTAAACCATCTAAACTTTAGATAAGATATACAGTGGGTTGCAAAAGTATTCGGCCCCCTTGAAGTTTTCCACATTTTGTCATATTACTGCCACAAACATGAATCAATTTTATTGGAATTCCACGTGAAAGACCAATACAAAGTGGTGTACATGTGAGAAGTGGAATGAAAATCATACATGCTTCCAAACATTTTTTACAAATAAATAACTGCAAAGTGGTGTGTGTATAATTATTCGGCCCCCTTTGATCTGAGTGTAGTCAGTTGCCTATAGACATTGCCTGATGAGTGCTATTGACTAAATAGAGTGCACCTGTGTGTAATCTGATGTCAGTACAAATACAGCTGCTCTGTGAGGGCCTCAGAGGTTGTCTAAGAGAATATTGGGAGCAACAACACCGTGAAGTCCAAAGAACACACAAGACAGGACAGGGATCAAGTTATTGAGAAATTTAAAGCAGGCTTAGGCTACAAAAAGATTTCCAAAGCCTTGAACATCCCACGGAGCACTGTTCAAGTGATCATTCAGAAATGGAAGGAGTATGGCACAACTGTAAACCTACCAAGACAAGGCCATCCACCTAAACTCACAGGCCGAACAAGGAGAGCGCTGATCAGAAATGCAGTCAAGAGGCCCATGGTGACTCTGGACGAGCTGCAGAGATCTACAGCTCAGGTGGGGGAATCTGTCCATAGGACAACTATTAGTCATGCACTGTACAAAGTTGGCCTATATGGAAGAGTGGCAAGAAGAAAGGCATTGTTAACAGAAAGCATAAGAAGTCCCATTTGCAGTTTGCCACAAGCCATGTGGGAGACACAGCAACCATGTGGAAGAAGGTGCTCTGGTCAGATGAGACCAAAATGGAACTTTTTGGCCAAAATGCAAAACGCTATGTGTGGCAGAAAACTAACACTGCACATCACTCTGAACACACCATCCCCACTGTCAAATATGGTGGTGGCGCATCATGCTCGGGGGGGTGCATCTCTTCAGCAGGGACAGGGAAGCTGGTCAGAGTTGATGGGAAGATGGATGGAGCCAAATACAGGGCAAACTTGGAAGAAAACCTCTTGGAGACTGCAAAAGACTTGAGACTGGGGCCGAGGTTCACCTTCCAGCAGGACAATGAACCTAAACATAAAGCCAGGGCAACAATGGAATGGTTTAAAACAAAACATATCTATGTGTAAGAATCGCCCAGTCAAAGTCCAGATCTAAATCCAATCGAGAATCTGTGGCAAGATCTGAAAACTGCTCTTCACAAGCGCTGTCCATCTAATCTGACTGAGCTGGAGCTGTTTTGCTAAGAATAATGGGCAAATATTTCAGTCTCTAGATGTGCAAAGCTGGTAGAGACATACCCTAAAAGACTGGCAGCTGTAATTGCAGCAAAAGGTGGTTCTACAAAGTATTGACTCAGGGGGCCGAATAATTACGCACACCCCACTTATTTATTTGTAAAAAATGTTTGGAATGATGTAGGATTTTCGATCCACTTCTCACATGTACACCACTTTGTATTGGTCTTTCACGTGGAATTCCAATAAAATTGATGCATGTTTGTGGCAGTAATGTGACAAAATGTGGAAACTTCAAGGGGGCCGAATACTTTTGCAACCCACTGTATAGACAAGTTACTTGTTATAGTTAGTGTTTCATCTCGGATCCGCTTTAAGAGAGGATTATCCACAATTCTTCTATGATTTTTGTAGCCTGAGACAGATAGAAAACTGGGTTAGGACTTGGAAGTTAAGATTAAACGATAGAGCAGATGTGTCAGACTGGTTGGCCCTGTTCCTTAAAGACACTAAGGTAGAACTCGCAATATAATTTCTCTACAAATTATTGTTAGGACGGGAACATACGAGTGCTTTGCATTATCTTAGTTCTTGGTAAACAGACTTGGGAGTGACACTAACCTCAAAACAGAAGGATATATGATGATTAAACACGCTCATATTTCCTCAATAAACACAAGGATGCAAGAGACAACTTTCAAGACACTCAGACCTCATTCACACCTAAAAACGAAAACGCAAGCGTTTTGCATTTTTTGTTTGCTGTTTTTCCCCCTTCCCGGCGCTCACCTGCGTGCTGTGTTTTTGGTAAAAACGCTTTTTAAGCGCTTTTCCAGAGCAGTTTTCTCATTCACTCCTTGATGCAAGTCAGGAAGTGAACTCTTTAACCCGGAAAAGAATAAATACAATGGGCTTGATTCACAAAACAGTGATAACTGAGTTATCACGCCTAAAAGCTTTGCACATGCAAACGTGCGTGCAAGCCATTTGGCACGAGTGTTGCGCGTGCAAAGTTTTAGCGCTCGCACGTGAAAACTACGGTGCTTCGTGTGCAAACCTACTAGAGTGTATGCTCAACACGCCCGTGCTAAGCTGGTTTGCACGCGATCTACTGCACGCAAAACTTTACGCTTGCAAACTATTGACTTCACGCAAAGTCATTAGTTTGCACGTGTAAAGCTTTACGCGCATGATATCACGTGCAAAGCAGCTTTGCACAGACGTGCTAAGTGTTAGCACTCTTTTATGAATCAAGCCCATTGTATTTATTATAAAAAGCGCGAACGCAATCGCCGCATAAAGCAGTTTTGTGAGCGTTTAGCGCTCTCTTCCTATTCCTTCCATTATAGCAAAAACGCCCCAAAAATGGTACAGGCACCACTTTGCTGAATGCACAGCGCACAAACTGCGCTGATATGAACCTTCTCATAGAGATTCATTGCACAAGCGTTTTGTGGGCGTTTTTAAAATTCGCCTGCACTTGAAAAAAGGCCGAAAACGCCCTTAGTGTGAACGAGCTCTGACTCGATAGTACAGGACACCAGATAAGATGGCCTCAATTTATAAGGCCAGAGACTATGTATAGTGAAGGTGAGATCCGCACTATGTCGATTGAATAATGACTTTATTAGATTAGAAACATCTCAATCCAGGACACCACATGCTGACATGTTTCGGACGTGACACCGTCCTTAATCGTAGCATAGGTACAAAGTAGCTGGAGGGCCCCTTTATAGAAAAAGAGACACACCCGATATCAAGTGCTCAAAAAACCCACCCATCAAAGGGGAGTGTACATAAACCCGAGGGAACACCCTCACATAGCAAAATATAAAATCAATATGTAAAAAAACAAAATTGATTTAAATACATACATATTGGATGGTATAATATACGTCAGCAATGCACAATATCAAATAGAAAAAGGAAAAAACAAATATATATATATATATATATATATAATGAAGCAGACCTAGACAGGGACAGTACACCCTAGACCATAAGTTGTGAACCCTAGGTGACATGATTCAAATCCCATCTTGCATTGAGACACTTGGGGACACGTGGCCCTAATTGAAAGATCCAAAAAGCCTCTCGAGTGAGAAGGCGCTTGTAAACATCACCGCCTCTAGGGGGCCTCATTATGCGTTCTATACCTTGGAATGAAAAAGAGGACATGTCCCCAGAGTGGACCGATCTAAAATATTTGGCCGCATTGGAAACTTCCAAAGTTAACCAGCCCGCCCCCCTATAATGTTCCCCCACTCGTTGCCTTAGATGTCGGGTAGTGCATCCCACATACTGTAAATGACACTTAGAGCATGAAATCAAATAGATAACAAACGTAGTATTACAGTTGATATATTGGTTCATAGGGAAAGTCCTGCCATTAGAAAAAGAAGTAATGTAACGTTTAGGTTGATGAACTATGCAATAATTGCAGGTTGAAAAGTTACACTTATATGATCCCACGGTAGTCAACCAGCATGGTCTATGGATGTTAGTAGAAAGCATGCTGGAAGACAATCTACTACCTAGAGTGGGAGCCCTCCTGCTAGCAAATTTCACTCCTTGTTTAAGGACAAGATTTAAGGATTCATCAGCCTGTACAACCGGTAGAAGCTTTTTAACAATCTCAACGACATGTCGATATTCATGACTAAAAGTGGTCACAAAAACTACACTGTCGTCAGATCGCGAAGAGGATCTGGAAGAGCTGGGGGTCAAAAGTTCTTCCCTACTTTTATTAAGGGCCACCTTCCTCCCCCGCTCAATCATCCATCTCGAATAGCCACGCTCAGAAAGTCTAGAGCCAACAATATCCAACTCTGCTCCCAGATTCGAATCTTCCGAGCAATTCCTACGCACCCGTATAGATTCCCCCACCGGAACCGCTCGGATTGTATGGGGTGGGTGGCAACTATTAGCCCTCAGAATGGAGTTACCACTACAAGGCTTACGATACGTGCTAGAGATGACAGAAGCCAGGTAGGTACTGCCCTTTAAGGTAAGGTCCAAATAGTTGACCTCAGAACGAGACCACTGAAAGGTGAACTCAAGATTCAGGTCATTGGAGTTAAGAAACTCTACAAAACCTGCTGCCTCGTCGGGCGTGCCGTCGACCAAGAGGTCGTCAATATACCTGCCATACCACACAATATGACCAGAAAAAATATTAGAGTCGTTGAAAAGATGGAGTTCCTCCCACCAGCCCATATATAAGTTAGCCAGTGAGGGAGAAAATTTTACTCCCATGGAGGCTCCGAAACGTTGTAAATAAAAATCTGAGTCAAAAAGAAAGTAATTGTGGGTAAGCAGGTATTGGACGGCAAGCCCGACGAAGGTACGAAGTTCCGCGGAGAAGGCAGAGTATCTGGCCATTTGGTACTCCAAAGCCTCCAGGGCCAAATACATGTGGGATACAAGAATATAATGATTTAACATCAATGGTGATTCAACTGTAGCTGTCCCGCCATTGGAAATTACGTAGACTGCCAAGAACATGTTTTGTATCCCGTATAAAGCCCGGGAGGCGTCGCACCAAAGGCTGCAAATGTTCATCCACCCAATTGCCCTAACGGCATTTTGGATCTTTCAATTAGGGACACGTGCCCCCAAGGGTCTCAATGCAAGATGGGATTTGAATCATGTCACCTAGGGTTCACAACTTACGGTCTAGGGCAGGGGTCAGGAACCTTTTTGGCTGAGAGAGCCATAAACGCCACATATTTCAAAATGTAATTTCATGAGAGCCATACAATATGTTTCAATCTTGGACAGTAGGGCTTACGTCCCTGTTGCCATGGTGATGTGTATACAGTTCATCCTACCGGCAGCAGAAGTGTCAGACACGTCTTAAGCTTCTCTTGGGTTTTAGCAATTTCTCCGAGAGCCAGACAGGAGAAATACCGACTAGCAGCTTGTTCAATTAGCTAGCTGGCTTTGGGGTTGATTCACTTTATAGGACGTGATCCCCTCACTTTGGCCCAATAGGCTGCCTATTGGGCCAATCATAGTGCGGGGATCTCGTCCTACAAAATCACTGGACCTGACAGGGCCCAGAGTGGGACAATTGGAGCAGCCGTTCATTTTGGGGTAGTGCGAGTAAGTTAGTAACGCATTCTACAGCAGTAGCGCGCTTACTTTGAAAAGTTTACTTACAATGCTTGAGCAGTGTAGCTTAGTGAATCAACCCCTACTGATTTGTCTGTGAGCCAGATGTAGCCATCAAAAGAGCCACATCTGGCTCCCGAGCCATAGGTTCCCTACCCCTGGTCTAGGGTGTACTGTCCTTGTCTAGGTCTGCTTTATTATATACATATATATATTTGTTTTTTCCTTTTTCTATTTGATATTGTGCATTGCTGACGTATATTATACCATCCAATATTGTATGTATTTAAATCAATTTTGGTTTTTTACATATTGATTTTATATTTTGCTATGTGAGGGTGTTCCCTCGGTTTTATGTTCACTCCCCTTTGATGGGTGGGTTTTTTGAGCACTTGATATCGGGTGTGTCTCTTTTTCTATAAAGGGGCCCTCCAGCTACTTTGTTCCTATGCTATGATTAAGGACGGTGTCACGTCCGAAACATGTCAGCATGTGGTGTCCTGGATTGAGATGTTTCTAATCTAATAAAGTCATTATTCAATCGACATAGTGCGGATCTCACCTTCACTATACGGACTCCTGGGTGTGAGCTACCCGTTTTCCTGCACTGTCGGCTGATAGAGGTATAGAGCGGAGTTTCACCTTCACGACGGAGATTATGGGTGTTGGCGAGGTTGTGGTGGTAAAGGCAATCTCCTGCACTTGTTGTGGTCATGCCCTAAGCTGAGGGGCTTTTGGTCTGAGGTCATACAACTCAGCTGGATGGTTATAGTCCAGAAGATAGAGGACTCATCTAGTAGCATAGTGCTTCATATGACTAAATCTAGAGGATATAAACATACTTTTGTTCCTCATATGTTAAATGCAGCAAAGTGTCTAATACCTCTTCAATGGAGATCAAACCAGGTGCTGACTGTAGGTCAGTGGTTTCCGCAAGATTAACAAGACACAGCAGGTAGAGGAGATGGTTCTGTCGAGCAAAGATAAATATGATAAGTTCTATGCCATTTGGGCAATCTGGATTGACTATCAAACTTTCCCGGGGTATGAAGGGTATTTGAGTCAAGCACTATAGGGATTCATACTGATTTATATTGTTACAGACTGCAGAAATAATTTGTATATTTTTTATTTAGGGTTACTGCTATGTTTCATTGACACTGTGGGCTTAATTAACTAAACCGTGCAAAGTGTTAGCACGCCAGTAAAATGCCACTTTGCACGTGCTAACATGCTTTGCATGTGCTAACTAGGGTGCTAAGTAGTTTGCACGTGCTAACTACTTAGCACCATATTTAGCATGTGCAAACTTCTTTGCACCGTAGTTTGCACGTGCAAAGCTTTTAGGCGTGATAACCAAGTTATCACGCTTTTGTGACTTAAGCCCTGTGTGTTTTTCCACACACTCGCTCTATACGCAATGTAGAGGTCTACATAAACAAAGCATTGGTTTAGTCAAATCCATTGTGGGGAACCGGTTATATGTTAAATGGTCAGATACATAGCTCATTGGTATGGATAAGAAATATGTCACAAAGGTGTAGCCTGTGTGCATATGTTTATTTGATGTAATGTTAAAATGGTTGCTATATTGCTTGTACCTAGTCTATGGTGTGTGTTCTTCTGTATGAATATTATGACTAATAATTTATGTTAAAAAAAAAGTAATTGCTATGGCATATGATTGGTCCATTTTCAAGCTGCATGAGAATTTGCATCAACTACCTTTTAGTGAGTGGACAACAGTTTAGGTAAGATGGGAACCTTGCATTCTCAGGAATTGCATCTTAGAGGGGAGGCCAAGTAAGGGGCCAATTTCCTGCAAGCGTTATGATCTGCGGGCGTGGACGTTGGGATGTTGCGGTTTTTAGCGACGGTTGGTAGAATTCCCCTTACGGGAAAACGTCTGCGTCGGACGATTAAAAGCTCCCGGGTGTGTTGAACCGCAACGCACCAAAACGCAGCGTTGGATGTGAAAGGTATAATGAAAGTCTATGGACTTTCAATTTACCTTGGTTAACGCAAAGTATTGACTTTGCGTCAAAATGCCAGAAATCAGCTCTGGTGTGAAAGAGCCCTAAGTGACAGTGCAGCCTAGCAGTCCTTATCAGAGCCCCTCAATCTTAATGCACTTAGGTGGTGAGATCGGATCATCGCATCACAACGCTAAAATCAGGATTTGTAAATACCTGCGGTAATGAGCTTTCATGTACTTAGCGAAAGAGGTTTCTCTAGCCCTTCATGAAGAAACTTTTAAAACAGAACTCAATAGTTTCAATGGTCTGTGAAGTACACCAAGAGTTGTAAACTTTCCATACCTTTCTATAGATTTTCTGTGTAACTGGCTTACGGCAAGTTATGAGAGTAGAAAGACCCTTTCCTTTTAAAATCATCATTTCAGGATCCAACCTGCCCACTTGAGTAAACCTGGATTGGTCCCTGCAGAAGTAGATCCGGTTTCTCGGGAAGAACAAAGGCAGGCTGCTCTACCAAACACAAAAGTTTGATGAATCTTGGCTTCTTGGGCCACACAGGATCTGTGTAACGATCGGTGGGCGCAGAGAGTATCTGATTACCGGTGATCTGCAGTGTCACCGGAAATACAGATATATACCAGATTATAAGTGATCTGCAGTCTCACCGATAATCTGATATACAAACTAACCTCTGTTCACCTGAGTAGAGTGTAGTGTTTGGTGTAACAGTATCACTTTGAGGACTAGGCCTCAGTGCAGCAAGGAGTACTGCACAGATTCCTTCCGCAGACCTGAGCTCTCCAAGACGGGAGGAGTCAGACTGACAGTAGGAAGGATGTCTGAAAGTGACCCTCAGGAGAAGGGTCGCTAACAGAGCGAGGAACCGCCTCCAACGGTAAGGTCGGTTCTCGAGGTCGGATAAGCCAGGTCGTACACACACGGACAGATAAAGTACAAGATCAGGAGGCAAAGGCGGAGTCAAAGTACAGGCAGGGTTCAGCAACGGGGTATCAGATATATCGGGGTACAAAATCAGGAGGCAGAAGCAGAGTCAAGGAACGAGCCGGGGTTCGGCAACAGAGTATCAGAAATATCGAGGTACAAGATCAGAGTTCAGAAGGGTAGTCAAGGCAGGCAAAAGTCATAACAGATAATCACAATCAAACTAGTACTTTAGCTATCAACAGAATCTAGCTAAGTGTAGGATTACAGCTCCAGCTGGTCCCGGCACACTTGCGGATCTGACTACGGATCTGGGTGCTCCCACATGTGTGATCGCACGCCAGACAAAGAGCAAGTGAACAACCAGCAGTATATATACTCTAGGACCTTTCCAGGACCTCCCTAATTGCTGGTCCAATGAGAGCAGTGGAATTTGTCAGCTGACCCAGCTGGTCAGCCGACACCCTTCTAACTGCTATTTAAACTCTGCCTTTCTGCTCGCGCGCGTGTAAGTCTGAATCTTGGTGGACTATCAGTCCCAGCCACACCAGTACTGTCATGCAATGTATCTAGTGCGGGGGCCGCCTCTGATGCGGATTCCGCCGCACTGCCTATGCGGCATGCAGCGTTTTTTCCGCGTTGTGACGCCATGCTGGACGCGGAAACAGCCGGCTCACCTTGAGAGATGGCGGCATTTCCGCGTTTCCTTACAGAACCCCCCCCCCGAGGAGTGGACTCCGGACAACTCCTACCAGGTTTCTCGGGATGTAAGGCATGAAACTCCCTTCTTAACTCGTCTGCATGCATGCGTGAACCCGGTACCCATTGTCTCTCCTCAATGCCGTACCCTTTCCAATGTACGAGGTACTGAACCGAGTTTTGAACCGTGCGGGAATCTAAAATCTTTTCCACTTCATATTCAGGTTGGGCATCTACTAACACAGGAGGAGGAGGAGTGGGACCCACCTGGACTGCGGGTTTAAGAAGTGATACGTGGAAGGACCTCACTCCCCGCATGCTGGTGGGAAGATCAACGGTATATGTGACCTCGTTGATCTTCCTAGCAACCGGGAATGGACCCACGAACCTGGGACCAAGTTTGTCAGAAGGTTGTCTCAGGGTCAAGTGACGTGTAGATACCCAGACCAAGTCCCCTGGTCTGAACCTCCACTCCACTGAGCGTTTTTTGTCAGCTTGACCCTTCTGACTCAAAAACGCCTTTTGTAAACTATCTCTCACCGTGCGCCAAATGTCTTTAAAAGACCTCTGCCAGGCCTCCAGAGCTGGAAACGGGGTGGAGGCCACTGGAAATGGTGAGAACTTGGGCAATTTTCCAGACACAACCTGGAACGGAGAGAATCCGGTGGAAGAGCTTTTCAAATTATTTTGTGCGAACTCCGCGAAGGGCAGAAATTTAACCCAGTCGCTCTGCGTCTCCGCAACGTAGCACCTCAAAAATTGCTCCAATGACTGGTTGATTCTCTCCGTTTGCCCATTGGTCTGTGCGTGGTAGCCCGATGAAAATGACAGCTTCATGCCCATCTGTTGGCAGAATGCCCTCCAGAATCTAGAAACGAACTGGACTCCCCGATCCGACACTATGTTCTCCGGAATGCCGTGCAGCCGGAAGACATGTGTAATAAACAAGTCGGCCAATTCCTGGGCTGAGGGGAGTCCTTTCAAGGGCACGAAATGGGCCATTTTACTGAAGCGGTCGACTACCACCCAAATGACCGACATACCTTCTGACTTGGGAAGTTCGCCCACAAAATCCATGGACAAATGAGTCCATGGCTCACTCGGGGTGGGTAAAGGCTGCAAGGTACCCACAGGTGCCAGCCGGGAGGGTTTACTCTTAGCGCAAACTGCACACTCCCTAACGAACTCCTTGCAGTCTGCTGCTAAAGAAGGCCACCAGGCACACCTGGATACTAGATCCTGAGTTCTAGATGCCCCAGGGTGTCCCGCATTCTTGTGAGAATGAAACATCTGCAAAGTGCGGAGACGAAAGGGTAGGGGTACAAACATCACCCCTTCAGGTTTCCCTTCGGGGACATCCTGCTGAAAAGGCCTCAGGGTCTCTGTCCAGTCCTCCCAAGTCTCAGCTGCCGCTAACACTAGCCTCTGTGGGATAATGGACTCTGGGGCAGGAGGCTCGGCTGTCTCTGGCTCAAAGCATCTGGACAGAGCATCTGCCTTAACGTTCTTGCTGCCCGGGGTGTATGTAATCAGGAACCTGAACCTCGAAAAAAATAACGACCATCGAGCCTGACGGGGACTTAACCTCTTAGCCCCCTCGATGTATTCCAGGTTTTTGTGATCGGTGTATACCGTAATCATATGCTCTGCTCCTTCCAGCCAATGAAGCCACTCCTCAAAGGCAAGTTTAATGGCAAGGAGCTCTCTGTTGCCTATATCGTAGTTTCTCTCTGCCGGAGAGAACCTACGAGAGAAATAGGCACAGGGATGTAATCTTCCCTGCAACCCTGATCGCTGAGACAGCACAGCCCCTACCCCGACCTCTGAGGCGTCCACCTCAACAATAAAGGGGTAAGAAGTGTCAACGTGCCTCAGAATGGGTGCTGAGCAAAACAAGTCTTTCAGAGTGGAGAATGCTCGTAGAGCTTCTGGAGTCCAGTGGTTAGTATCTGCCCCTTTTTTTGTAAGACTGGTGAGGGGTGAAATGACCGTGGAATACCCCTTTATGAACCTTCTGTAATAGTTCGCAAAGCCTAAGAACCGCTGTAAAGATTTTAACCCCACGGGTTGGGGCCACTCTAACACAGCAGAGACTTTGGCGGGATCCATACACAGGCCCGTGGTGGAAATAATGTAACCCAGAAAGGCGACAGATGTTACTTCGAAAATACATTTCTCAAGTTTAGCGTATAACGAGTTTTGTCTTAGTTTGCTGAGTACAAATTTCACATGCGTTCTGTGCTCAGAGAGGTTGTTGGAGAAAACAAGTATATCGTCTAGATAGACCAGCACGAATCTCCCCAACACCTCTCTGAAGACCTCGTTGATGAGTTCCTGGAAAACGGCCGGGGCATTACATAACCCAAAGGGCATCACTAGGTACTCGTAATGCCCGTCTGGCGTGTTAAAGGCCGTTTTCCACTCATCACCCTTTCTTATGCGTACCAGGTTGTACGCGCCCCGTAAATCCAGTTTTGAGAAGATCTTGGCGTCTGTGACCTGCGTAAATAAATCGTCTATCAGGGGTAACGGATATCGGTTCTTTACCGTGATTTTATTCAGTCCCCGGTAATCGATACAGGGCCGCAGGCCCCCGTCTTTCTTTTTAACGAAAAAGAAACCTGCTCCAGCAGGCGATCGGGACGGACGAATGAAACCCTTGGCTAAATTCTCACGGATATATTCTTGCATGGCCAACTTTTCTGGCCCAGATAAATTGTACAGATGACCCCGAGGAGGCATACAACCAGAACGGATATCTATGGGGCAATCAAAAGAGCGATGTGGGGGTAATTTGTCTGCTGCCTTGGGACAGAACACATCAGAATATTCTAAATATTGCTCAGGTACCCCTTGTACATGAACCCTGGTTTGGCCCAGTGTCACCTTCCCTAAACATTGCTGAAAGCAGCGTGCTGACCAAGAAACCAGTTGGCCGGTGGCCCAATCGATGTGCGGAGAATGAAGGTGCAACCATGGCATGCCGAGTATAATGGTGGAAGTAGACATATGCAACACAAAGAATTGTAATTTTTCCCAGTGCAGAACCCCTATGGTGACTCCCACCTCTGGTGTCTGAGACAGTGGGTGACTCCCTTGCAGAGGAGAGTCATCCACTGCCGTAACCTGGATGGGTGGTTGTACAGGTGTGAGTGGGATACCCAATTTCTTAGCAAACTCAAAATCCATAAAATTTGCCGCGGAGCCTGAATCGATAAAGGCTTCCGTGACCTCGGTTTTATCTTCCCACGTAATGGTGCAGGGAAGAAGCAACCGTTTTTCTTCTAAGGGTAAAAGTCGGACGCCCAGGGTGTTACCCCCTACCACTCCCAGGCGGTAGCGTTTTCCCGGCTTATTAGGGCAGTTTCGTACTATATGCCCCCCTTCAGCGCAATACAGACACAGCTGTTCGGTCATTCTCCGTCTTCGCTCCACCTGGGTCAATTTTGACCGACCAATCTGTATTGGCTCGGATGGAAGCAAGACCGGAGAAGACGAAACAGTAGGAGGTGGAATCACTGGGGCTGTGGCGTAAGACACCCCTCTGACACGGGAACTACCCCTGGTCTGCCTTTGGTAGCCCAGCCTGCGGTCGATCCGGATGGCCGCTGAGATGGCCTCATCGACTGTTCTGGGTTCGGGCTGACTTAACATCATGTCAGAGACCTCATCGGACAGCCCTGACAAGAAACAATCTAACAGGGCATGAGTGTCCCACCTGGCCGTAACTGACCACCTCCTAAACTCGGCCGCGTAATCTTCGACTGGACCTTCGCCTTGACGCAATAGCTTGAGCTTCCGCTCAGAAGTCGAGGCAAGGTCTGGATCGTCGTAAATTACCGCCATAGCCTTAAAGAATTCCTCTACAGAGGTAAGCGCTTTGTCTCCGGTGGGCAGGCTATATGCCCATGACTGGGAGTCGCCGGACAACAAAGTTTTAATAAACGTGACCCTCTGGGTCTCAGTACCCGAAGATTGGGGTCTCAACTCAAAATAGGAAAATACTCTACTCCTAAAATTCCGGAAGTCAGATCTGTGGCCGGAAAAGCTTTCAGGGACAGGCATACGTATGTCAGAGCTAGGAGAGGATCGCACATGATTCACTGATGTCTGGAGGGTTTGTACAGACCCTGATAGGGCATCAATAAGAGTTATGTGGGTGCCCAGTACTTGATTGATGTTGTCCACCGAAGCGGCAAGTACACCCAGACAATCAGTGTTTGCGTCCATTTTGTATTTGGGTCTGGCGTTCTGTAACGATCGGTGGGCGCAGAGAGTATCTGATTACCGGTGATCTGCAGTGTCACCGGAAATACAGATATATACCAGATTATAAGTGATCTGCAGTCTCACCGATAATCTGATATACAAACTAACCTCTGTTCACCTGAGTAGAGTGTAGTGTTTGGTGTAACAGTATCACTTTGAGGACTAGGCCTCAGTGCAGCAAGGAGTACTGCACAGATTCCTTCCGCAGACCTGAGCTCTCCAAGACGGGAGGAGTCAGACTGACAGTAGGAAGGATGTCTGAAAGTGACCCTCAGGAGAAGGGTCGCTAACAGAGCGAGGAACCGCCTCCAACGGTAAGGTCGGTTCTCGAGGTCGGATAAGCCAGGTCGTACACACACGGACAGATAAAGTACAAGATCAGGAGGCAAAGGCGGAGTCAAAGTACAGGCAGGGTTCAGCAACGGGGTATCAGATATATCGGGGTACAAAATCAGGAGGCAGAAGCAGAGTCAAGGAACGAGCCGGGGTTCGGCAACAGAGTATCAGAAATATCGAGGTACAAGATCAGAGTTCAGAAGGGTAGTCAAGGCAGGCAAAAGTCATAACAGATAATCACAATCAAACTAGTACTTTAGCTATCAACAGAATCTAGCTAAGTGTAGGATTACAGCTCCAGCTGGTCCCGGCACACTTGCGGATCTGACTACGGATCTGGGTGCTCCCACATGTGTGATCGCACGCCAGACAAAGAGCAAGTGAACAACCAGCAGTATATATACTCTAGGACCTTTCCAGGACCTCCCTAATTGCTGGTCCAATGAGAGCAGTGGAATTTGTCAGCTGACCCAGCTGGTCAGCCGACACCCTTCTAACTGCTATTTAAACTCTGCCTTTCTGCTCGCGCGCGTGTAAGTCTGAATCTTGGTGGACTATCAGTCCCAGCCACACCAGTACTGTCATGCAATGTATCTAGTGCGGGGGCCGCCTCTGATGCGGATTCCGCCGCACTGCCTATGCGGCATGCAGCGTTTTTTCCGCGTTGTGACGCCATGCTGGACGCGGAAACAGCCGCCTCACCTTGAGAGACGGCGGCATTTCCGCGTTTCCTTACAATCTGTAATGAGAATTCTGGCCCCCTCCCCCTGAATTTCCTGCTACACCTGGGGCAGAAGATCACAACATGGGAAGGCGTACTTGTTCCCTTGTTAGGTCGATTCTCAAAAAGTGGCTTACAGCATCCACCCCCAGTGAAGTGGAAGTCCTGTAAAGGTAGTAAAAGCGTTCCAGTTTTGTGGAGAGGAGAAGAGGTCTGGAAGATTGAACAACTCTACCAACAGCCTGAAGACCACAGGATGGAATTCCCATTTCACCTGGTCCAGCACGTGGTGGCTTAAATAGTCTGCCTTCCAATTTATTGTGCCCTTCATGTGAACTGATGCAATCAAAAAAATTTTGTTTCTGGCATCTGTGTAAATCTTACTGTTTCTACCTGAGCGTCTGTGTAAATCTTTACTGTTTCTACCTGGCTCCATACTTTTCCCCAAACCAGATTAACTATGTCAGAGAGTCTTCTGCTGTTTCTGGTGGAAATGTTAAAGAGTCTAATGTTGCTTGGGACTTGTCCCATACTTCCAATAACCAAGTTTGTAATGGTCGACTATGCAAGTGTTCCCATTCTACTGCTGGGAATGAAGCTCTGAAAACCCCAGGACCTTCATTATCATTCTTAAGGAGTTCTGCTGAACTATACTTAGCTGACGGCTGCTACCGGCCCGCTGGATTATCCACCGGAATGTGGCAAGGTGGTAGATGATCGACAATAACCATGCAATTCGGTAACGAAATGCATAACACTGTGACCGCATATAATAGTGATATTCAGCGCTGCTCAAATCTGGATCCGGGAGACATCCAGATAGTTCTATCCGGATATCTCCCAGTTACCTGTGCGGGGTGGGGTCAATCTTACCTGTCTTACGTCTTCTTCGGTCCGTCGCTCGGCGCCTCCCACGATGCAGTCCAAGCGGGTTGAAGGAGGAAGTGTTTGTAATCACGTGCTACGCATGGAGCGCATCGTGGGAGGCAGGGCCGGCCTTAGGTTTCACAGCGCCCTGAGCGAAATCTGATTTTTTTGTGCCCCCCCCCCCCCTTCATCCTCTTCCCACGTGCATATACACACACGCACGCACGTATACACACACACAGGCCCATATGCAATTCCCCTTTTCTACTGAGATATCTCCTGGAACTGGTGTTACCAACCTTTTTGACGTTGTGACACATCACGCCAAATGCTCAGATCTCTGTGTCACGTATGTATAATAGAAAAAATACTATTAATAACCACGAATGGATGGAAAGAGTGCATTATTCTGAATACACTTAAAAATGAAGGCTAGATCCTTTCAGGAATATTAATAAAAACAATCAGTGGGACAGTTATGCTACATACACTCTTGAGATAAGTCTTTGGAAAATGAAAGATCACAGACCAATTTTACCCCCTTCCATGTAGTATGAGAGCCATACTCTACACAGTCTATTCTATGGAGCTGAACTCCCCATCAGATAAAAAATCTTTGCAAGATGCTGTGCACAAAGATGCTGAACACATTCAACAGATCAGTATCTGCAAAAGATCTGTTCCTGAAAAAGATCCATTCCTGCTAAATGCATTCATAGTCTATGATATCTGCAGATCTTCATACACACATTGTTTAATAGACATTCATCTGCATATCTGACAATCATCTGCAGATCTGAAGATCCATCCTGGTGGATCTGATCTGCAGATGAAAGTCTGTTAAACAAGGTGTGTATGAGGATCTGCAGATATCATAGACTATGAATGCATTTTGCAGGAACGGATCTTTTTCAGGAACAGATCTTTTGCAGATACTGATCTGTTGAATGTGTACAGCATCTTTAAAGAGGAGCTGTTAGGTATAAGGTCTCAGAGAAAAAAAACACATATATCAGTAGCTAAAGATTGGCTGTACTTACATTACATATGCATTTCACTGTCCACGTTTGGATTTCACAGAATTTTTATATAGTGTTTGCAGAGAATGATGCTCCTGACAGCTCATGGCAGGTTCCATGTTTGTCTGTCTCCTATGAAGCCAAATGTGTCGTCATGTCCTGCCTGCTTCCTGATGATTCACTCACACAAAAGATCAGTAATGATAAACACTACTGTGCAGTGAATATTGATTAGCCATGTGGCTAGGAACAATAGCGGACTCCTGCAGTGTACTCTGCCTGGAGATTTTTCACTGCTACCCTGTTGTAACATTGTAACACGAGCCTGTACTTTCTCCCTAGCAGCTGAGGGGAGGACCCAAGCAGCCCCAGAATGCTTTGCAGTATGGTATGCGGCTTTTCGTCATTTTGAGAGCTTGGGTCTAACAGCTTTGCTGATAAGCACACATTAAAAGTAAGAGAGATTTTTAACTTCAGTATTGCCTTTTTGGCTTCCTTCTAAACTGTTTAACACAGGAGAATAGAGGTTTAAATTAGCTTTTGCAGCCTGACAGTTACTCTTTAAGGCCAGAAACCCACTGGGAGCGCTTTGTAAGCGTGAGTGATTTGAAAAAGCTCTTGCTAATGCAATGCTATGGGGGATTTTTATAAAATCACATCACGCAAGTGGGATCACACCCATAGCATTACATTAGCTAGAGCTTTTCAAATCACAAAGCGCTCAGAAAAGCTCTCCTAGTGGGTTTCTAGCCTAAGTCTTGCAAAGATTTTTATCTGATGAGGAGTTCAGCTCCCTAGAATAGACTGTGTAGAGTATGCTCATATATACTACATGGAATGGGGTAAAATTGGTCTGTGATCTTGCCTTTTCCAAAGACTTTTATCTCAAGTGTGTATGTAGCCATAGCCGCCTCCCCCCCCCCCCCCCCATTTAGAATGATAGCACAGCACTGACAATTTGCACCACGTGTTATAGCCCGCAGTACGCACCGCCAAAACGCCCTCAGACTCAGTATAGGTAGGCAGCCAGCCAGGTATAGGTGACCCCAGTATAGGATCTTATGTGTAGGTGCCCTCAATATAGGTTGCCAAGTATAGGTGCCCCCAGTATAGGAAGTCAGTTCAAGGTCTCCATCCCCCCCATAGGTAGCCAGGCGTAGGTGCCTCCAGTATAGGTAGCCAGGTGTTGGAGCCCTCAGTAAAGGTAACCAGGTGTTGGAGCCCTCAGTAAAGCTATAGGTGCCCTCAGTATAGGAAAATCAGGTGTAAGGTGTAGGTGCCCTCAGTATAGGTAACCAGCTATAGGCGCCCCCTTGGAAGCTGGAGCCCTGAGCGACCGCTCCGGTCCCTCATATCAAAGGCCGGCTATGGTGGGAGGCGCCGAGGGACGGACGAAGAAGACGTCAGATTGGTAAGATTGACCCCCGCCCACGTTTGCTGGGAGATATCCGGATAGCAACTATCCGGGTATCTCCCGGATCCGGATTTGAGCAGCCCTAGTGATATTATTATTATTGATTTATAAAGTGCCAACATAGTCCGTGGCACTGTACAAAGTAAGAAACAAACATGGGGTACATAATACAGACAAGGACGTACACTAATATACAAGATGCATAATTAGTGACAAAATACAAAACCAATACAGAATACAAAATACAGAATTGGTAATGACAGTGATAAAAGTAACATGATGAATAAAATGTATAATGATTTCCAAGACACAAAAGGGAGGAGTGATATGCCTCCTGTTCACAACAAAATGAAAGCGTTGCTACCAGCTCATTTGAAAGTTCTCTGCTGGAGTTTGGGCAAGGATTGAAATTATTAGCTCAGGTGAATGTTGGCAAGCAATGTACATCAGTCCTGTTATGCTTGTAAGACAATCGTGCACTTAATGTCCCCTTGCAGGATTCACTTGTCTCCACCATCACAATGAGCACAAAGAATCCAAGATGGCCACTCTTCCATACGCAACTCCACGTGGACACCAGCAATTCCAATACTCCGCCACATTAGAATGCTAGCCAGACAACATGCATGAAATCACGTAGCTTCATGTCAACATGTTTCCCCCGCCCTCAAGGTTACATCAGGGGGTAAGTCTTCTCTTGCTTAGCTCTCTCTATTTATAGTCATGACTAAAGTAAACCAAGCCATCTAGTGGCTATTCATTTGTATTGCTATCATCACAATAATTGCTTGTTAAAGAGAACCCGAGATGGGTTTGAAGAATATTATCTGCATACAGAGACTGGATCTGCCTATACAGCCCAGCCTCTGTTGCTATCCCAAACCCCCCTAAGGTCCCCCTGCACTCTGCAATCCCTCATAAATCACAGCCACGCTGCTGACAAACAGCTTGTCAGAGCTGGCTGTGTTTATCTCTGTAGTGTCAGTCTGCTGCTCTCCCCGCCTCCTGCAGAACTCCAGTCCCCGCCTGCATCCCTTCCCTCCCTGCTGATTGGAGGGAAGGGACAGGGACCGGAGCTATGCAGGAGGCGGGGGAACAGCTTAGACTAACACTACAGATGTAAACACAGCCTCACAGCACGGCTGTGATTTATGAGGGATTGCAGAGTGCAGGGGGACCTTAGTGGGGTTTGGGATAGCAACAGAGGCTGGGCTGTATAGGCAGATCCAGCCTCTGTATGCAGATAACATTCTTTAAACACACCTCGGGTTCTCTTTAAAGTGGAAACATCTTGTGCTCAAATTGCAAGCTGCATCAGCATTTCAGATTAGCTGAAAACAGACCATATTTCAAGACTAGGGATGATCAATGATATGTACATTTTTCTGAGTTGATGCAAATTTATGTAAATTTGTTTGCAAATATATGAAGTTTGAAAATGGACCAATCAATTTAAACCTGGGCTTAAATTGATTGGTCCATTTTCAAACTGCATATATTTGCATAAAATTTGCATTTATTCAGAAGTATTAGCATATCATTGATCATCCCTATTCAAGACATTGTTCAAAGTTGTTGCATATGCACATTATTATTATCCATCTTATCCTTACTCCATGGGCTTGATTCACAAATCCGTTATAACTGTTATCACTGTCGCGCTAGCGGTTTTTTGAGCGCTATAAGGCGCGTAATGGTTTTGGCACGCAAATGCAGATTTTTACGTGAAAACTCGCGTTTGCAAAAACATTACGCACGTTATAGCGCACGCAAAACGCTAGCACGACCGTGATAGGAGTTATCACGGCTTTGTGAATCAAGCCCCATATGTGAGAAGGTAATTATAGTATTTTTATAATCCTGTATGCGGTTGGCCTATGGATAATTATGAAAGCAGTGATTTATCAATGCTAATAACCTATGCATGATAATAAGGTTTTCTGAATGAGTTGCTGAAAATGAAAAAAAAAAGATATATGTTGTTCTCCCCAGAGATTTTTTTCCAGCTGGGTGGCATGAAAAAGTAGCTGGGTAGGGCGAAATGAGAATGCAAGGCCAGTGCTTCTATGTGCAGAATAGGAGGAGGTGAGCCGATGACAGCCGGGTGCTCACCAAAACTAGCCGGGTGAAGCACAAGGCTAAAAGAGCCTGGGGAGAACAATATATGTATGTATATATATATATATATATGTGTATATATATATATATATATATATATATATATATATATAGGCTCCTTGCACACTGTCACACCGTGTTACAAAACAGCCCCACAGCATGATGCTCCCACTGCCATGTTTAACTGTGGGAATTTTGTTGCTAGGGTTGAAAGCCTCTACTTTTCTTCACCAAACATAAGTAAGGCCAGAAACCCACTAGGAGCGATTTTCTAAGGGCTTTTCAATTTGAAAACTCTTGCTAATGTAATGCTATGGGTGTGATCCCACTTCAGCTATGTGATTTTAAAAAATCCCACATAGCATTGCATTAGCAAGAGCCTTTTCAAATCACAAGCGATTAGAAATCGCTCCTAGTGGGTTTCTGGCCTAATATCTATGTGCCCAAACAGTTCCAGTTCAGTCTCATCAGACCAAACCATAGACTTCCAAAACTATTTTTTACCTTTCAAATGTTCACAGGCAAACCCGAGTCGGGCTGTGATGTGCCGATCTTTGAAGAGGTATTCTTCTGGGACGATGGCCCTGAAGCCCACCACCAGTGGCGTAGCTAAGGAGCTGTGGGCCCCGATGCAAGTTTTACATGGGGCCCCCCAAGCACTCTATACATAACAATTGATACGGCATGCCAAAACCTGCCAATGGCAACTACAGTGTCAGAGGTGCAAGAAGAGGCTGGGAAACAGTTTGTTAGTGATTACCACTGTTCACAGCATCTATAGAAGTGATTATTATGAGCACAGGACCAATAGAGAGGTAATACTGTAGTTGAGGGAGGGCCCTTCGGGGCCCCTCTGACCCAAGGGCCCCGATGCGGTCGCTACCTCTGCACCCCCTATTGCTACGCCCCTGCCCACCACGATGAAGAGCCATCACAACTGTGTTCCCTGACACACCAACTTCAGAAGAGGCCAGGTCAGCAAAAATCAGTTTGGCAGATGTCCGGGCACCTTGCTGACATCTCTGCCTATTTTCCTCTCCAAAGTTCTAGACATCTTGTGCTTACGGCTAGAGATGGCCCAAACCTCCGATTTTCGGTTCGCGAACTTCCGCTAAAGTTCGGTTCACGCAAACTTTCGCGAACCGCAATAGACTTCAATCGGGAGGCGAACTTGAAAAACTAGAAAAAATTATGCTGGCCACAAAAGTGATCGAAAAGAGGTTTCAAGGGGTCTAACA
Organism: Hyperolius riggenbachi; assembly: GCF_040937935.1. Classification (NCBI taxonomy): domain Eukaryota; kingdom Metazoa; phylum Chordata; class Amphibia; order Anura; family Hyperoliidae; genus Hyperolius; species Hyperolius riggenbachi. Next base: position 264,064,978 of record NC_090647.1, on the reverse strand, counting down.
CCTGAAGGGGGACATGGCGGAGTGGAATACATGCCAAAAGTCCGGGGGTAAAATCTGGATTTGATGCAAAGCAGCGTTTTAAGGGCAGAAATCACATTGAATGCTAAATTGCAGGCCTAACGTGCTTTCACATATCTTGCATGTGTATACATCACTCAGGGAGTATAATCCCCTTCCTCTCGTCTTGTTTTCCAGGGATTTGTAGAATGTCAAAAGCCAGCTTACATACATTGGCCGGTGTAACGATTGCGGTAACGATCTCCACGGTCAGCGCACAGCGTGTACGCTGACTCTGAGGAGATCTCCACAAGCGTTCAGACAGAGGAGCCCAGTAATGGAATACACCTGGGGAGGAACAAATCCAGCCAGCAGGTGGAGCTGTGGGGCACAGCAAGACTAATCCCCTGAACCATCCACAGATGACAGACAGAAATTGCACAAAGCGAATGCAGCGATGAGCAATATAATAACGGAACAGAAACTGATCTACCACAGATCAGATGAATGTCTGTCAAACTGACAGCAGACTTTGAGGAAACAGACATTCATTCACAGAGCATCCATACATGCCAGACAGAAATTGCTCAATGCGAATGCAGCAATGAGCAATACAAACAGTACAGAACATAACTGTGATAGAACGCGGAAAAGCCGCCGCGTGTACTGGCGGCAAGGCGGCTGATTCCGCGTCCAGCGCGGCGGTTTGTCCGCAGCAGCGTGCGTCTGGTGTGGCTGGGTCTGTTAGTTCACACAGGTTGAGGAATACGCGCGCGTGCGCTGAGAGGCAGAACCTTTATGACAAACGAGGAGGGATCAGCTGACCAGGTTGGTCAGCTGCTGACCTCAAAGCAAGTGGCTATTGGTTGATCGCTGATGGGTGGCGCCGGTGAGCGCTGCTCTATATATAGTCACTGCTGGTCAGTCTCAGGTTGTCTGCCGTTGCGAACACTTACGTGGAAGCACTCAGACCTTAGTCAGATCCTACAGTGTGTTAGAACCAGGAGGACCTGGGAATTCACACTGAGCCAGATTACTTCTGTGTATTATTGTATTATACTTCAGACTAGTTCCAGGGTGTCGAGACCACGGACCTCACACCCAAGATAAGGAACTCTGTGTTATCATTCTGTTATACTTCAGACTAGTTCCAGGATGTCGAGACCACGGACCTCACACCCAAGATTAGGGACTCTGTGTTATCATTGTGTTATACTTCAGACTAGTTCCAGGGTGTCAAGACCACGGACCTCACACCCAAGATTAGGAACTCTGTGTCATCATTCTGTTATACTTCAGACTAGTTCCAGGGTGTCGAGACCACGGACCTCACACCCAAGATTAGGGACTCTGTGTTATCATTGTGTCATTCTCCAGACTAGTTCCAGGGTGTCGAGACCACGGACCTCACACCCAAGTCTAGGGATGCTCTGTACCATCATATTATACTCCAGACTAGTTCCAGGGTGTAGAGACCACGGACCTCACACCCAAGACTAGGCATAGTTTTGATATCTGTTATGACCTATTGCATCCCTGACTATCCCTCTGCTTTCTGATTCGGTACCTACGTATATCTGATTACCTGTTGCCAAACCCTGCCTGCCTTTGGATACCGAATCAGCATTCTGTCTCTGTACCTTGTCTGTCTGTATGTTGCCGACCTGGCTTGCCCGACCTTGAGAGCTATCTCTCTCCTTAAGAGATAGTCTCCAGACCTGCTAGTGACATCCACCTTTCAGGTGTCACTCACTCACAGGTCCTTCCTACTTTCAGCCTGGGACTCCACCCCTTTGGAGGCCTCAGGCTGCTGGAAGGTTTTTGCACTTCCCAAAAGGCGGTATCGCCTATACTGCCAAAGACCACCTGCTCCTCGGGTGGTCTTACTCAAAGTCATTATTGTTGCACCAAACACTCACACTATAAATGGTGTCCAGAGGTTAGTTATACTTGGATTATCGGTGATTCTGCAGATCATCAATAATCAGGTATAATCTGTATTGGTGATACTGCAGATCACCAATAATCAGATTCTCTCTGTGTGCTGACACCGATCGTTACAGAACGGCAGACCAAAACCAAATGGACGCACTTACCAGCCGTCTTGATGCACTCACCACCTCGGTGGAAAATTTCATCCAAGTGCTGGACAGTCATCAGACCCAGATAAATGCTTTGTCTGGGTATGCACAAGTCCTACAGACGGCTGTGAATATAGTGCGATCTCCTCCAGGTACAGACTTACGTATGCCTGTGTCCGAAAAGTTTTCTGGTCACAGATCTGACTTTCAGAATTTTAGAAATCGAACTGTTATCGTACTTTGAGTTGAGACCTAATTCGTCGGGAACCGTGGCACAGAGAATTACGTTCATTAAGACTCTGCTGTCAGGGGATTCCCATACCTGGACATATAGTCTCCAGACAGGGAATGAGGCCCTAGCACCGGTTGAGGAATTTTTCAAAGCTATGGCTATAATTTTGTGAGGATCCGCATGGCTGCCTGCGCAGGCAGGCAGCCTTTTGACCACTGTTCAGGTCTGCATTCTGCAGGTCTCTGGAAGAGAGACCTTTTGTCAGTTTTTCAGCTTGCTGCTGCTGAAGAATTTGCATACGTTTGTCATGCAAATTGCCTAGCCACATCCCTTGTAGGCTTGCTCTATATATACCATGTGATATCACAGACCTTCGCTGGTCATAAGAGTTAGTTCCTGTGTAACACTCGCCTGGAGTGTCAGCCTTGCTCTTTGTTTAAAGATTAGCCTAGAGTAATTCCTGGGATTGCACTAGGCAGGTTTCCCTAGTGCAGTTAGGATTGCTTATCTGTTTTGTTTGTCTGTTGTGATTGTCCTGTTCCAGCGGTGGTCGACAGGAAATCGTTCTGTGTACTGGGTGCTAACCTGAACAGCGGTTGTTACTGGTAGCCCCTTCTGATCTGTCTTACCTGGATCGCACTCGCCTAGCGCTAGTGCTGTGGATCCTTCTGTCCTGTTTTCCTGGATCGCACCAGCCTCTTGCGCTAGTGCTGTGGATCCTTCTGGTCTGCTACTCTGTACTTGGATCGCACTAGCATCTTGCGCTAGCGCTGTGGATCCTTCTGTTCTGTCTTCCTGGATCGCACTAGCCACTTTCGCTAGCGCTGTGGATCCTTCTGTTCTGTCTTCCTGGATCGCACTAGCCACTTTCGGTAGTGCTGTGGATCCTATCTCTCGAATGTTCCTGTTTTCGTGTGTCTGTCTTGTCTGCTACGAACGCTTGCTGGAGGATCGGTGAGGTAACCGTTAAGCAAGCGCTCGCGTCCTCTGTTTCATGTTTGTCTGTCGGTGGTTAGTTAGGCGTGCTTGTCTCTATTGTGCTTATCACGTGGAGACCGCGCATAAACGCGTGCACTGTTGCGAATGAGTGCGGTGTTCGCGTTTAGCTAGCGTTTGTTATTTTCCGTATCTCCTCATTGTATGATTTGCTGTGCCTTTGCTACTCTCGTGCTCTGCCTTGCTGTAGCCTTGTGTCACGTCTGGCGATCGCACCTCCCGCGATCGCGTTCCTACTTCATATCTGCTGTGGTGTGTGCACCGTCGCGGGTTGGCGACTAGTTTGGTGCACACACATACAATCTGTCTCTGTGCTCATTCTCTTTCGCAATCACTTCTCTTGCGATTGCGTTCTTACTTGGTTTCTTCTGTTGTGTGTCCACCGTCGCAGGTGGCGGCTAGATTGGTGGACAAACATACATTCCTCATCTGTGCTTATTCGGTCTTGTGTCGCTGTTAGCAATCGCCATCTCTGGCGATTGCCTTCCCGCTTTGTCTTCCTGGTTGTGTGTTCATCGTCGCAGGGTGGCGACTAGTTTGGTGAACACACATACCCTCTGTCACTTTGATCTCTCCCTTTCAGGGCTATCTTGCCCTGCGTTTCTGCCCTTCGTACAATTCCTGTCTGGCGCATGTGGCAGGGCAGGGGAGCCGTTCCTCTGAACTCCACAGCTCCCCCTGTCGACAGGAATTTCCCTCTACAGGTGCATTGCACCTTTTGCTGGGTTCCCGCAAATTATACGCTTGTGGAGTATTTCCGCAGTGTCAGCGCACGTCTTGTGCGCTGATCACGGAGAGAATTCCACAATCGTTACAAATTTATGATGATCCGGACATCGCCTCTACCGCTGAGCGGAAGCTCAAGACTTTGCGGCAGGGCAGGGATCCGGTTGAAGTTAACGCAGCTGAGTTCAGAAAATGGGCAGTTTCAGCTAGGTGGGGGTCATTTGCACTTCTGGACTGTTTCTTGTCAGGGTTGTCGGACGCAGTATCTGATCTAATGCTGGGTCATCCTGAGCTGAAGTCTATTGATGAGGCCATTTCATTAGCAGTCAGGGTGGATCGTCGTCTACGTTACCAGAAACAGACTCGAGGTTGGAACAATGTGAGATACGTTTCCTACGCCTCTCCTCCACCCGTTTCACCCCCATTGGAACCAATGCAGATTGGTCGGTCGAAATTGTCCCGGGTGGAGCAGAATCGCAGAAAAACAGAACAGCTCTGTTTACACTGTGCAGAGGAGGGTCACAGAGTACAGAATTGTCCCAAGAAGTCGGGAAACGCTGCCGCCTAGGTGTAGTCGGAGGTAATACCCTAGGCGCGCAGTCTTTACCTCTAGACCAGAGGTCCCCAACCACCGGGGCGCGTCCCACTGCCGGTCCGTTGGCAGTTTCCAGCTGGGCCGCGGCGGGTCTGTCATCTTGCCCCTCCCCCCGCGGCCGCCGCTTCTGTTACTTTATGAGCGGGCGGCCGATTCCGGATTCCCCCAGGCGCCGCTCTCCTTCATGCACATGCAGTACTATCTCCTCCTATAACAGCAGCGCGTCTTGCGTCTGCTGTAAGGAGGGAAGGAGGCGGGGCAGCGGTTCCCATGGTAGCGGCGATGCATATCGCCGCTACAGGAAGCCGCTGCCCCGCCTCCTTCCCTCCTTACAGCAGACGCAAGACGCGCTGCTGTTATAGGAGGAGATAGTACTGCATGAAGGAGAGCGGCGCCTGGGGGGATCCGGAAGCGGCCGCCCGCTCATAAGGTAACAGAAGCGGCGGCCACGGGGGCACCACCTACGCATACTGGGCACTATACTAGCTATAGCTGGGCACTATACTAGCCATGCTGGGCACTATACTAGCCATGCTGGGCACTATACTAGCCATGCTGGGCACTATACTAGCCATGCTGGGGCACTATACTAGCCATGCTGGGCACTATACTAGCCATGCTGGGGCACTATACTAGCCATGCTGGGGCACTATACTAGCTATGCTGGGGCACTATACTAGCCATGCTGGGGCACTATACTAGCCATGCTGGGCACTATACTAGCCATGCTGGGCACTAAACTAACCATGCTGGGCTTTATACTAGCCATGCTGGGCACTATACTAGCCATGCTGGGGCACTATTCTAGCCATGCTGGGGCACTATACTAGCCATGCTGGGGCACTATACTAGCCATGCTGGGCACTTTACTAGCTATACTGGGGTAACTATACTAGCCTAGCCATGCTGGGCACTTTACTACCCATACTGGACACTATATTAGCTATACTGGGCGCTATACTAGGGCACTACTTACCCATACTGGGACTATACTAGCTATACTGGTCACAATACTAGCTATACTGGGGCACTATACTAGCTACACTGGGGTAACTATACTAGCCATACTGGGGCAACTAAACTCCCTATACTGAGGCCTTCCTAGATTCTGTCTCAGCAGTCAATTTTATGGATCATGAATTTGCTAAGAAATTGGGGAATCCTATTTCTCCTTTGAATCAACAGATTCTGGTCACTGCAGTGGACAACTCTCCTCTGCAGAGTAACTACCCTCTGTCTCAGACCCCAGAGTTAAGGGTTACGGTGGGGGTGTTACACAAAGATAGTCTACAGTTTCTGGTTTTACGAATGACAACTTCCACAATCATTCTTGGCATGCCATGGTTACAACTTCACTCTCCTCAGATCAATTGGGCTTCAGGTCAGCTAACGAGCTGGTCTACCCATTGTCATCATCATTGTTTAGCGAAGGTAACCTTGGGTAACACCAAGATTCAGGTGGAGGGTTTGCAAAAGCCAGTATTCAGAATTTGCGGACGTGTTTAGTCCCAAATCAGCAGATAAGCTTCCTCCTCACCGTCCTTTTGATTGTCCCATCGATCTCAGGTCTGGTTGTATGCCCCCTAGAGGTCATCTCTATAATCTGTCTGGGCCAGAGAAATTGGCTATGCAAGAATACATCGGAGAAAATTAAGCTAAAGGTTTTATTCGTCCCTCTCGGTCACCAGCAGGGGCAGGATTCTTTTTCGTGAAAAAGAAGGATGGAGGCCTCCGTCCATGCATCGATTATCGGGGCTTAAATCAGATTACAGTAAAAAATCGTTATCCTTTGCCTTTAATTGACGATTTGTTTACCCAGGTCACCAATGCTAAGATTTTCTCGAAGCTGGATTTGAGGGGTGCATACAACCTTGTGCGTATCAGGGACGGTGATGAATGGAAGACGGCCTTTAACACACCCGACGGGCATTACGAGTACCTAGTGATGCCCTTCGGGTTGTGTAACGCCCCGGCCGTCTTCCAAGAGCTGATTAACGAGGTGTTCAGAGAGGTGTTGGGCAAATTCGTCTTGATATACTTAGACGATATACTGATTTTTTCTTCCAACCTCTCAGAACACAGGAAACATGTTGGGTTTGTGCTACGGAAGTTGAGACAATATGCTGTATGATAAACTGGAAAAATGCATTTTCGAAGTGACTTCTGTCGCCTTTCTGGGGTACATAATCTCGACCTCTGGCCTCTCTATGGACCCTGGAAAGGTTTCTGCTGTCCTGGAGTGGCCTCAGCCTGTAGGACTGAAGGCACTCCAGAGATTCCTGGGGTTCGCCAACTACTACAGGAGGTTCATAAAGGGGTACTCTACGGTGATCTCGCCTCTCACCAGTCTCACCAAGAAAGGGGCAGACACTCACCACTGGTCCCCAGAGGCCCATGCTGCTTTCTCCACTCTGAAGAAATTGTTCTCTTCTGCACCCATATTGAGACATGTAGACGTCACCTTTCCCTTTATCGTGGAGGTTAATGCCTCAGAGGTAGGGGTAGGGGCTGTGCTGTCTCAGAGTTCTGGATTGCAGGGGAAACTTCACCCCTGTGCCTATTTTTCCCGTAGATTTTCACCGCAGAGAAAAACTACGATATAGGCAACCGGGAACTTCTAGCCATCAAGTTAGCCTTTGAAGAATGGCGACATTGGCTAGAAGGGGCAGAACACACCATTACAGTTTACACTGACCACAAAAATTTAGAGTACATTGAGGGCGCTAAGAGACTTAGCCCCCGGCAGGCCCGGTGGTCGTTATTTTTTTCAAGATTCAGATTTGTAATCACGTATACCCCTGGAAGTAAGAACATTAAGGCTGATGCCTTATCCAGGTGTTTTGAGCCCGAGACAGCACAGCCCTCAGCCCCTGAGACTATTATACCTCAAAAGGTGGTCCTGGCGGCCACTGAAACCTGGAAAGACTGGACTGTCACTCTGAGTCCATTTCAACAGGATGTTCCAGAGGGGAAGCCTGAGGGGGTTCTGTTTGTACAATTGCCTTTTCGCCTACAACTGTTGCAACTGTTTCATTCTCACAAGAATGCTGGGAATCCTGGGTCCACCAGAACTCAGGATCTACTTGCTAGATGTGCTTGGTGGCCGTCATTGGCAACAGATTGTAAGGAGTTTGTGAGAGAGTGTGCAGTGTGTGCTAGAAGCAAACCCTCCTGTCAGGCACCTGTTGGAACATTGCAGCCTTTACCAGTTCTGAGTAAACCTTGGACCCATTTGTCCATGGATTTTGTGGGCGAACTCCCCAGTTCTGAGGGCATGACGGTCATTTGGGTGGTAGTCGATCGATTCAGTAAGATGGCTCATTTTGTCCCTCTGAAAGGACTCCCCTCGGCTCAAGAATTGGCTGATCTCTTCATCCAGCACATTTTCCGGCTGCATGGCATTCCGGAAAATATAGTGTCAGATCGGGGAGTCCAATTTGTATCTAAATTTTGGAGGGCATTTTGACATCAGTTAGACATGGATCTTTCATTTTCATCAGGCTACCACCCACAGACCAATGGCCAGACCGAAAGAGTCAATCAGTCCTTGGAACAGTTTCTAAGATGTTATGTTGCAGATGCACAAACCGACTGGGTAAAATTTTTGCCGTTTGCAGAATTTGCACACAACAATCTGAACAGTTCCTCTTCAGGATTTTCCCCATTTCAGGTGGTGACGGGAAGGTCGCCTAAGTTTACCCCATTGCCAGTGGCTTCTACTCCGTTTCCAGCCCTGGAGAATTGGCAGAGGTCCTTAACTACTTTGGCCTCCTGGACGTAGTAGCTACGCCCAGGAGGCCATGTGCGCTGCCGCGCACTCCCGGCCCGCGGTTCGCTAGCCAGGCAATCAGTGAATCGGGCTATGGTGCCCGATCACTGATTGCTCTCCCCCCCGAGAAAAACCGTCAGCTTCGCACAGAAGCTGAGGTTTTTCTGTTCCTATTTCCCCCGACGTCACTCTAAGCGTCCGTGTTATGCTTAGAGTGACGTCATTGTAAGCAAACTCATGGCTGCCATCTTGTGGCCAAAAAGCTAACTGCATTAAAATGCCAAAAAAATATTTAAAAATAGACCAATATGTACAAAAAAAATTGATTTGCACTCCACCCTCCCAAAAATACCCACATAAAATGTTTAATAATAAAAAAAAAAACATTACAATTAGAAAAAACAAAAAACACATAAATATTTACCTAAGGGTCTAAACTTTTTAAATATCTATGTAAACATGAAATATTTCTATTTCTTTTTTTTTATTATAAGCTTGTAAATAGTGATGGATGCAAAACGGAAAAAATGCACTTTTATTTCCAAGTAAAATATTTTCGCCATACATTGTGATAGGGACATCATTTAAACGGTGTAATAACCGGGAGAAATGGGCACATACAATACGTGAGTTTTAATTGTGGAGGCATGTATTATTTTAAAACTATAATGGCCGAAAACTGAGAAATAATGCATTTTTTCAGTTTTTTCCTTATTCTTCCTGTTAAAATGCATTTACAGTAAAGTGGCTCTTAGCAAAATGTACCCCCCAAAGAAAGCCTAATTGGTGGCGGAAAAAATGAGACATAGATCAGTTCATTGTGATAAGTAGTGATAAAGTTATAGGCTAATGAATGGGAGGTGAACATTGCTCGGATGCATAAAGTGAAAACGACTGAAGGCTGAAGTGGTAAAAGCAAATTTGGGGAACAGTTAAAAGAAATTTGGGGAGGGCTTTTCAGAACCAGAAGACACAGACTGAAAAAGATTCTGGACTCATGGCTTGTGCAGAACTCTGTGCAGTATCTGGTTCACTGGAAGGGATATGGCATAGAGGAGAGAACTTGGGTGCCAGACTGTCGTATGCACGCAGAGGAATTGAAGAAAGAATTCCATGCCTTGCACCCTGGAAAGCCTGGTGGGAAGTGTCCAGAGTCCACTCCTCAGGGGGGGTACTGTGATAGAACGCGGAAAAGCCGCCGCGTGTACTGGCGGTAAGGCAACTGATTCCGCATCCAGCGCGGCGGTTTGTCCGCAGCAGCGTGCGTCTGGTGTGGCTGGGTCTGTTAGTTCACACAGGTTGAGGAATATGCGCGCGCACGCTGAGAGGCAGAACCTTTATGACAAACGAGGAGGGATCAGCTGACCAGGTTGGTCAGCTGACCTCAAAGCAAGTGGCTATTGGTTGATCGCTGATGGGTGGCGCCGGTGAGCGCTGCTCTATATATAGTCACTGCTGGTCAGTCTCAGGTTGTCTGCCGTTGCGAACACTTACGTGGAAGCACTCAGACCTTAGTCAGATCCTACAGTGTGTTAGAACCAGGAGGACCTGGGAATTCACACTGAGCCAGATTACTTCTGTGTATTATTGTATTATACTTCAGACTAGTTCCAGGGTGTCGAGACCACGGACCTCACACCCAAGATTAGGGACTCTGTGTTATCATTGTGTTATACTTCAGACTAGTTCCAGGGTGTCGAGACCACGGACCTCACACCCAAGATTAGGAACTCTGTGTCATCATTCTGTTATACTTCAGACTAGTTCCAGGGTGTCGAGACCACGGACCTCACACCCAAGATTAGGGACTCTGTGTTATCATTGTGTCATTCTCCAGACTAGTTCCAGGGTGTCGAGACCACGGACCTCACACCCAAGTCTAGGGATGCTCTGTACCATCATATTATACTCCAGACTAGTTCCAGGGTGTAGAGACCACGGACCTCACACCCAAGACTAGGCATAGTTTTGATATCTGTTATGACCTATTGCATCCCTGACTATCCCTCTGCTTTCTGATTTGGTACCTACGTATATCTGATTACCTGTTGCCAAACCCTGCCTGCCTTTGGATACCGAATCAGCATTCTGTCTCTGTACCTTGTCTGTCTGTGTGTTGCCGACCTGGCTTGCCCGACCTTGAGAGCTATCTCTCTCCTTAAGAGATAGTCTCCAGACCTGCTAGTGACATCCACCTTTCAGGTGTCACTCACTCACAGGTCCTTCCTACTTTCAGCCTGGGACTCCACCCCTTTGGAGGCCTCAGGCTGCTGGAAGGTTTTTGCACTTCCCAAAAGGCGGTATCGCCTATACTGCCAAAGACCACCTGCTCCTCGGGTGGTCTTACTCAAAGTCATTATTGTTGCACCAAACACTCACACTATAAATGGTGTCCAGAGGTTAGTTATACTTGGATTATCGGTGATTCTGCAGATCATCAATAATCAGGTATAATCTGTATTGGTGATACTGCAGATCACCAATAATCAGATTCTCTCTGTGTGCTGACACCGATCGTTACAGAACGGCAGACCAAAACCAAATGGACGCACTTACCAGCCGTCTTGATGCACTCACCACCTCGGTGGAAAATTTCATCCAAGTGCTGGACAGTCATCAGACCCAGATAAATGCTTTGTCTGGGTATGCACAAGTCCTACAGACGGCTGTGAATATAGTGCGATCTCCTCCAGGTACAGACTTACGTATGCCTGTGTCCGAAAAGTTTTCTGGTCACAGATCTGACTTTCAGAATTTTAGAAATCGAACTGTTATCGTACTTTGAGTTGAGACCTAATTCGTCGGGAACCGTGGCAAAGAGAATTACGTTCATTAAGACTCTGCTGTCAGGGGATTCCCATACCTGGACATATAGTCTCCAGACAGGGAATGAGGCCCTAGCACCGGTTGAGGAATTTTTCAAAGCTATGGCTATAATTTTGTGAGGATCCGCATGGCTGCCTGCGCAGGCAGGCAGCCTTTTGACCACTGTTCAGGTCTGCATTCTGCAGGTCTCTGGAAGAGAGACCTTTTGTCAGTTTTTCAGCTTGCTGCTGCTGAAGAATTTGCATACGTTTGTCATGCAAATTGCCTAGCCACATCCCTTGTAGGCTTGCTCTATATATACCATGTGATATCACAGACCTTCGCTGGTCATAAGAGTTAGTTCCTGTGTAACACTCGCCTGGAGTGTCAGCCTTGCTCTTTGTTTAAAGATTAGCCTAGAGTAATTCCTGGGATTGCACTAGGCAGGTTTCCCTAGTGCAGTTAGGATTGCTTATCTGTTTTGTTTGTCTGTTGTGATTGTCCTGTTCCAGCGGTGGTCGACAGGAAATCGTTCTGTGTACTGGGTGCTAACCTGAACAGCGGTTGTTACTGGTAGCCCCTTCTGATCTGTCTTACCTGGATCGCACTCGCCTAGCGCTAGTGCTGTGGATCCTTCTGTCCTGTTTTCCTGGATCGCACCAGCCTCTTGCGCTAGTGCTGTGGATCCTTCTGGTCTGCTACTCTGTACTTGGATCGCACTAGCATCTTGCGCTAGCGCTGTGGATCCTTCTGTTCTGTCTTCCTAGATCGCACTAGCCACTTTCGCTAGCGCTGTGGATCCTTCTGTTCTGTCTTCCTGGATCGCACTAGCCACTTTCGGTAGTGCTGTGGATCCTATCTCTCGAATGTTCCTGTTTTCGTGTGTCTGTCTTGTCTGCTACGAACGCTTGCTGGAGGATCGGTGAGGTAACCGTTAAGCAAGCGCTCGCGTCCTCTGTTTCATGTTTGTCTGTCGGTGGTTAGTTAGGCGTGCTTGTCTCTATTGTGCTTATCACGTGGAGACCGCGCATAAACGCGTGCACTGTTGCGAATGAGTGCGGTGTTCGCGTTTAGCTAGCGTTTGTTATTTTCCGTATCTCCTCATTGTATGATTTGCTGTGCCTTTGCTACTCTCGTGCTCTGCCTTGCTGTAGCCTTGTGTCACGTCTGGCGATCGCACCTCCCGCGATCGCGTTCCTACTTCATATCTGCTGTGGTGTGTGCACCGTCGCGGGTTGGCGACTAGTTTGGTGCACACACATACAATCTGTCTCTGTGCTCATTCTCTTTCGCAATCACTTCTCTTGCGATTGCGTTCTCACTTGGTTTCTTCTGTTGTGTGTCCACCGTCGCAGGTGGCGGCTAGATTGGTGGACAAACATACATTCCTCATCTGTGCTTATTCGGTCTTGTGTCGCTGTTAGCAATCGCCATCTCTGGCGATTGCCTTCCCGCTTTGTCTTCCTGGTTGTGTGTTCATCGTCGCAGGGTGGCGACTAGTTTGGTGAACACACATACCCTCTGTCACTTTGATCTCTCCCTTTCAGGGCTATCTTGCCCTGCGTTTCTGCCCTTCGTACAATTCCTGTCTGGCGCATGTGGCAGGGCAGGGGAGCCGTTCCTCTGAACTCCACAGCTCCCCCTGTCGACAGGAATTTCCCTCTACAGGTGCATTGCACCTTTTGCTGGGTTCCCGCAAATTATACGCTTGTGGAGTATTTCCGCAGTGTCAGCGCACGTCTTGTGCGCTGATCACGGAGAGAATTCCACAATCGTTACAAATTTATGATGATCCGGACATCGCCTCTACCGCTGAGCGGAAGCTCAAGACTTTGCGGCAGGGCAGGGATCCGGTTGAAGTTAACGCAGCTGAGTTCAGAAAATGGGCAGTTTCAGCTAGGTGGGGGTCATTTGCACTTCTGGACTGTTTCTTGTCAGGGTTGTCGGACGCAGTATCTGATCTAATGCTGGGTCATCCTGAGCTGAAGTCTATTGATGAGGCCATTTCATTAGCAGTCAGGGTGGATCGTCGTCTACGTTACCAGAAACAGACTCGAGGTTGGAACAATGTGAGATACGTTTCCTACGCCTCTCCTCCACCCGTTTCACCCCCATCGGAACCAATGCAGATTGGTCGGTCGAAATTGTCTCGGGTGGAGCAGAATCGCAGAAAAACAGAACAGCTCTGTTTACACTGTGCAGAGGAGGGTCACAGAGTACAGAATTGTCCCAAGAAGTCGGGAAACGCTGCCGCCTAGGTGTAGTCGGAGGTAATACCCTAGGCGCGCAGTCTTTACCTCTAGACCAGAGGTCCCCAACCACCGGGGCGCGTCCCACTGCCGGTCCGTTGGCAGTTTCCAGCTGGGCCGCGGCGGGTCTGTCATCTTGCCCCTCCCCCCGCGGCCGCCGCTTCTGTTACTTTATGAGCGGGCGGCCGCTTCCGGATTCCCCCAGGCGCCGCTCTCCTTCATGCACATGCAGTACTATCTCCTCCTATAACAGCAGCGCGTCTTGCGTCTGCTGTAAGGAGGGAAGGAGGCGGGGCAGCGGTTCCCATGGTAGCGGCGATGCATATCGCCGCTACAGGAAGCCGCTGCCCCGCCTCCTTCCCTCCTTACAGCAGACGCAAGACGCGCTGCTGTTATAGGAGGAGATAGTACTGCATGAAGGAGAGCGGCGCCTGGGGGGATCCGGAAGCGGCCGCCCGCTCATAAGGTAACAGAAGCGGCGGCCACGGGGGCACCACCTACGCATACTGGGCACTATACTAGCTATAGCTGGGCACTATACTAGCCATGCTGGGCACTATACTAGCCATGCTGGGCACTATACTAGCCATGCTGGGCACTATACTAGCCATGCTGGGGCACTATACTAGCCATGCTGGGCACTATACTAGCCATGCTGGGGCACTATACTAGCCATGCTGGGGCACTATACTAGCTATGCTGGGGCACTATACTAGCCATGCTGGGGCACTATACTAGCCATGCTGGGCACTATACTAGCCATGCTGGGGCACTATTCTAGCCATGCTGGGGCACTATACTAGCCATGCTGGGGCACTATACTAGCCATGCTGGGCACTTTACTAGCTATACTGGGGTAACTATACTAGCCTAGCCATGCTGGGCACTTTACTACCTATACTGGACACTATATTAGCTATACTGGGCGCTATACTAGGGCACTACTTACCCATACTGGGACTATACTAGCTATACTGGTCACAATACTAGCTATACTGGGGCACTATACTAGCTACACTGGGGTAACTATACTAGCCATACTGGGGCAACTAAACTCCCTATACTGAGGCCTTCCTAGATTCTGGCTCAGCAGTCAATTTGATGGATCATGAATTTGCTAAGAAATTGGGGAATCCTATTTCTCCTTTGAATCAACAGATTCTGGTCACTGCAGTGGACAACTCTCCTCTGCAGAGTAACTACCCTCTGTCTCAGACCCCAGAGTTAAGGGTTACGGTGGGGGTGTTACACAAAGATAGTCTACAGTTTCTGGTTTTACGAATGACAACTTCCACAATCATTCTTGGCATGCCATGGTTACAACTTCACTCTCCTCAGATCAATTGGGCTTCAGGTCAGCTAACGAGCTGGTCTACCCATTGTCATCATCATTGTTTAGCGAAGGTAACCTTGGGTAACACCAAGATTCAGGTGGAGGGTTTGCAAAAGCCAGTATTCAGAATTTGCAGACGTGTTTAGTCCCAAATCAGCAGATAAGCTTCCTCCTCACCGTCCTTTTGATTGTCCCATCGATCTCAGGTCTGGTTGTATGCCCCCTAGAGGTCATCTCTATAATCTGTCTGGGCCAGAGAAATTGGCTATGCAAGAATACATCGGAGAAAATTAAGCTAAAGGTTTTATTCGTCCCTCTCGGTCACCAGCAGGGGCAGGATTCTTTTTCGTGAAAAAGAAGGATGGAGGCCTCCGTCCATGCATCGATTATCGGGGCTTAAATCAGATTACAGTAAAAAATCGTTATCCTTTGCCTTTAATTGACGATTTGTTTACCCAGGTCACCAATGCTAAGATTTTCTCGAAGCTGGATTTGAGGGGTGCATACAACCTTGTGCGTATCAGGGACGGTGATGAATGGAAGACGGCCTTTAACACACCCGACGGGCATTACGAGTACCTAGTGATGCCCTTCGGGTTGTGTAACGCCCCGGCCGTCTTCCAAGAGCTGATTAACGAGGTGTTCAGAGAGGTGTTGGGCAAATTCGTCTTGATATACTTAGACGATATACTGATTTTTTCTTCCAACCTCTCAGAACACAGGAAACATGTTGGGTTTGTGCTACGGAAGTTGAGACAATATGCTGTATGATAAACTGGAAAAATGCATTTTCGAAGTGACTTCTGTCGCCTTTCTGGGGTACATAATCTCGACCTCTGGCCTCTCTATGGACCCTGGAAAGGTTTCTGCTGTCCTGGAGTGGCCTCAGCCTGTAGGACTGAAGGCACTCCAGAGATTCCTGGGGTTCGCCAACTACTACAGGAGGTTCATAAAGGGGTACTCTACGGTGATCTCGCCTCTCACCAGTCTCACCAAGAAAGGGGCAGACACTCACCACTGGTCCCCAGAGGCCCATGCTGCTTTCTCCACTCTGAAGAAATTGTTCTCTTCTGCACCCATATTGAGACATGTAGACGTCACCTTTCCCTTTATCGTGGAGGTTAATGCCTCAGAGGTAGGGGTAGGGGCTGTGCTGTCTCAGAGTTCTGGATTGCAGGGGAAACTTCACCCCTGTGCCTATTTTTCCCGTAGATTTTCACCCGCAGAGAAAAACTACGATATAGGCAACCGGGAACTTCTAGCCATCAAGTTAGCCTTTGAAGAATGGCGACATTGGCTAGAAGGGGCAGAACACACCATTACAGTTTACACTGACCACAAAAATTTAGAGTACATTGAGGGCGCTAAGAGACTTAGCCCCCGGCAGGCCCGGTGGTCGTTATTTTTTTCAAGATTCAGATTTGTAATCACGTATACCCCTGGAAGTAAGAACATTAAGGCTGATGCCTTATCCAGGTGTTTTGAGCCCGAGACAGCACAGCCCTCAGCCCCTGAGACTATTATACCTCAAAAGGTGGTCCTGGCGGCCACTGAAACCTGTAAAGACTGGACTGTCACTCTGAGTCCATTTCAACAGGATGTTCCAGAGGGGAAGCCTGAGGGGGTTCTGTTTGTACAATTGCCTTTTCGCCTACAACTGTTGCAACTGTTTCATTCTCACAAGAATGCTGGGCATCCTGGGTCCACCAGAACTCAGGATCTACTTGCTAGATGTGCTTGGTGGCCGTCATTGGCAACAGATTGTAAGGAGTTTGTGAGAGAGTGTGCAGTGTGTGCTAGAAGCAAACCCTCCCGTCAGGCACCTGTTGGAACATTGCAGCCTTTACCAGTTCTGAGTAAACCTTGGACCCATTTGTCCATGGATTTTGTGGGCGAACTCCCCAGGTCTGAGGGCATGACGGTCATTTGGGTGGTAGTCGATCGATTCAGTAAGATGGCTCATTTTGTCCCTCTGAAAGGACTCCCCTCGGCTCAAGAATTGGCTGATCTCTTCATCCAGCACATTTTCCGGCTGCATGGCATTCCGGAAAATATAGTGTCAGATCGGGGAGTCCAATTTGTATCTAAATTTTGGAGGGCATTTTGACATCAGTTAGACATGGATCTTTCATTTTCATCAGGCTACCACCCACAGACCAATGGCCAGACCGAAAGAGTCAATCAGTCCTTGGAACAGTTTCTAAGATGTTATGTTGCAGATGCACAAACCGACTGGGTAAAATTTTTGCCGTTTGCAGAATTTGCACACAACAATCTGAACAGTTCCTCTTCAGGATTTTCCCCATTTCAGGTGGTGACGGGAAGGTCGCCTAAGTTTACCCCATTGCCAGTGGCTTCTACTCCGTTTCCAGCCCTGGAGAATTGGCAGAGGTCCTTAACTACTTTGGCCTCCTGGACGTAGTAGCTACGCCCAGGAGGCCATGTGCGCTGCCGCGCACTCCCGGCCCGCGGTTCGCTAGCCAGGCAATCAGTGAATCGGGCTATGGTGCCCGATCACTGATTGCTCTCCCCCCCCGAGAAAAACCGTCAGCTTCGCACAGAAGCTGAGGTTTTTCTGTTCCTATTTCCCCCGACGTCACTCTAAGCGTCCGTGTTATGCTTAGAGTGACGTCATTGTAAGCAAACTCATGGCTGCCATCTTGTGGCCAAAAAGCTAACTGCATTAAAATGCCAAAAAAATATTTAAAAATAGACCAATATGTACAAAAAAAATTGATTTGCACTCCACCCTCCCAAAAATACCCACATAAAATGTTTAATAATAAAAAAAAAAAAAAAAAAAAAACATTACAATTAGAAAAAACAAAAAACACATAAATATTTACCTAAGGGTCTAAACTTTTTAAATATCTATGTAAACATGAAATATTTCTATTTTTATTTTTTTTTATTATAAGCTTGTAAATAGTGATGGATGCAAAACGGAAAAAATGCACTTTTATTTCCAAGTAAAATATTTTCGCCATACATTGTGATAGGGACATAATTTAAACGGTGTAATAACCGGGAGAAATGGGCACATACAATACGTGAGTTTTAATTGTGGAGGCATGTATTATTTTAAAACTATAATGGCCGAAAACTGAGAAATAATGCATTTTTTCAGTTTTTTCCTTATTCTTCCTGTTAAAATGCATTTACAGTAAAGTGGCTCTTAGCAAAATGTACCCCCCAAAGAAAGCCTAATTGGTGGCGGAAAAAACGAGACATAGATCAGTTCATTGTGATAAGTAGTGATAAAGTTATAGGCTAATGAATGGGAGGTGAACATTGCTCGGATGCATAAAGTGAAAACGACTGAAGGCTGAAGTGGTAAAAGTAAATTTGGGGAACAGTTAAAAGAAATTTGGGGAGGGCTTTTCAGAACCAGAAGACACAGACTGAAAAAGATTCTGGACTCATGGCTTGTGCAGAACTCTGTGCAGTATCTGGTTCACTGGAAGGGATATGGCATAGAGGAAAGAACTTGGGTGCCAGACTGTCGTATGCACGCAGAGGAATTGAAGAAAGAATTCCATGACTTGCACCCTGGAAAGCCTGGTGGGAAGTGTCCAGAGTCCACTCCTCGGGGGGGGGGGGGTACTGTGATAGAACGCGGAAAAGCCGCCGCGTGTACTGGCGGCAAGGCAACTGATTCCGCATCCAGCGCGGCGGTTTGTCCGCAGCAGCGTGCGTCTGGTGTGGCTGGGTCTGTTAGTTCACACAGGTTGAGGAATATGCGCGCGCGCGCTGAGAGGCAGAACCTTTATGACAAACGAGGAGGGATCAGCTGACCAGGTTGGTCAGCTGACCTCAAAGCAAGTGGCTATTGGTTGATCGCTGATGGGTGGCGCCGGTGAGCGCTGCTCTATATATAGTCACTGCTGGTCAGTCTCAGGTTGTCTGCCGTTGCGAACACTTACGTGGAAGCACTCAGACCTTAGTCAGATCCTACAGTGTGTTAGAACCAGGAGGACCTGGGAATTCACACTGAGCCAGATTACTTCTGTGTATTATTGTATTATACTTCAGACTAGTTCCAGGGTGTCGAGACCACGGACCTCACACCCAAGATTAGGAACTCTGTGTTATCATTCTGTTATACTTCAGACTAGTTCCAGGGTGTCGAGACCACGGACCTCACACCCAAGATTAGGGACTCTGTGTTATCATTGTGTTATACTTCAGACTAGTTCCAGGGTGTCGAGACCACGGACCTCACACCCAAGATTAGGAACTCTGTGTCATCATTCTGTTATACTTCAGACTAGTTCCAGGGTGTCGAGACCACGGACCTCACACCCAAGATTAGGGACTCTGTGTTATCATTGTGTCATTCTCCAGACTAGTTCCAGGGTGTCGAGACCACGGACCTCACACCCAAGTCTAGGGATACTCTGTGCCATCATATTATACTCCAGACTAGTTCCAGGGTGTAGAGACCACGGACCTCACACCCAAGACTAGGCATTGTTTTGATATCTGTTATGACCTATTGCATCCCTGACTATCCCTCTGCTTTCTGA
Organism: Hyperolius riggenbachi; assembly: GCF_040937935.1. Taxonomy (NCBI): domain Eukaryota; kingdom Metazoa; phylum Chordata; class Amphibia; order Anura; family Hyperoliidae; genus Hyperolius; species Hyperolius riggenbachi. Next base: position 264,045,669 of record NC_090647.1, on the reverse strand, counting down.
TTCGGTACCTACGTATATCTGATTACCTGTTGCCAAACCCTGCCTGCCTTTGGATACCGGATCAGCATTCTGTCTCTGTACCTTGTCTGTCTGTGTGTTGCCAACCTGGCTTGCCCGACCTTGAGAGCTATCTCTCTCCTTAAGAGATAGTCTCCAGACCTGCTAGTGACATCCACTTTTCAGGTGTCACTCACTCACAGGTCCTTCCTACTTTCAGCCTGGGACTCCACCCCTTTGGAGGCCTCAGGCTGCTGGAAGGTTTTTGCACTTCCCAAAAGGCAGTATCGCCTATACTGCCAAAGACCACCTGCTCCTCGGGTGGTCTTACTCAAAGTCATTACAGTTGCACCAAACACTCACACTATAAAGGAGTCCAGAGGTTAGTTATACTTGGATTATCGGTGATTCGGCAGATCATCAATAATCAGGTATAATCTGTATTCTTGGTGATACTGCAGATCACCAATAATCAGATTCTCTCTGTGTGCTGACACCGATCGTTACAATAACAAATCAGTATACTTTATTATCATGAGAAGTACACGTGTTTGGTGCACAGTAAAGTGGCGAACGCCACCATTTCGGGAAGCCCCAGTGGGAAGAATCCCTTCAGTAGAATGATCAGATGGATGTTTCATGGAGGCTGGAGTAGGGGAAACAGAGAAAAATCCAGAACTGGCCAAATCACAATGGAAACAGTCGGTCCCAGAACCCCAAAAATCATGCCCATCAGCACTACAAGTCTCAGAGTGATACCCATCACTATCGCAACCATCATAACAGAAGCCACAGAAACCATTGGCATGATACCCACAGTCCCTCAGGTCATATCCACAGAACCAGAAGCTTTCAAAGCTATGCCCTCCACAACGGTCCTTTCTGAAACAACACTTATTGTTGAACCAGTTCCAAGCACTAAGGCAAGAATCCTCAGAGATCTCCCAGAACACCTCGAAGCTCCAAAGAAACTCCAAGCGACGAGAACCTCCCCAATAGTCACATGGAGAATCAACAGAACCCCCACATAACCAGGAGAAGTTCCCAAGCCAGACTCAGGAAAACTATTGTCACCAACAGAGTTTACAGAATTCAGATTCGTATCTGGGCATGTGGCGCTACCGACGCCTTCAGGACTTGATACCACCAGGGAAACATCAGGGCACATAACCACACAGGGCACATCTGGGCACACTGGGTTACAGAACACATCTGGGCACACCGGCACAGGAATAACCTCTGGGCACGCTGAGGAACTATGGACCTCAGAACCCACCATAGCCTGACCAGAACATGGCATGGAATGACTAATATCCTCACCCACATAAGAATTAGATTGGCTCAAACAATTGACATCAGGTTGCAAACAAGTTGCCTATACAGCCCAGCCTCTGTTGCTATGTAGTGTCCCCCCAGGCCACCCCTGCGCTCTGCTATGCCCCCATAAATCACAGCCGCGCTGTCGACACGCAGCGTGTCGCAGCGGGCTGTGTTTACCTATGTATTGTCACTCTCGCCGCTCCCCCCGCCCCTGCATAGCTCCGGTCCCCGCCCGCGTCCCTTCTCTCCCCGCTGATTGGAGGGAAGGGATGCGGGCGGGGACCGGAGCTATGCAGGAGGCGGGTGGAGCGGCGAGAGTGACACTACATAGGTAAACACAGCCCGCTGCGACACGCTGCGTGTCGACAGCACCGCTGTGATTTATGGGGGCATAGCAGAGCGCAGGGGGGGCCTCGGGGGACACTACATAACAACAGAGGCTGGGCTGTATAGGCAGACCCAGCCTCTGTGTGCGGATATCATTCTTAGAAACCACCTCGGTTTCTCTTTAAAGACTGAAAATCCACAGCAGCTTTTTAGTACCAGACTTAATTTAAAGTGCTGCACAAGTGCTAAGACCCTTGCATGTAAGTGACTACATTTAGAAATCTAGACCTCCCCAGAGGATTTGACTTTGTTGGCTTTTTCCAGTTTTGACTGGAAGGATGAAAAAAAAAATCAAAATATATACTGTATATACGCAAGTATAAGCCTAATTTTTGGGCCAAAAAAGTGGCCCAAAAGTGTGGGTCTCGGCTTATACTCTAGTCACTACTCTTTGAGTAACCCCCGCTGTGCCCCCACTATGCGCACAGTGGTGCATCATCTGAGGGAGACCACACACTTGACATTTCCATGGAAGGTCCCAACTGACCTAATTTAGAGTTGTAGCCTTGGACAGCATACAGGGACAGTGCATTCCTATATCAAGTGTTAGATACATGACTATGTGGCTCTGCATTTCTTGCTTTATCTTTATGCCAGCTTAAACCTTGCAACAGGAGTTCTTTGCATGTCCATCTCCATTGTAGGCCTATGTTCTGGCTTATTATTGCAATCTGCTTAATTTATGCTGCTTTTCTAATATATGGTTGCGGCCTGCCATGGCTGTGAGTGGTGTTGTGGTCGTGGTTTTTGCCACTCCCGGCTTATACTTGGGTTAAACAGTTTTTCAATTATTTTTTTTAAGGTAAAAGTTGGGATCAGGGGGGCTGGGGGGTGCATGGCTTATACTCGAGTGTATACAGTATACACTTACCAGTGAATTAAAAGCACATAATGCACATATACTGCATGCAGAGCAATAAATACACCTGAAAATATATCCACTTCTGAACTGTAAGAGCTTGATTCACTAACCGGCGTTAAGCCGGTTAGTAAGCCTTAAGACGTAGTGGGCACAAACAAACCACGGAGTTAGGTGGTTTGCGGCCACACATCACGCACAGCACTGCGCATACACCAGTAATAGTGCGTGGTGCACCGGTAATAGTGCGCGGTGGCACTTAGTGCCCCAAAAGTAGCTTTGCGCGCAGTAACAGCCGCGCAAAGCTACATCGCACACAGCACCACGCATAGCGCGCCGGTAATAGTGCGCGGTGCGACGTGCTGCCCTGTGAACGTCGCACTTGGTGCACGGGTGCCCCCGAAGTGGCGCATTGATGCGCCGTTTCGGGGGCACCTAATGCGCCATTTTCGGCGCACCAGGTGCGATGTTTACAGGGCAGCGGGTGCGACGTCGCACCGCGCACAATTACCGGCGCGCTATGCTGTGCGTGATATAGCTTTGCGTGGCTGTTACTGCGCGCAAAGCTACTTTTGGGGCACTAAGTGGCTTTTCACTCCGGCGCTAACACTTAGCGCTGGTTAGTGAATCAAGCCCTATGGGGATATGTAATAATATCACAGTGGCACTGTGAGAGGATGGGGGTGGACACACAATCAATGGAGTACATTTTAGAGGTCAGATACGTACTTCATTTGTAGCGGTAAAGAGGGAGTACATATTGCGAAAGTGTCAGGTGAACTGCGCACCTCTAGATGCCAATATTTGAAATATGAGAATGCTAATATTTTACTATAGACTTACCCAGGCCCCTATTCTCAAACTTTCCCTCCCTCCTAATGCCTAACACTAACCTTCTGTAACGATTGTGGAATTCTCTCCGTGATCAGCGCACAAGGCATGCACTGACACTGCGGAAATCCTCCACAAGCGTGTAATTTGAGGGAACCCAGCAAAAGGTGCAATGCACCTGTAGAGGGAAATTCCTGTCGACAGGTGGAGCTGTGGAGTGCAGAGGAACAGCTCCCCTGCCCTGCCACAGACGCCAGACAGGAATTGTACGAAGGGAAGAAACGCAGGGCAAGATAGCCCTGAAAGAGAGAGATCAAAGGGACAGAGGGTATGTGTGTCCACCAAACTAGTCGCCACCCTGCGACGATGAACACACAACCATGAAGACAAAGTGAGAAGGCAATCGCCAGAGATGGCGATTGCTAACAGCGACACAAGACCGAATAAGCACAGATGAGGAATGTATGTATGTCCACCAATCTAGCCGCCAACCTGCGACGGTGGACACACAACAGAAGAAACCAAGTGAGAACGCAATCGCAAGAGAAGCGATTGCGGAAGAGAATGAGCACAGGGACAGATTGTATGTGTGTGCACCAAACTAGTCGCCAACTCGCGACGGTGCACACACAACAGCAGATATGAAGTAGGAACGCAATCGCGAGAGAGGCGATTGCCAGAGGTGACACAAGGCTACAGCAAGGCAGAGCACGAGAGTAGCAAAGGCACAGCAAATCATACAATGAGAAGATTAGGAAAATAACAAACGCTAACTAAACGCGAACACCGCACTCATTCGCAACAGTGCACGCGTTTATGCGCGGTCCCCGCGTGATAAGCACAACAGAGACAAGCACGCCTAACTAACCACCGACAGACAAACATGAAACAGAGGACGCGAGCGCTTGCTTAACGGTTACCTCACCAAGCCTCCAGCAATCGTTCGTAGCAGATACACGAATACAGGAATAAGTGAGAGATAGGATCCACAGCACTAGCGCAAGAGGCTAGTGCGATCCAGGAAGACAGAACAGAAGGATCCACAGCACTAGCGCAAGGCGAGTGTGATCCAGGTACAGCAAAAGAGATGGAGATCAGACGGATCCACAGCACTAGCGCAAGGCGAGTGCGATCCTGGCAAGACAGATCAGATGAGATAGCTGGTAGCAACCGCTGCTCCAGCTATACTCCAAGAACAAAGATCAGAACGACTTCCTGTCGACCACCGCTGAGACAGGACAATCGCAACAGACAAACAAAACAGATATGCAATCCTAACTGCACTAGGGAATCTGCCTAGTGCAGTTTCAGGAATTACTCTAAACTAATCTTCAAACAATGAGCAAGTCTGACACTCCAAGAGTGTTCCACAGGACTAACCCTTATGACCAGCCAAGGACTCTGGAAAACATAGCTCTTTATACTGCCAGTCATCAAAGGAGGCAGGTAGGGGATTTGCATAACGAGTGTATGCAAATTTCTCAGCAGCAGAACAGACCAGAAACTTGTAATGGAAAGACAGGTCTCTCTTGCAGAGACCTGCAGCCCACAGACTAGAGGAATGGTCAAACAGCTGTCTGCCAGTGCATCCAGCTGAGCGGATCATTACAGTACCCCCTCCTCTAGGGTCGGATTCCAGACGAGCCTCTAAACTGATATTAGCAAAAGACTCTAACTGAAGACTCATGAAGGTCGGGGCAGCCCGACATGGCCCAATTCCAGAGTCAGCCCACCTGAAACCGACCTCATCGGAAGGAGAAGCCACCGAAACATGCCCATCAGCACCACAAGTCTCAGCGTAACCCCCATCAGTACTGTGAATGCCAGAGAAGAAGCCATCGACACCCACCGAGCCATGCCCACCACCTTCCAAGGACCGTCCAAAAATACCAAACATGCCACAATACCTATTCGAAGTGTCCCTTTCCACAAAGCACCCACTGCTGATCTCATCCAAGGTACCAGGAAATATTTCTCCCAGGATCTCCCAGAACACTTTGAAGCTCCGCAGAGATCCCAGGAGGGCAGAACGATCACCAGGCTCACATGGAGAACTATCAAGAACCCCTATGGAACCAATGACAATTCCAGATTCAGAATTACCAGGACAAGCATCAAGAACAGGGCCTTCAGGGACCACCTCTAGGCATGCAGGCAGGCAGGCAACATCAGAAAAGGTTTCCACCGAGGAAGCATCTGAGCAGGCTGGCAACCGAGACACACTTGGGCTTTCTGGGTCAAAGAACACATCGGGGTACACTAGCCCAAGGGGAACCTCAGGACACGTCGAGGAACTGCCAACCTCAGAGTCTGTCACAACAAGACCAATACCAGAACCGGGCAGAGAATCATCACGAGCAGTGGTCACAGGCACTGGACTTTCAAAAGAAGGCTTGGACTCAAACCTAGCAATCTCTGTGACAATAATATCATTATTGACTACATATGAGTGAAGCTCCACCAGAGCTGCAAGGGTAGTCAGCACAACAGCAATGCCTACTGAAGTGGGCAACACCTCAAAAGGACTTGGGGGGCAGGAGACATCTCCTACAAGTTCTGCACCCTTTGGGAGGAACTCGGAGGTCTCCAGGACATCAGACAAGACCTCAGGAACATCATTTTCCAAGTTTTCTAAGAAGGATTCTGAACTATCCATGTTACAGGGCAAAACTGGAACTTTATTTTGTGGACAGGGCAGATGTCCCAGGGAAGGTTCCACCATAAACTGAGACTGAATTTCATCATCATGAGCGGAATGTACAGGGATATTTACTGGAACACACACTGACTCCCTAACTTTAATCTCACTGCACCCAGAATTCTGCGTAGCAGTCAAACTAGCTTGCAACTCCAGAACTGCAGAAAAGCTGGTGAGTATAGTAGCAATACGTAGACGAGCCTCTAGGGACACTGCAGGAGACTCTAAACAAGGCCATATTAACTCATCCAGAGTACAGGGTGCAGAATCAGCATTTTCCTCAGAACAAGAAAGGGACTCACAAATGTCAGGGTGAGTGGAAATCATGTTTTCATTCATGGTACAGGGCAGATTCAGAGAAAGCTTCTCTGGGCAAAGCAAAGAAGCTTCAGCATCAGATTCGCAAAACCGAAGCGCTGTCTCACTCTTAGATTCGGCTAACAATGTCAAATCCGAGGAGTCAGAACGCAAAACTTGCGAATCAAAAATCGCTTTAGGTTGTGAAACTGACGCTTCCATAGCGCAAAACTCCGCGATTTGCGGGGCAGACTGTAAGCCGTTCAGGACAGAAACACTGGAGCAACTGTCACCAGGCAACGGGCCCTTACAGGTGTGAACAGGGTGAGAAATAGCGACAACATCAGGAAAAACTTTATTAGACATATTAATTTTACTTTTGATGCTGCATAATTTAGGAATTTTCCCCATAGCAGGATCACAGATGGAAGATCTTAAAGATCTGTCTCTAAATGACAAGGGGTCTCACACATCCTTGAGAAAACTGGCACATTCATGCTGATCACAATCTGCAGGAACATCAGAGCAACAGGCATCAGATCGCACAGATTCAAACTGCACGCAGTCAGGAGAGAATCCTCCAGGATTCGCACAGGAATCAACCACAGTGGCACACCCACTCATTTCAGATCGCACAATGTCACAACTCACATGCTTTACCCCAGAAAGGCAGGAACAATCATCCGACAACGATGTCTCTTTATTGGAATCAATTGATTGGTGTGTGTGCAACTCATCCAAAATCGTCTGCCATACATAAATCACCAGATCCACATCACCCTCATCACATTCATCGGAATCAATCAAAAGGTACATAGAATCGAGACAATCATTCAAGACATCTTCGCTTTTTGCGATGTAAAAATCGCAAAAGGCTTTCCAATCAAAATCAAATTCCTCCATCAAGGCCCCAATGTCCCATGAGGCAAATGGAGGTTCAAACAGGCCAGTATCCAGATAATCTCCATATGGGTGGAGTTCAGGAACAAGAACAGATTTTTTAACTGCTTTAATATGGTGTGCGATCCTAGCTATAATAGGATCCACATAAGCTTTGGATTGGGACAAAAAACCCGGAGACTGAGCAACATCATTATCATACTGAATGGTTTTGCACATTTCAGACTTGACAGAAATAACCTCTTTATTTGTGGTTGCTATGGGCAACAAAGCTTTTGGCTGACAAGCCGAATCAGCAGATTGGCCTGCAAGCACCAATTCATTAACATATGGTAATGACACAGAAAGGTTGCATAACCTAATCTGATCAGCATCATGCACTGCAGGAAAAAACTCATAGAAATAACCTGGCAGGGGAATTCCAAGCTTACGAGAAAATACATGACTCAGAAATCTGCGAGGGTTATGTCTCAGATTCACGTGTCTGGCACACTCATCAGCCCACACAAACAGATCCCCTTGGAAAAGATTGTAAGCAATCTGACCACTCCAAGTGGAAATATTGGTGGCCTGAAATTCAGGATTTGCCAAGAATCTGGAACATTCTGATATAAACTCATCTCTGGTTTCAGAGTCCAGTATCTTAAACCTTTTAAAGATACAGGACCCATATTTGACCAAATCGTACAAATCGGAAATTCCCTCTACACTGGGAATTTCGGTTTGGCTGGTCATACTGTAACGATTGTGGAATTCTCTCCGTGATCAGCGCACAAGGCGTGCGCTGACACTGCGGAAATCCTCTACAAGCGTGTAATTTGAGGGAACCCAGCAAAAGGTGCAATGCACCTGTAGAGGGAAATTTCTGTCGACAGGTGGAGCTGTGGAGTGCAGAGGAACAGCTCCTCTGCCCTGCCACAGACGCCAGACAGGAATTGTACGAAGGGAAGAAACGCAGGGCAAGATAGCCCTGAAAGAGAGAGATCAAAGGGACAGAGGGTATGTGTGTCCACCAAACTAGTCGCCACCCTGCGACGATGAACACACAACCATGAAGACAAAGTGAGAAGGCAATCGCCAGAGATGGCGATTGCTAACAGCGACACAAGACCGAATAAGCACAGATGAGGAATGTATGTATGTCCACCAATCTAGCCGCCAACCTGCGACGGTGGACACACAACAGAAGAAACCAAGTGAGAACGCAATCGCAAGAGAAGCGATTGCGGAAGAGAATGAGCACTGGGACAGATTGTATGTGTGTGCACCAAACTAGTCGCCAACCCGCGACAGTGCACACACAACAGCAGATATGAAGTAGGAACGCAATCGCGAGAGAGGCGATTGCCAGAGGTGACACAAGGCTACAGCAAGGCAGAGCATGAGAGTAGCAAAAGCACAGCAAATCATACAATGAGAAGATAAGGAAAATAACAAACGCTAACTAAACGCGAACACCGCACTCATTCGCAACAGTGCACGCATTTATGCGCGGTCCCCGCGTGATAGGCACAACAGAGACAAGCACGCCTAACTAACCACCGACAGACAAACATGAAACAGAGGACGCGAGCACTTGCTTAACGGTTACCTCACCGAGCCTCCAGCAAGCGTTCGTAGCAGACAAGACAGATACACGAATACAGGAATAAGTGAGAGATAGGATCCACAGCACTAGCGCAAGAGGCTAGTGCGATCCAGGAAGACAGAACAGAAGGATCCACAGCACTAGCGCAAGGCGAGTGTGATCCAGGTACAGCAAAAGAGATGGAGATCAGACGGATCCACAGCACTAGCGCAAGGCGAGTGCGATCCTGGCAAGACAGATCAGATGAGATAGCTGGTAGCAACCGCTGCTCCAGCTATACTCCAAGAACAAAGATCAGAACGACTTCCTGTCGACCACCGCTGAGACAGGACAATCGCAACAGACAAACAAAACAGATATGCAATCCTAACTGCACTAGGGAATCTGCCTAGTGCAGTTCCAGGAATTACTCTAAACTAATCTTCAAACAATGAGCAAGTCTGACACTCCAAGAGTGTTCCACAGGACTAACCCTTATGACCAGCCAAGGACTCTGGGAAACATAGCTCTTTATACTGCCAGTCATCAAAGGAGGCAGGTAGGGGATTTGCATAACGAGTGTATGCAAATTCCTCAGCAGCAGAACAGACCAGAAACTTGTAATGGAAAGACAGGTCTCTCTTGCAGAGACCTGCAGCCCACAGACTAGAGGAATGGTCAAACAGCTGTCTGCCAGTGCATCCAGCTGAGCGGATCATTACACCTTCCCTCCTAATGAGTAACACTAACCCCCCCTCTCTATCGCTGTAGTAGCTACTCAAAGCTGAAGTACTAGCTGTTTGGCTCTTAATAACTGGTCACCTTGTATTGCCTTAAAGTAAACTAGAGACAAAATAATAGAAAGAATTGCAGAAGACCCCGACTGACGTGACTGAACCAGTTACCGGGATTGATTGCGGCTGAACTGCAGACCACGGAAGGACGGTGAGGGACTCAGACGTGCTTATGGAGCTGGAGGAAGCCCCCGGTAAGTACTGATTCTTTCAATTGCTTGATCTCTGGTACACCTTAAAACAGGGTACGAAGAACTATTAATAGTAGGAATGATCAATGAGACGCAAATATTTATGAGTTCATGCAGATTTATGTAATTTTTTTAATTTTAAAGTAATAGTGTAACGATTGGTGTCAGCAACACAGATTTCTCTGATTATTGGTGATCTGCAGTATCACCAATAATACAGATGCTATACCTGATTATGTAGTGATCTGCAGAATCACCAATAATACTAGTATAGCTAGACACAGGACACCTAATGTGGTAAAGTGTTTGGTGCAACAGTAAGCAAAGGTTATCTCCCGAGGAGCGGGAGATACAGACACTACTGCAGCCAAGGATTCCCTGAAGAACAGGGAATCAGACTGCACTGCAGCCAGTGGACCCCTGAGGGGCAGGTGGCCACTGACTGTGCAGAAGCTGACCTCCTAAAGAGGAGGAGATACAGACTGTACTGCAGCCAAGGATTCCCTGATGGATTGTGAATCAGACTGTACTGCAGCCAAGGATTCCCTGATGTTCTGGGAATCAGACTGTACTGCAGCCAGTGGACTCCTAAGGGATAGAGACCACTGTCTGAACTGCAAGATGGTCTTCCTGAGGAGCAGGTAGCCCTTGCAGCTAATGGACACTTGGAGAGTTAGTGTCAGGAGTAGTACAGTAAGGCTGATCACCCAAGGAATGAGTGACAGCCAGAAGGGTCAGACAGGCCAGGTCGGCAACACACGGGTAGACAAAGTACAGAGACAGGAGACTGATTCGGTATCCAGGTACAGGCAAAGTCGGTAACAAGTAGACAGATAGGCAAAGGTACCAAATCAGTAAGCAGGAGAGTGGTCAGGAAAGCCAGAGATCATAACGGGTAACAGTATCTCTCAATCCTAGTCTTAGGTGTGAGGTCCTTGGTCTCAACACCTGGGAACTAGTCTAGTAGATAACAGTAGCAATATAGCAAACTCCTAGTCTTAGGTGTGAGGTCCTTGGTCTCAACACCTGGAAACTAGTCTAGTAGATAACAGTAGCAAAACAGCAATCTCCTAGTCTTAGGTGTGAGGTCCACTGGCGTATCCAGACGGGGCTTCTGGATGTATGGAACACCCCCCTGAGACTCCTGTCCCTTTAAAAGAAATTCCCTGAAATCGCTGAAGCGGGCGAGCTGGTAAAGGCTTGCCTCCTGCAGGGATTGTGGGAAAAACTCAGCTCTTTCACTATTGTAAAGACTGCATGTAGACAGCTACAAAAGGTATTTCACAGGTTGAGAAGTTTTGACAGTCCCTAAACTCCAGGAGGGCTGCCTGCAGCTTGTGTGAGAGGCTGACCATCCCTTACATTCTCCACACCCCTATGGACGGTATACCTATATCATTCCCCTATTCCCACAACCCCCCCCCCCCCCCCCCCCCCACTATGTTGTTAATGTTTTGTTTTTGCTTTGGCAATGCTAAATGTATTTGGTCCTGCCAATAAAGCTTTTTTGGATTTGGCTGGCAGGGACAGGAGACACATTACATGCAAGTAACCTGTGTGATGTGGGACTGCAATACAGATACTCTCTCTGCATTCACTATTGTTTTCCTCCTTCCCCTAGTGCTGGCTGGAAGGGGGGCGATCTCCCCCCAGGCAGCCTTTCATTCAGAGATTTGTGTCTGGTGTATTCAGGTGAAACACTAGGCTAGCTGATAAAAGTGCAATTAGAGGGCAGGCAAGCTGGTAAATATACACAGCATGATGCAGAGCTTGCCTGGAGGGTCCGTGGGCAAACATCTGTCTGGTCTCTCCTCATTGTTATAATAGGGTGACCATGCGTCCTCTTTTGCCCAGACAGGTCCTCTTTTTCCGACCTGTCCGGGCAGTCCTCCCGGATTCTTGAAATGTCCGGGTTGCAGGTGAAGAGAGCCGAACAGGAGCATCGGCTCTTCTGCCTCGGCTCCCAAAGAGCCGGCTCAATGCGAGGACTCCATAGCGCCCCTGCAGGCGCATCGCTAGCCCCATAGAATTAACCAGTGGGTGAGAGGTACAGAATGATTTTTGTCCAGTGCGTACTTGAATTGCTCAGCTGAATCTCGGCTTCCTGCTGTGCACTGCCCACAGTGGTCCCGCCCCCTATCCTCTCATTAGCAGACTAGCAGTAGTCACTTGAGTACCGAGGATCTGCTGCCCGGTAATCAGCATTATCAGCTGCAGTAAACAGACAGGTAGCTGCTTTATCTTTCCTTTGCCTTCACAGGTCAGTGCTTTTCAGAGTGTTTCATATTAGCCAGACCAGCACGGGAAAGTCTTAATGAGTTTATGACTCTCTGTGCCCCGTGCTGGCTGGCCAGCCAGCTGTAGCCTGCATATTTTTCCTTGGGGTCATCTGATAAAGATAGTGAGTTGGGAGAGCTGAGAAGTGTTTCAGCACATAATGAACAGGGAGACAGTTCAACAGCACTGCTTTTAATAATGGGGAAAAAACTGTGAAAAAGATTGCCCAGTCCATGTGCTGTAACATATGTCTAAACGGTGTCCACTGTAGTATTCAAATTCAGAATGGTGTTCTGAATGAAATGGATCAGAACTTGAATGATACACATGCGGACTACAGGGTTTAACTGTCCCTTGTTGCAGACTTTGGTGCTGTACTCTATGTTGCATTCCAGCTATTGGAGAGCTGCAACGCAGAACGCAATGTAGAGCACTGCAGCTGGAGTCGGCAACAAGGGACAGTCAAACCCCTTGCCGTGTTCCGCATGCGTATGATTCAAGTTCTGATTCATATGATTAAGAACACCATTCTGAATTCCAACAATTTTTGAACCCGTGAACACTACTCCAGGGTCCTGTGTCCATTATTTTCCTGACTAAATCCTAGAAGGACTTGGTGCATGTGTGTGTCTCAGAGGTGTATGTGTGTGTCTGAGGTGTGTGCATGCCTAACTGGCTCCACCCATGTCCACTTCCACATTCAAGTGCGTGACCACACCAATTTTTCGGTGCGGCACTCTGCATGCGCTGCAGGGGTACCCAAGATTGGCCCGGTTCCTAAAGGAACCTAGCAACGCCCCTGGCGCCCTGTTAGCAGCTGCCAACAACAGCACTAGCTGCCCAGCGCGTGCGTGAGGCGCTGTCACGTGAGCCAATGCCTGCGCTGGGTGTAGCTACCAATACGTCATGTGCGAGCGAGCTGGGCGTTGCGAGTGCCCCTGAGTTTGTACGTGGCCCTGCCCCCTCCTCTGGCGGGCCCCCGGATGACGTCTCCTGGTTGGAGGTGCTGGGCTTCCTGGGCAAGCTGCTGGGCGCAGTCGCCGTGCTGAAAGCAGCAGAGTACCTGCTCCGTGCGCTGTGTGCAGTCATGGCCTGGAAGTCAGGGGGAGCCAGCCACTTCGAGCTGGACGGCAACCTGCGCAGTGAGTGTGTGAGGGAGGGGCGGCAGCAGCACGTATCTGCTCACACAACTGTCATATCATCTCAGTCTAGTAGGGAAATGTGCTGCCAATCTCATAGCATTTGTGGGAAAATCTGCTGCCAATCTCATTGCATTTGTGGGGAAATCTGCTGCCAATCTCATAGCATTTGTGGGGAAATCTGCTGTTAATCTTATAGCATTTGTGGGGAAATGTACTGCCAATCTCATAGCATTTGTGGGGAAATCTGCTGCCAATCTCATTGCATTTTGTGGGGAAATCTGCGAATCTGATTGCATTTTGTGGTCGGCCGGCCCTCCACCATGTGGTCTGGAAAAAAACGGCCTGCCTCCATGCCCGCGAAGTTGGACAGCACACTGCTAAAGTCTTGTATATTTGGCCCCACCCATGACCACGCCCACATGCTGTTGTGATCGTCCTCTTTTTTGGAAATGAAAATATGGTCACCCTAGTTATAATGACTGCATGTGTGGATAAGGTGTTAAACAAGGTGAAAAGTTTTTGACAGTCCCGAGACTCCAGGAGGGCTGCTTTCTGCAATACTGATAAGCTCTCTGCTCCATCTCAGGCTATTCTCAGTCTCTCTCCACTCCTCCTCTTACTGGGATAATGCACGACAAAATCACAATAGAAATTGCTAGCAATTAGTGAGTGCAATTTTGTGAAGCGATTTTCAGAGCGATTTCTGAATGAATTGCTCAAATAAATACTACATGCAATATACCTGCGATTTTGAAAAAATCACAACGCTGCTGTGAGAACACCCTCATAGGGTAACATTAGCCAAGCGCTTTTCAAATCACTGTCGATTTGAAAAACGCTCAGAAGCCCTCTAGGTTGGCACCAGCCCTCCCTCATTCACCTTTGTTTCCCTCTTCCCCTAGTGCTGGCTGGGTCTTCTTGTCATACAGGAAAGCTAAATAAAAGTGCAAATTATTATTATTTAGTATTTATATAGCGCCGCCATCTTTCGCAGATGCATATAACCCTGCATCATATGGCTATCGCTTGCGCTATGTGACACTGTGGCATATTCCACTGAATTGTCCAAACTAAGTCTATCTGCCGTTTCTCTCTGGGGGAGTTGTTCCATCGCTGTCCCCCGTTCAAATTTGCTGCTACCAGAAGCCCTCAGAAACACTCGTGTCCTTGAGTACTTCCAAAGACAGGCAGCCCCGTAATACGCCAGCGCACTTTTGTGCATGGGCAGTATGGAGCCACCTGTCTTCGGAAGCAGTCGGGGACATAAGTGCTTCCGGACCTTTCAGGAATCCCACCTTAAAAATCCTGTGTTTGCCCCTGAGGTCCTTGGTCTCAACACCTGGGAACTAGTCTATTACATACACAATACAATAATACAATAGAGGCTATAACGGAATCTGACTAAGTGTGAATTCCCAGCTCCGGCTGATTCTAACACACTGTAAGATCTGACTGAGGTCTGAGTGCTCACACATAGCATTCGCAACGGCAGACAACTTGCAACTAACAGGTGTGATGGATTGCGGAGAAACCGCCACGCGTTCTGACAGTGAGGCGGCCGTGTCCGCGTACAGAGCGGCGGTTTCCCCGCAGCAACATGCGTCTGGTTTGTCTGGACCTAGTAGTGCACACAGATGGAGAGCTGCGCGCGCCGCAAGACAGGCTCTTTATGTCAATAGGAGAAGGGTCAGCTGATCGAGGCGGTCAGCTGATCCCAGCTCAGCAGGTGATTGGTTGATGGGAGCTGGGCGGCGCTGTGGAGCGCTTTGCTATATATATCTCTTGCCGTTCAGTTGCTGGTTGTCTGGCGTTGCGAATGCCTATGTGTTAGCACTCAGACCCTAGTCAGATCCTTCAGTGTGGTGGAACCAGGTGGACCTGGGAATCCACACTTAGCCAGTTCACTGTATTATTATCTGTGTTATTCCTTAGACCAGTTCCAGGGTGTAGAGACCACGGACCTCACACTCCAGACTAGGAATACTGTGTATCATCTGTGTTATTCCTTAGACCAGTGTGAGAAAACGCGGAAAAGCCGCCGCGTGTGCTCAGAACAAGGCGGCTGATTCCGCGTCTAACGCGGCGGTTTGCACACGTAAGCCTACATCTGCTAGTATGGCTGAACGCGGAGAAACCGCCGCATGCCCTGATAGCGGTGCGGTTGGTTCCGCGTCCAGCGCGGCGGGTGGTATCCGGCAGTTTTCAGTTTAGTGCCCGCTGTGCCCATGCTTGGCCGCATGGTCCGCCTACCGCTACGTGCTGAGGGGAGACGCCGTAGTGCATATTCCATATGTAAATGAGCCGGGGGAGGGGGGGTCGGGCGAGTCCAGTCCAGAGCGGCACAGAGCTTCTCCAATCGCTGGAAAGCAATGGAATGACGGAGGCGGTAGGCGGAGTTGTACGCTCTGTACAGCTCCGCCTACCGCTGCCGTTATACCATCGCTATCCATTGATTGGTGAAGCTGTGTGTGCCGCTCCGGACTGGACTCGCCCCCCCCCCCCTCCCCCCCCGCCGCCTGGCTCATTAGCATCATGAATATGCGCTGCTTCTGTCAGTGGATCCGCCCACCGCTGCCCGGCTCATAAGAGTCCCGTACGCCGCACATTAGTAGTAGTACCGCACGCACATTAGGCCGAGGGGTCATCACAGAGGGCTTCAGACTTTATAAATGTGCATTGCCTGCGATCACTACGTGGAAGCACTCAGACCTTTTTGTCAGAATCTGTGTTACTATTCTGTTATACTTCAGACTAGTTTGCGCTGCTCTTCATTTCCTGGGGGTACAAGGAGGCCTACACGAGGCGCCCCTGTTGAGATGCAAGTATTTGCGTGGGCCAACTCCTGCAGGAATGTTAGGGAGTTAGCCACAGATCCTGCACTACTGGTAGGCGATTGCAGCCTGCAACGCTTTGCCATTTTAATTAGACGAGAGTCAGTTAAATTTCAAATTTGAATGAGTCAATAGACTTGAGGCAGCCAGTATATAAGTCAGGTGAAACTGGTTAGATGCACACACCTCTGTTTCTCCCTTTGCAATGCAGTATGTTCTTTATTCTTGGGGGTGTTGGTGGGGGGGGCGCGGATGGGTCCCCCGGCAGTAGTGTTGCACCGGGGGGGTGTCTGTGTGTCCCCCCCCCGCCCCTTTTTGGTGTGTTTGCTCCCAGGATGCGCACATGCACCACAGGTAAGCAATATTCGCAAGATTAGGGCATCTATCCTTTGGGGGGCAGCGTGGATGGTTCTCTCCGGGCGTAGGCCGCGTCTGGGGAGTATGCCGTTCATGCGTTCTCGCCCCCCCCACCTGTGGAGGGCAGTTGCGGCGCTCCCGGGCAGTGGATGCTTTGTGGGGGCATTTGCGCTGCCCTTCATTTCCTGGGGGTACAAGGAGGCCTACACGAGGCGCCCCTGTTGAGATGCAAGTATTTGCGTGGGCCAACTCCTGCAGGAATGTTAGGGAGTTAGCCTCAGATCCTGCACTACTGGTAGGCGATTGCAGCCTGCAACGCTTTGCCATTTTAATTAGACGAGAGTCAGTTAAATTTCAAATTTGAATGAGTCAATAGACTTGAGGCAGCCAGTATATAAGTCAGGTGAAACTGGTTAGATGCACACACCTCTGTTTCTCCCTTTGCAATGCAGTATGTTCTTTATTCTTGTGGGTGTTGGTGGGGGGGGGGCGCGGATGGGTCCTCCGGCAGTAGTGTTGCACCGGGGGGGTGTCTGTGTCCCCCCCCCCTCGCCCCTTTTTGGTGTGTTTGCTCCCAGGATGCGCACATGCACCACAGGTAAGCAATATTCGCAAGATTAGGGCATCTATCCTTTGGGGGGCAGCGTGGATGGTTCTCTCCGGGCGTAGGCCGCGTCTGGGGAGTATGCCGTTCATGCGTTCTTGCCCCCCCCCCCCCCTGTGGGGGGCAGTTGCGGCGCTCCCGGGCAGTGGATGCTTTGTGGGGGCGTTTGCGCTGCCCTTCATTTCCTGGGGGTACAAGGAGGCCTACACGAGGCGCCCCTGTTGAGATGCAAGTATTTGCGTGGGCCAACTCCTGCAGGAATGTTAGGGGGTTAGCCTCAGATCCTGCACTACTGGTAGGCGATTGCAGCCTGCAACGCTTTGCCATTTTAATTAGACGAGAGTCAGTTAAATTTCAAATTTGAATGAGTCAATAGACTTGAGGCAGCCAGTATATAAGTCAGGTGAAACTGGTTAGATGCACACACCTCTGTTTCTCCCTTTGCAATGCAGTATGTTCTTTATTCTTGGGGGTGTTGGTGGGGGGGGGCGCGGATGGGTCCCCCGGCAGTAGTGTTGCACCGGGGGGGTGTCTGTGTCCCCCCCCCTCGCCCCTTTTTGGTGTGTTTGCTCCCAGAATGCGCACATGCACCACAGGTAAGCAATATTCGCAAGATTAGGGCATCTATCCTTTGGGGGGCAGCGTGGATGGTTCTCTCTGGGCGTAGGCCGCGTCTGGGGAGTATGCCGTTCATGCGTTCTCGCCCCCCTGTGGGGGGCAGTTGCGGCGCTCCCGGGCAGTGGATGCTTTGTGGGGGCGTTTGCGCTGCACTTCATTTCCTGGGGGTACAAGGAGGCCTACACGAGGTGCCCCTGTTGAGATGCAAGTATTTGCGTGGGCCAACTCCTGCAGGAATGTTAGGGAGTTAGCCTCAGATCCTGCACTACTGGTAGGCGATTGCAGCCTGCAACGCTTTGCCATTTTAATTAGACGAGAGTCAGTTAAATTTCAAATTTGAATGAGTCAATAGACTTGAGGCAGCCAGTATATAAGTCAGGTGAAACTGGTTAGATGCACACACCTCTGTTTCTCCCTTTGCAATGCAGTATGTTCTTTATTCTTGGGGGTGTTGGTGGGGGGGGGGGCGCGGATGGGTCCCCCGGCAGTAGTGTTGCACCGGGGGGGTGTCTGTGTCCCCCCCCTCGCCCCTTTTTGGTGTGTTTGCTCCCAGGATGCGCACATGCACCACAGGTAAGCAATATTCGCAAGATTAGGGCATCTATCCTTTGGGGGGCAGCGTGGATGGTTCTCTCCGGGCGTAGGCCGCGTCTGGGGAGTATGCCGTTCATGCGTTCTCGCCCCCCCCCCCCCCCTGTGGGGGGCAGTTGCGGCGCTCCCGGGCAGTGGATGCTTTGTGGGGGCGTTTGCGCTGCCCTTCATTTCCTGGGGGTACAAGGAGGCCTACACGAGGCGCCCCTGTTAAGATGCAAGTATTTGCGTGGGCCAACTCCTGCAGGAATGTTAGGGAGTTAGCCTCAGATCCTGCACTACTGGTAGGCGATTGCAGCCTGCAACGCTTTGCCATTTTAATTAGACGAGAGTCAGTTAAATTTCAAATTTGAATGAGTCAATAGACTTGAGGCAGCCAGTATATAAGTCAGGTGAAACTGGTTAGATGCACACACCTCTGTTTCTCCCTTTGCAATGCAGTATGTTCTTTATTCTTGGGGGTGTTGGTAAGGGGGGGGGGGGGGCGCGGATGGGTCCCCCGGCAGTAGTGTTACACCGGGGGTGTGACTGTGTCCCCCCCTCGCCCCTTTTTGGTGTGTTTGCTCCCAGGATGCGCACATGCACCACAGGTAAGCAATATTCACAAGATTAGGGCATCTATCCTTTGGGGGGCAGCGTGGATGGTTCTCTCCGGGCGTAGGCCGCGTCTGGGGAGTATGCCGTTCATGCGTTCTCGCCCCCCCCCCCCTGTGGGGGGCAGTTGCGGCGCTCCCGGGCAGTGGATGCTTTGTGGGGGCGTTTGCGCTGCCCTTCATTTCCTGGGGGTACAAGGAGGCCTACACGAGGCGCCCCTGTTGAGATGCAAGTATTTGCGTGGGCCAACTCCTGCAGGAATGTTAGGGAGTTAGCCTCAGATCCTGCACTACTGGTAGGCGATTGCAGCCTGCAACGCTTTGCCATTTTAATTAGACGAGAGTCAGTTAAATTTCAAATTTGAATGAGTCAATAGACTTGAGGCAGCCAGTATATAAGTCAGGTGAAACTGGTTAGATGCACACACCTCTGTTTCTCCCTTTGCAATGCAGTATGTTCTTTATTCTTGGGGGTGTTGGTGGGGGGGGGGGGCGCGGATGGGTCCCCCGGCAGTAGTGTTGCACCGGGGGGGTGTCTGTGTCCCCCCCCCCCCCTCGCCCCTTTTTGGTGTGTTTGCTCCCAGGATGCGCACATGCACCACAGGTAAGCAATATTCGCAAGATTAGGTCATCTATCCTTTGGGGGGCAGCGTGGATGGTTCTCTCCGGGCGTAGGCCGCGTCTGGGGAGTATGCCGTTCATGCGTTCTCGCCCCCCCCCCCCTGTGGGGGGCAGTTGCGGCGCTCCCGGGCAATGGATGCTTTGTGGGGGCGTTTGCGCTGCCCTTCATTTCCTGGGGGTACAAGGAGGCCTACACGAGGTGCCCCTGTTGAGATGCAAGTATTTGCGTGGACCAACTCCTGCAGGAATGTTAGGGAGTTAGCCTCAGATCCTGCACTACTGGTAGGCGATTGCAGCCTGCAACGCTTTGCCATTTTAATTAGACGAGAGTCAGTTAAATTTCAAATTTGAATGAGTCAATAGACTTGAGGCAGCCAGTATATAAGTCAGGTGAAACTGGTTAGATGCACACACCTCTGTTTCTCCCTTTGCAATACTTCAGACTAGTTCCAGGGTTTTGATGATCACGGACCTCACACCCAAGATTAGGGATTTGTGTTACCATTCTGTTATACTTCAGACTAGTTCCAGGGTGTTGATGATCACGGACCTCACACCCAAGATTAGGGACTTGTGTTACCATTCTGTTATACTTCAGACTACACTCTTCTGATCACTGATTCGGTACTTCGCTATATCTGATACTCTGTTGCCAAACCCTGCGTGCCTTAGGATTACCGAATCAGCCTCCTGTCTTTGTACTTTATCTGTCCGTGTGTTGCCGACCTGGCTTGCCCGACCTCGAGAGCTATCTCCCCTGTTAAGAGATAGTTCACAGATCAGTCAGTGACATCCTCCTATTGGTGTCACTCACGCTCTGGTCCTTCCTACTCCCTACGCCTGAGAATCTCCTGAAGGGAGGAGTCAGGCTGACTCCTCCCTTCAGGAGATTCTCAGGCTACTGTTAGGTTCTTGTTTTCTAGTGCAGTATTCCTTACTGCCTTTGTACCTGTTCTCCAGGTATTGTCCTCAAAGTATTACTGTTGCACCAAACACTCATATCACTCAGGTGTCCAGAGGTTAGTAATATATCAGATTATCGGTGATTCTGCAGATCATCAATAATCAGGTATATATCTGTATTTTTGGTGATACTGCAGATCACCAATATTCAGATCCTCTCTGTGTTACACCGATCGCTACAGAACGGCAGACCCAAATGCAAATGGACGCACTCACCAGCCGTCTGGGTACACTTACCACTTCGGTGGAAAACATCAATCAAGTGCTGGGCAGCCACCAGACGTTAATGGACGCTTTGTCTGGATCTATACAAACCCTCCAGACGGCTGTGAATGAAGTGCGATCTCCTCCTAGCACAGACATACGTATGCCTGTACCTGAAAAATTTTCTGGTCACAGATCTGACTTCCGAAATTTTAGAAGTAGAGTGTTATCATACTTTGAGTTAAGACCTAATTCTTCAGGAACTATGGCCCAAAGGGTTACCTTTATTAAAACTTTGTTATCAGGCGATTCTCAGACCTGGGCGTATAGCCTTCCCATTGGTCACCAGGCCCTAACCTCTGTAGAGGAATTTTTTAAAGCGATGGCTATAATTTACGATGACCCGGACATTGCCTCGACTTCTGAGCGGAAGCTCAAACTTTTACGTCAAGGCAAGAGTCCGGTTGAAGATTATGCTGCTGAATTTAGGAGATGGTCAGTATCGGCCAGGTGGGACACATTTGCCCTTTTAGATTGTTTTTTATCAGGGTTGTCAGACGAGGTCTCCGATCTTATGTTAAGTCAGCCTGAACCTAAATCCATCGATGAGGCCATTTCATCGGCCATCAGGATAGATCGCCGGCTGCGCTATCAGAGACAGACCCGGGGTAAAAACCATGTGAGAATGGTGTCCCACGCTGCACCCCCAGTGACTTCACCTCCACCCGCTTCACCTCCACCGGAGCCAATGCAGATTGGTCGGTCAAAGTTGTCTCAAGTGGAGCGGAAACGCAGAATATCAGAGCAGCTCTGTCTTTATTGTGCAGAGGGGGGGTCATAGAGTGCAGAATTGTCCTAAGAAGTCGGGAAACGCTACTGCCTAGGTGTAGTCGGGGGTAATACCCTAGGCGTGCAATTTTTACCCCTAGATGATAAACGTTTGCTTCTTCCCTGTACTGTTTCGTGGGAAGATAGGTCTGAAGTCACTGAAGCCTTCATTGACTCGGTGTGAGAAAACGCGGAAAAGCCGCCACATGTGCCAAGAGCAAGGCGGCTGACTCCGCGTCCAACGCAGCGGTTTGCACGCATAGACACGCGTCAGGTAGTATGGTGGAATGCGGAAAAGCCGCCACATGTCCTGACAGCAAAGCGGCTGTTTCCGCGTCCAATGCGGCGGTTTGCATGCAGCAGCGTGCGCTTGGTATGGCTGGGTCTGTTAGTGCACATAGGCAGATGGAGAGCTACGCGCGTGCGGGCCTGAACTCAGGACCTTTATACCAGCAGGGGAAGTGTTAGCTGATCAGGAAGATCAGCTGATTCCTGCAGAACTCATGATTGGCTGAATGGCTCGGGCGGGGCGGCAGAGTCCAGCAACTATATATTCTGCTGCTTGTCAGTTGCTGGTTGTCTGCCATTGCTAACACTTGCGTGAAGGCACTCAGACCATAGTCAGATCCTTACAGTGTGTTTGAACTAGGAGGACCTGGGAATTCACACTTAGCCAGATTCTGTTTGATAGCTTTAAGTACTAATTTAATTTTATTATTTGTTAGAATAGTTACAGGGTGTTGATGATCACGGAACTCACACCCAAGACTAGGGAACTGTATTGTCTTTGTTTTATATTCCAGACTAGTTCCAGGGTGTTGATGATCACGGAACTCACACCCAAGACTAGGGAATTGTATTATCATTTATGTTATACTCCAGACTAGTTCCAGGGTGTTGATTATCACGGAACTCACACCCAAGACTAGGGAATTGTATTATCATTTATGTTATGCTCCAGACTAGTTCCAGGGTGTTGTGAATACGGACCTCACACCCAAGACTAGGATTGTGCTACTATTGTATTACATTAGCCCAGTTCAGGGCAAGACCTTATATTTGCAGCAGGGCTTCCTGCAACCTCAGCCTCGGTCCCTCGCTCAGGGGTCCACAGGCTACAGGAATATCACCCACAGTCAGGGGTGAATTCCTCAGGAGTGTCAGGCCGCCAGCTCCTCTGGTGGTCTTCACTCAGAGTTGTTACTGTTGCACCAAACACTTACATTCTCTCAGGTGTCTAGAGGTTAGACATATCTGATTATTGACGATTCCGCAGATCCTCAATAATCGGGTATATCTGTATTCTTGGGGATACTGCAGATCGCCAAGGATCAGATTCTCTCACTGGTTGCTGACACCGATCGTTACACTCGGGCTCAGTGGCTAATTTTATGGATTACGAATTTGCTAAGGAGTTGGGTATTCCGGTCACCCCAGTAAAACCACCGATTCAGGTCACTGCAGTAGATGATTCCCCTCTGCAGGGTAACAGTCCTCTGTCACAGACTCCAGAGGTGGGAGTCACTATCGGGGTGTTGCATAGAGAAAATTTTCATTTTTTTGTGTTACGAATGACAACCTCCACGATCATTCTTGGCATGCCTTGGTTACAACTTCACTCACCTCAGATTAATTGGGCCACTGGTCAGCTAACGAGCTGGTCTTCCCATTGTTTTCATCATTGTTTAGCGAAGGTAACCTTGGGCGAGACCAAGATTCACGTGGAAGGATTGCCAGATCAGTATTCTGAGTTTGCAGACGTGTTTTGTCCTAAGTCAGCCGATAAACTTCCTCCACACCGTCCTTTCGATTGTCCTATTGATCTCCGATCTGGTTGTATGCCCCCTAGAGGTCATCTCTACAATTTATCTGGGCCCGAAAAGTTGGCCATGCAGGAATATATCCGTGAAAACTTAGCTAAAGGGTTCATTCGCCCTTCCCGGTCGCCTGCTGGAGCAGGTTTCTTTTTTGTAAATAAAAAAGACGGAGGCCTTCGGCCATGCATTGATTATTGGGGCCTGAATAAAATCACAGTAAAAAATCGCTATCCATTGCCTTTGATAGACGATTAGTTTACTCAGGTCATCAATGCTAAGATTTTCTCAAAGTTGGATTTGCGGGGTGCATACAACCTGGTACGGATCAGAGAGGGCGATGAATGGAAGATGGCCTTTAATACACCCGATGGGCATTACGAGTACCTAGTGATTGGGTCAAGTTCTTGCCGTTTGCAGAATTTGCACACAATAATTTGAAAAGCTCTTCTTCTGGATTTTCTCCATTCCAGGTGGTAACAGGAAGGTTGCCTAGGTTCTCCTAATTGCCAGTATCTTCTACTCTGTTTTCAGCTTTGGAGGCTTGGCAAAAGTCATTTAAAAACATTTGGGGAATTGTGAAAAAGAATCTAGAGAAGGCTTTTCAGAGTCAGAAAGGACAAGCTGACAAGAAACGTTCCATAGAGTGGAAGTTCCGCCCAGGAGACTTGGTCTGGGTGTTCACTCGTCATTTGGCTCTAAAACAGCCTTCACCCAAGCTAGGACCCAGATTTGTGGGTCCTTTCCCAGTAACCAGGAAAATCAACTATGTTACTTATGCCATTGATCTTCCTGCCAGCATGCGTGGTGTGAGATCGTTCCATGTATCCCTGCTTAAGCCAGCAGTGCATGTAGATTCCACTCCTCCTCCCCCTGTGATGGTGGATGACCAACCTGAGTATGAAGTGGAAAAATTTTTAGACTCACGTATTGTACAGAACTTAGTACAGTATTTGGTTCACTGGAAGGGTTATGTCATTGAGGAAAGAACATGGGTACCTGATTGCTGCATGCATGCGGATGAATTAAAGAGGGAGTTCTATGCCCTACATCCTGAGAAACCGGGTAGGAGCTGTCCGGAGTCCACTCCTCGGGGGGGGGGGGGGGGTGGGGTACTGTGAGAAAACGCGGAAAAGCCGCCGCGCGTGCTCAGAACAAGGCTGCTGATTCCGCGCCTAACGCGGCGGTTTGCACGCGTAGGCCTACATCTGCTAGTATGGCTGAACGCGGAGAAACCGCCGCATGCCCTGATAGCGGTGCGGCTGGTTCCGCATCCAGCGCGGCGGGTGGTACACAACACATCTCTGGTGTGGCTGGGACTGATAGTCCACACAGGTTCAGAAGGACGTGCGCGCGCGCTGAGAGGCAGTACTTTTATGACAGCCAGAAGGGAGTCAGCTGATCAAGCCGGTCAGCTGACGATTGTACCAGTTCCCATTGGTCCAGCACTTAGGGGAGGCGCTGGAGAGCGCTGTGCTATATATACTGGGTGCTGGTCATTCACTGGTTGTCTGCCGTTGCGATCACTAAGTGGAAGCACTCAGACCTTTTTGTCAGAATCTGTGTTACTATTCTGTTATACTTCAGACTAGTTCCAGGGTGTTGATGATCACGGACCTCACACCCAAGATTAGGGATTTGTGTTACCATTCTGTTATACTTCAGACTAGTTCCAGGGTGTTGATGATCACGGACCTCACACCCAAGATTAGGGACTTGTGTTACCATTCTGTTATACTTCAGACTAGTTCCAGGGTGTTGATGATCACGGACCTCACACCCAAGATTAGGGACTTGTGTTACCATTCTGTTATACTTCAGACTAGTTCCAGGGTGTTGATGATCACGGACCTCACACCCAAGATTAGGGGCTTGTGTTACCATTCTGTTATACTTCAGACTAGTTCCCGGGTGTTGATGATCACGGACCTCACACCCAAGACTAGGGACTTGTATTACCATTCTGTTATATGTCAGACTAGTTCCAGGGTGTTGATGATCACGGGGCTCACACCCAAGACTAGGCATTGTTATTATCTGTTATGACTTTCTGCTTTCCTGACCATTCTTCTGATCACTGATTCGGTACTTCGCTATATCTGATACTCTGTTGCCAAACCCTGCGTGCCTTAGGATTACCGAATCAGCCTCCTGTCTTTGTACTTTATCTGTCCGTGTGTTGCCGACCTGGCTTGCCCGACCTCGAGAGCTATCTCCCCTGTTAAGAGATAGTTCACAGATCAGTCAGTGACATCCTCCTATTGGTGTCACTCACGCTCTGGTCCTTCCTACTCCCAGCCTGACTCCTCCCTTCGGGAGATTCTCAGGCTACTGTTAGGTTCTTGTTCTCTAGTGCAGTATTCCTTACTGCCTTTGTACCTGTTCTCCAGGTATTGTCCTCAAAGTATTACTGTTGCACCAAACACTCATATCACTCAGGTGTCCAGAGGTTAGTAATATATCTGATTATCAGTGATTCTGCAGATCATCAATAATCAGGTATATATCTGTATTTTTGGTGATACTGCAGATCACCAATAATCAGATCCTCTCTGTGTTACACCGATCGTTACAACCAGTTCCACGGTGTAGAGACCACGGACCTCACACCCCAGACTAGGAATACTGTATATCATCTGTGTTATTCCTTAGACCATGTAACAATTGTGGAATTCTCTCCGTGATCAGCGCACAAGACGTGCGCTGACACTGCGGAAATTCTCCACAAGCGTATAATTTGAGGGAACCCAGCAAAAGGTGCAATGCACCTGTAGAGGGAAATTCCTGTCGGCAGGTGGAGCTGTGGAGTACAGAGGAACAGGTCCTCTGCCCTGCCACAGACGCCAGACAGGAATTGCACGAAGGGAAGAAACGCAGGGCAAGATAGCCCTGAAAGAGAGAGACCAAAGCGACAGAGGGTATGTGTGTCCACCAATCTAGTCGCCACCCTGCGACGGTGGACACACAACCAGGAAGATAAAGTGAGAAGGCAATCGCCAGAGATGGCGGTTGCTAACAGCGACACAAGACCGAATAAGCACAGATGAGGAATGTATGTATGTCCACCAATCTAGCCGCCAACCTGCGACGGCGGACACACAACAGAGGAAACCAAGTGAGAACGAAATCGCAAGAGAAGCGATTGCGAAAGAGAATGAGCACAGGGATAGAATGTATGTATGTGCCCCAATCTAGTCGCCCACCCGCGACGGTGCACACACAACAGCAGATATGAAGTAGGAACGCAATCGCGAGAGAGGCGATTGCCAGAGGTGACACAAGGCTACAGCAAGGTAGAGCACGAGAGTAGCAAAGGCACAGCAAATCATACAATGAGAAGATAAGGAAATTAACAAAACGCTAACTAAACGCGAACACCGCACTCATTCGCAACAGCGAACGCGTTTTCTGCGCAGTCTCCACGTGATAAGCACAACAGAGACAAGCATGCCTAACTAACCACCGACAGACAAACATGAAACTGAGGACGCGAACGCTCGCTTAACGGTTACCTCACCGAGCCTCCAGCAAGCGTTCGTAGCAGACAAGACAGATACACGAAAACAGGAATAAGTGAGAGATACGATCCACTGCTCTTTCCGCCAGAGCGAGTGCGATCCAAGTATAGAAACAGAGCGAGCTGGATCCACTGTTCTTTCCGCCAGAGCAAGTGCGATCCGAGTACAGCAAGAGAGATGGAGATCAGACGGATCCACAGCACTAGCGCAGGGCGAGTGCGATCCAGGCAAGACAGATCAGATGAGATAGCTGGTAGCAGCCACTGCTCCAGCTATACTCCAAGAACAAAGATCAGAACGACTTCCTGTCGACCACCGCTGGGACAGGACAATCGCAACAGACAAACAAAACAGATATGCAGTCCTAACTGCACTAGGGAACCTGCCTAGTGCAGTCCCAGGAATTACTGTAGGCTAATCTTCAAACAATAAGCAAGGCTGACACTCCAGGAGTGTTTCACAGGACAAACCCTTATGACCAGCCCAGGTCTGTGATATCACATGGTATTTATAGTACAAACCTCCAGAGGATGTGGCTAGGCAATTTGCATGACAAACGTATGCAAATTCCTCAGCAGCAGCAAGCTGCAAAACTGACAAAAGGTCTCTCTTCCAGAGACCTGCAGAATGCAGACCTGAACAGTGGTCAAAAAACTGCTGAGCGGATCATTGCTGACCAGTTCCAGGGTGTAGAGACCACGGACCTCACACTCCAGACTAGGAACACTGTGTATCATCTGTGTTATTCCTTAGACCAGTTCCAGGGTGTAGAGACCACGGACCTCACACCCCAGACTAGGAATACTGTATATCATCTGTGTTATTTCTTAGACCAGTTCCTGGGTGTGGGACCACGGACCTCACACTCTAGACTAGGCATTATTGGATATCTGTTTATGAATTGTAGCTCCCCTGACTTCTCTTCTGCTTTCTGATTCGGTACCTTCGCACATCTGATCTACTGTTGCCGACCCTGCCTATCCCTGGTTACCAAATCAGTCTCCTGTCTCTGTACTTTATCTGCCTGTGTGTTGCCGACCCGGCCTGCCCGACCTTCTGGCTGTCACCCACCCCTTGGGTGCTCAGTCCTCCTGCAGGGGTCCCCTGCTCCTCAGAGGGGGCCTTGCTGCAAAACCAGTCAGGAACTCCCCCTTCTGGAGCCCTTGACTGCAGTAGAGGCTTTCTCTACTTATTGGACGACCTGCTACCCCGGTGGTCCAATTCCTATTGTTACACCAAACACTTACACGCTTCAGGTGTCTAGAGGTTAGTTATACTTGGATTATTGGCGATTCTGCAGATCCTTAATAATCAGGTATATCTGTATTCTTGGGGATACTGCAGATCGCCAAGAATCAGATTCTCTCTGGTTGCTGACACCTATCGTTACAACAGGCAAGTCCTATATATACCTACAGCGCTCCGCATCGCCGCCCCAGCCACTCAGCCAATCCGGAGCCTAGCTGGGATTAGCTGATCGGCATGATCAGCTGATTCCCCTTCTGCTAGCATAAAGGTCCTGTCGCCTTGGCGCGCGCTCGTAGCTCTCCATCTGTGTGCACTAGAAGGACTAGGCGAACCAGTGACATGTTGCTGCGCGGCAGAGACCGCCGGCTGGTACGCGGAGATAGCCGCCCTGCCGCTTGCCCGCGCGGCAGTATCTCCGCTATTCATTGCAAATAGGTTTAAAAAAAAGATCATATTTTTTGATTTTCATTTTTATGAATATAAAAAAAAATTGCAGCACCAATCAGAGACCACCAAAAGAAAGCTCTATTAGTGGGAAGAAAAGGAGTTAAAAGTCATTTGGGTGCTAAGTTGTATGACCGAGCAAGAAACCATTAAAGTGGCAAAGTGCTGAATTAGTAAAAAGAAAAAAAAATCGCCTGGTCACTGGGAGGGTATAAACCACTGGTCCTCAAGAGGTTAAAGTGAACCAGAGCTGAAGCACCCTTATGTATTTCTCCATATATATCAGTGGGAACACCTACCCTGCTCTCTGTTTCATCCTTCACTGCTCAGCCTGCTTGTTATCAGCCCTGATAAAATCCCAGACTGAGCATTCAGTCTGGCTTTGCTCAGGAATCATTATAGCTGAGTCTGTCTGCTCTGATGTCTTTTCAAGCCCAAACCTGCCCCCTTCTGGCTCTGCTTTCCTGTTCTGTATTTTCACAGCATCATAGAGAGCTGTGATGAGATGGGAGGAGCTGCTAATGTAAGGGTATATTGAAAAATGTTTTTTTTAATCTATATTTGTTAATCATAAGGGGTTTTTTAGAAACGGTTATTTCACTTTACACAAAGCCCACTAAATAATATGCTTTTCTGATGAACTGCGTTTTGCGTGGAGTTTTAGCAAAAAAAAACAAAACAAAAAAAAACACAAAAAACGGCACCCCAGAGCGGTGAAAATACCAGGGGCTTGATTCACAAAGCGGTGCTAACCTACTTAGCACGTCTAAAGTCTTTAGACGCGCTAACCAGGGTGCTAAGTAGGTTAGCACCGGATTTCTCAATCAGATCGCGCGCTAACTTTGCGCGCGCAAAGTTTTACGCGCGCAAAGTTTTATGCGCGCTAAGTCCCATAGGCTTTAATGGGCACTTCGCGCGGAGCGCCCTGCGCTCTGTGCAGTACGCGCGTAAAGTTTTATGCGCATAAAGTTCTGCGCGCGTAAAGTTTTATGCGCGAAAAGCTTGTTTAGACATGCTAAGGGGGTTTTCTTCACAGGCGTGCTAACAGTTAATTTGTGAATCAAGCCCCAGGTATAATATTTCTTTTGTAAAATCTATTTGGCGGGGGGGGGGAGGGTTAGGTTTATTTTGTGTCAAAGCGTTCATCTCTGGTTTCCTTTAAACCTGGAGGGACTTATTTATTTATTTATTGTATTTATAAAGCGCCCACATAAATAAAAACAATAAATAGGGATACATACAATATTTAGGGGTGACATACAGCAATATGACAATACAGGAATACAAGAAAACCAGATCACACAGCACAGTATGAGTACTAGGTAATGCTTAGTCAGTCACTGGATGGAGCATGGAGATTAGGCAAGTTAGGTTCACTCAGATGCCTAGCCTAGATGGTCCTTTGGGTTCACAGTAATGGAGGTGCATGATCAGGTTGGACACAAAAGGTGGAGGACCCTGCCCAAAGGCTTACAATCTAAAGGGAGTGGTAGGGACACGAGAGGTAGGAGACCAGAGTTCAGCTGTGGGTTTAGAGCACTTATGAGGGGTAGTAGTAGTAGGCCAGAGTGAAAAGGTGAGTTTTGAGGGCTTTCTTGAAGATGTTGAAGGAGGGGGCTGCCCTAATGGGTGGAGGTAGGGAGTTCCATAGTGTTGGAGCAGCTCTTGAGAAGTCCTGGAGGCGTGCATGGGACTGGGTGATGCGGGGGGCGGTTAGGCGAAGTTCATTGGAAGAGCGGAGTGAGCGGCTAGGTGTGTACCTCTGAGTAAGATCAGAAATGTAAGTAAGAAATGGACTTAATTGGTCCATTTTTAAGCTGAAAATCTTTGCATAAAATTGTACATAAATTTGCATGAACTTGGAAATCTTTGCATCTCATTAATCATTCCTAATTAACCTCCTTGGCGGTAACCCTGAACGTAGTTCGGGGTAAGCCGCGCAGGAGGTTTTCTCAGGCCCTGCTGGGCCGATTTGTGTAATTTTTTTTTTGCTGGACGCAGCTAGCACTTTGCTAGCTGCGCCAGCACACCGATCGCCGCCGCCCCGCGCTCGATCGCCACTATCCGCGCTGCCGTACAGCTCCCCCCCCTAGACCCCTGCGCTGCCTGGCCTATCAGCGCCAGGCAGTGCTAAGGGGTGGATCGGGACTCCCTTAGACGTCATGACGTCGGTGACGTCATCCCGCCCCGTCGCCATGGCGATGGGGGAAGCCCTCCAGGAAATCCCGTTCTTTGAACGGGATTTCCTGATCGCCTATCGCCAGAGGCGATCGGAGGGGCTGGGGGGATGCCGCTGAGCATTTAAAAAAAAAAATGCCGCTGAGCATTTAAAACAAAAAAAATAGCAAAAAAACTGCAGCGCTGCCCCCTGGCGGTTTTTAATATACCGCCAGGGAGGTTAAAGGAATACTATCAATACCCAAGTGTTCTAAAATGACAGTGTGCAAATAATGTCTAAGTGTGATGATTTGCTCAGCTGCCTGAGCAGGCAGGCAGCATTTTGACCATTGTGCAGGTTTGCAGGACTCTGGAAAGAAGAGCTTCTGTCAGTTTTGCAGCTTGTGCTTGCTGAGGAATTTGCATACGTTGTCATGCAAATTGCATGGCCACATTCATTGGAGGCGTGTACTATAAGTACTATGTGTTTCCCACAATGCTTTGCTGTTCATAAGGAGTCTTCCCGTGAAACACTCTGGAGAGTGTCAGCCATGCTCTTTGTTTGAAGATCAGCTTAGAGTAATTCCTGGAAAACTGCACTAGGCAGGTTTCCTTAGTGCAGTTAGGATTGCTTATCTGTTTGTTTGTTCTGTTGCTATTGTCCTGTCCCAGCGGTGGTTGACAGGAAATGGTTCTGATCTCTGTTCTTGGAGTATAGCTGGTGCAGCGGTTGCTACCAGCTATCTCTTCTGTTCTGTCTCCTTGGATCGCGCCAGCCACTTTTCGCTAGCGCTGTGGATCCTTCTGTTCTGTCTCCTGGGATCGCGCTAGCCACTTTTCGCTAGCGCTGTGGATCCTTCTGTTCTGTCTCCTGGGATTGCGCTAGCCACTTTTCGCTAGCGCTGTGGATCCTTCTGTTCTGTCTCCTGGGATCGCGCTAGCCACTTTTCGCTAGCGCTGTGGATCCTTCTGTTCTGTCTCCTGGGATCGCGCTAGCCACTTTCGCTAGTGCTGTGGATCCTATCTCTCGCTTGTCCCTGTTTTCGTGTGTCTGTCTTGTCTGCTACGAACGCTTGCTGGAGGCTCGGTGAGGTAACCGTTAAGCAAGCGCTCGCGTCCTCTGTTACTTGTTTGTCTTGTCTTGGTTAGTTAGGCGTGCTTGTCTCTATTGTGCTTATCACGTGGAGACCGCGCATAACTGCGTGCACTGTTGCGAATGAGTGCGGTGTTCGCGGTTAGCTAGCGTTTGTTATTTTCCGCATCTCCTCATTGTATGATTTGCTGTGCCTTTGCTATCCTCGTATTCTGTTATGATCTGCCTTGTGTCACTTCTGGCAATCGCCTTTCTTGCGGTTGCGTTTCTGTTTCGTATCTGCTGTTGTGTGTGCGCGGTCGCGGGGTGGCGACTAGATTGGCGCACACACATACAATCTGTCTCTTTGCTCGTTCTCATTCGCAATCGCTTCTCTTGCGTTTGCGTTCTGCGCTTCGTACAATTCCTGTCTGGCATTTGTGGAGGTACAGAGGATTGGTTCCTCTGCACTCCCCAGCGCCATCTGCCGACAGGAATTTCCCTCTACGGGTGCGTAGCACCTTTTGCTGGGTGCCTGCAATTATACGCTTGTGGAGGATTTCCGCCGTATCAGCGCACGCATTGTGCGCTGCTCATGGAGAAAGTTCCACAATCGTTAAACTAAGTAGCTGTGTAAACATTTTCCTACTTTTCATGTTAAATATCAGAGGCAAAAGCTGTAATTTATTGAGGGTAGGATTTAGCTATATTGGGACAAATCAATTGCAGAAGGGGTGTCTGCTTCAATGCACAGCCAGAGTTGCATATCAGACTACAGAAAGCAAATATCAAACATATCAAACTCTGAAAGCAAAAACAGTATGAAAAAGCTGTGACAATTAGTTACATTTCCTCTGCTCTCTTCAGACACGTCAGTCAGAAACACAGTACACAGGTGCTGCAGCTGCTGGGAGCTCTCTTCTCTGTCACACACAGAGCTACACATAGAGTTAACTGATCAAGTGTGAGGGGAATTTCCCCTCTCCTCATGGCTCAGTCAGCCGTCAGTTTTGGCGTCAGTATAGTTTGAATGTATTTTGATAACAGTAAACAAAGAAGTTGCTACTAAAATGTATACACCAGTACTTAGCAGCACTTCCCAAACAATACCTGTGTCAATTGAAAAAAATATGTGAATCAATAGTATTCCTTTAAGGGCTGCGCACAGCAAGGGTGCTTCTGAGCGCTCTTAAAAACACTAGCGCTTTAAAAAGCGATTGGCTAATATATTTGAATGGGATGATGCCACAAGAGGGATGTGATTTTTTCCCAAATGCAAGTGCGGGTCCTGCAGCATTTCTGCTGATTTCGACCATGAATCAGCCTCAATGTTAAGTATAGGAAAGTGGAAAATCGCTCTGAAAAGCACTAGAATAGAGCGATTTTCCAAGAGTTTCTTTATACAAAACAAGTACACTTGCAGCTCTACTGTATTTAAAATAGAAAATCGCTACACCACAATGCACCCAAAATCGCTAGGTTTAAATAGAAAATTGTTAGGCACATGCTGTAACGATCGGTGTAACTCAGAGAGGATCTGATTACCGGTGATCTGCAGTATCACTGGGAATACAGATATATACCAGATTATAGATGATCTGCAGTATCACCGATAATCCGATATACTAGCTAACCTCTGGACACCTGAGTAGAGTAAGAGTGTTTGGTTCAACAGTAATACTTTGAGTATTGCACCTTACGAGAAGGTACAGAAGCAGTAAGGAGTACTGCTCAGAAGTATGTTCCTTCCGTATGCCTAGACTCTCCCGGGGGAGGAGCTAGGCTGAAAGTAGGAAGGACAGAGTGCGAGTGACTCCAGTGCGAGGGTGTCACTAACAGGTCTGGGAACCGCCTCTAACAGTAAGGTCGGTCCTCGAGGTCGGACAAGCCAAGTCGTTACCACACAGACAGATACAGTACAGATTCAGAAGGCAGAAGCGGAGTCTAGTAAACAGGCAGGGTTCGGCAACAGGGTATCATATATATCGGGGTACAGAATCAGGAGGCAGATGCAGAGTCAAGGGTAAGCCAAGTCGTTACCACACAGACAGATACAGTACAGATTCAGAAGGCAGAAGCGGAGTCTAGTAAACAGGCAGGGTTCGGCAACAGGGTATCAGATATATCGGGGTACAGAATCAGGAGGCAGATGCAGAGTCAAGGGTAAGCCAAGTCGTTACCACACAGACAGATACAGTACAGATTCAGAAGGCAGAAGCGGAGTCTAGTAAACAGGCAGGGTTCGGCAACAGGGTATCAGATATATCGGGGTACAGAATCAGGAGGCAGATGCAGAGTCAAGGGTAAGCCGGAGTTCAGTAACAGGGTATCAGAATAGCAAGGTACAGGATCAGAGTTCAGAAGAATAGTCAGGCAAGCAGAAGGTCATAGCAGATAATCACAATCAAACTAGTACTTTAAACTATCAACAGAATCTAGCTAAGTGTAGGATTACAGCTCCAGCTGGTCCCGGCACACTTTAGGATCTGACTCAGGTCTGAGTGCTACCACTAAGTGATCGCAACGCCAGACAACCAGCAACTGAACAGCCAGCAGCATATATACAGAAAGACTGCTCAGCACCTCCCTAAATGCTGGACCAATGAGTGGTGCTGCAATTGTCAGCTGACCGGCCTGGTCAGCTGACTAACCTCTGGCTGTCATATAAGCCTTGCCTCTCAGAGCGCGCGTGCGCGGTACTCTGAAGCAGTGTGGACTATCAGTCCCAGTCACACCAGTCATACCTTGCAATGCCTCCAGCGAACCGAGCGTGGGGACCGCCGCACCGCTCACTACGCCGGCGGTGGCTTCCCCACGCTCACCCCCATTGTCAGGGACACTACCATGTGACAAATCCGCCGCCTCTAATGCGGACTCCGCCGCTCTGCCTATGCGGCATGCGGCGGCATTCCCGCGTTGTGTCGCCATGCTGGACGCGGAAACAGCCGCCTCACCATGAGAAGTGACGGCTTTTCCGCGTCTCTTCACAGTACCCCCCCTGAGGAGTGGACTCCGGACAGCTCCTTCCCGGTTTCTCGGGATGTAAGGCATGAAACTCCTTTCTTAATTCGTCCGCATGCATGCCATTCCCAGGTACCCATGACCTTTCCTCAATGCCATACCCTTTCCAATGCACCAGATATTGTACTGAGTTCTGTACAATGCGTGAGTCTAAAATTTTTTCTACTTCCTACTCCGGTTGGTCATTTACCGGAGGAGGAGTGGGACCCACATGAACTGCAGGTTTAAGCAGGGACATGTGAAAAGATCTTACGCCCCGCATGCTGGCCGGAAGATCTATGGCATAAGTGACTTTGTTGATTTTTTTTGTCACAGAAAACGGACCTACAAACCTGGGACCCAGTTTGGCTGATGGCTGTTTCAGGGTCAAGTGACGTGTGGACACCCAGACTAAGTCCCCTGGCTGAAACGTCCATTCCAAGGAACGTTTTTTGTCAGCTTGACCTTTTTGACTTTGAAACGCCTTCTCCAAATTATTCTTAACAATTTCCCAATTGTCCCTGAGAGACCTCTGCCAGACCTCCAGTGCTGGAAACGGAGTGGAGGCCACTGGCAAAGGAGAGAACTTGGGCAACCTCCCGGTTACCACCTGAAACGGAGAGATCCCCGAGGAGGAACTTTTCAAGTTATTGTGCGCAAATTCTGCGAATGGCAAAAACCTGACCCAATCGTTCTGCGCCTCAGCAACATAGCACCTCAAAAACTGTTCCAATGACTGATTGACCCTCTCCGTTTGACCATTGGTCTGTGGGTGGTAACCCGACGAAAATGACAGCTCCATGCCCATTTGATGACAAAAAGCTCTCCAAAATCCAGACACAAATTGGACTCCCCTGATCTGACACGATGTTTTCCAGAATGCCATGCAACCGGAAAATGTGGATGATGAACAAATCGGCCAGTTCCTGCGCCGAGGGGAGTCCTTTTAGGGGCACAAAATGAGCCATCTTGCTAAAGCGGTCGACCACCACCCAAATGACCGACATGCCTTCAGACCTGGGAAGTTCCCCCACAAAATCCATGGACAGGTGGGTCCATGGCTCACTCGGGGTGGGCAAAGGCTGTAACCTTCCCACAGGTGCCAGCTGGGAGGGCTTACTTTTAGCACACACCGCACATTCCCTGACATACTCCCTACAGTCTGTTGCCAAGGAAGGCCACCAAGCACACCTGGCAACCAGATCCTGTGTTCTGGAAGCTCCAGGGTGACCAGCATTCTTATGGGCGTGGAACATCTGCAGGATCTGAAGATGGAATGGCAGAGGAATAAAAATAACCCCCTCAGGTTTTCCCTCAGGAACATCCTGCTGAAAGGGACTTAAAACCTCTGTCCAATCCTCCCAGGTTTCTGTAGCTGCTAACACTAACCTCTGCGGAACGATGGACTCAGGAGCAGGACCTTGTGCTGTCTCCGGCTCAAAACATCTGGATAGGGGGTCTGCCTTAATGTTTTTGCTGCCTGGAGTGTACGTAATTATAAATCTGAACCTCGTCAAGAATAAAGACCATCGGGCCTGACGCGGACTTAACCTCTTGGCTCCCTCGATATATTCCAAATTTTTGTGATCAGTGTAAACCGTGATAGTATGTTCTGCTCCTTCTAACCAATGACGCCATTCCTCAAAAGCCAACTTAATGGCCAGAAGTTCCCGGTTGCCTATATCGTAGTTCCTTTCCGCTGGTGAGAACCTGCGGGAAAAATAGGCACATGGGTGCAATCTGCCCTGTAACCCTGAACGTTGAGACAACACCGTCCCCACCCCAACCTCTGAGGCATCAACCTCTACAATAAAGGGGTAAGAAGTATCCACGTGTCTTAAAATCGGTGCTGAGCAAAATAACTTCTTCAGATTGGAGAAGGCTGCGACAGTCTCAGGGGACCAGTGGTTGGTATCTGCCCCCTTTTTTGTGAGACTGGTAAGGGGTGCGATGATTTTGGAGTACCCCTTTATGAACCTTCTATAGTAGTTCGCAAAACCCAAAAACCTCTGGAGGGCTTTCAGCCCCACTGGTTGTGGCCATTCCAGGACAGCTGTGACTTTAGCAGGATCCATTGACAGACCTGAGGTGGAAATCGCATACCCCAAAAACGTGACGGATGTCACCTCAAAAATACATTTCTCCAACTTGGCATAAACCATATTCTGTCTCAGCTTGTTCAGCACAAATTTAACATGGATCCTGTGTTCAGAGAGGTTGTTAGAGTAGATTAGTATATCATCGAGGTATACCAGGACAAATCTTCCTAACACCTCTCTGAATACCTCATTGAATAATTCTTGGAAGACGGCTGGCGCATTACACAACCCGAAGGGCATCACTAAGTACTCGTAATGCCCGTCGGGTGTATTAAAGGCCGTCTTCCATTCATCGCCCCTTTCTGATGCGGACCAGGTTGTATGCACCCCTCAGATCCAATTTCGAGAAGATCTTAGCGCTCGTGAGCTGCGTGAATAAATCGTTTATCAAGGGTAACGGATAGCGATTCTTCACAGTGATTTTATTCAGACCACGGTAATCGATGCAAGGTCGAAGACCTCCGTCTTTTTTCTTAATAAAAAAGAAGCCGGCCCCTGCAGGCGACCGAGAAGGGCGAATGAACCCTTTGGCTAAATTGTCCTGGATGTACTCCTGCATAGCCACTTTTCTGGACCAGACAAATTGTATAGATGACCTCTAGGGGGCATACAACCAGAACGGAGATCGATGGGGCAATCGAAAGGGCGATGAGGAGGTAACTTATCAGCAGCCTTGGGACAAAATACATCAGAATATTCAGAATATTGCCCGGGAACTCCTTCCACATGAATCTTGGTCTGACCCAATGTCACTTTCCCTAAACACTGCTGAGAACAGAAATATGACCAACTAGTTAACTGCCCTGCAGCCCAATCGATCTGTGGTGAGTGGAGATGTAACCAGGGCATGCCTAAGACAATTGTGGAGGTGGTCATGTGTAACACAAAAAAACTCAGTCTTTCCCCATGCAGTACCCCAATAGTGACTTCCACCTCTGGTGTCTGAGACAGAGGACGGTCCCTTTGCAGCGGGGAGTCGTCTACTGCCGTAACCTGGATAGGTGGTTTTACTGGGGTAAGGGGAATACCCAACTTCTCTGCAAACTCGTAATTCATGAAATTGGACGCTGAGCCCGAATCAACAAAGGCCTCAGTGGCTTCAGATTTGTCTCCCCATGTAATCGTACAGGGAAGGAGCAACCGTTTTTCTTTTAAGGGTATGAATTGGGCGCCTAGGGTGTTACACCTTACAACTCCTAGGCGGTAGCGTTTCCCGGCTTATTAGGACAGTTTCGTACTCTATGCCCCCCCCTCAGCGCAATACAGGCACAGCTGTTCCGTCATCATCCGTCTTCGCTCCACCTGGGACAATTTTGATCGACCTATCTGCATAGGCTCGGGTGGAGGCAAGACTGGAGCCGATGAGACTGAGGGAGGTGATGCTACTTGAGGTGCAGCGTAAGACACCACTCTGACGCGATGACTACCCCTGGTCTGTTTTTGGTATCGCAGCCTGCGGTCAATTCGGATGGCCGCAGATATGGCCTCATCGACCGTTCTGGGCTCGGGCTGACTTAACATCAGATCAGAGACTTCATCAGACAACCCTGTCAGGAAACAGTCCAACAGGGCATAGGTGTCCCACCTGGCTGTAACTGACCACCTTCTAAATTCAGCCACATAATCTTCGACCGGACCTTTGCCCTGACGCGAAAGCTTGAGCTGCCGCTCAGAAGTCGAGGCAAGGTCCGGCTCGTCGTAAATTACTGCCATAGCTTTAAAAAATTCCTCCACAGAGGTAAGGGCTAAGTCACCGGCGGGCAAATTGTACGCCCAGGTCTGGGAGTCTCCAGTTAGCAAAGTTTTAATAAAGATGACCCGTTGGGTCTCAGTCCCCGAGGATCGGGGTCTCAACGCGAAATAAGATAACACTCTACTCTTAAAATTCCGGAAGTCAGATTTGTGGCCGGAAAATTTTTCTGGTACGGGCATACGTATATCACTACTAGGAGGGGATCGCACCTCATCAACTGACGTCTGGAGGGTTTGTACAGACCCTGATAGGGCATCAATTAAAGCTTTGTGATGGCCCAGTGCTTGATGGATGTTATCCACCGAAGTGGCAAGCACACCCAGAGGGTCAGCGCGTGCGTCCATCGGTTCTTTGGTCTGGCGTTCTGTAACGATCGGTGTAACTCAGAGAGGATCTGATTACCGGTGATCTGCAGTATCACTGGGAATACAGATATATACCAGATTATAGATGATCTGCAGTATCACCGATAATCCGATATACTAGCTAACCTCTGGACTCCTGAGTAGAGTAAGAGTGTTTGGTGCAACAGTAATTGTTTGAGTATTGCACCTTACGAGAAGGTACAGAAGCAGTAAGGAGTACTGCTCAGAAGTATGTTCCTTCCGTATGCCTAGACTCTCCCGAGGGAGGAGCTAGGCTGAAAGTAGGAAGGACAGAGTGCGAGTGACACCAGTGCGAGGGTGTCACTAACAGGTCTGGGAACCGCCTTTAACAGTAAGGTCGGTCCTCGAGGTCGGACAAGCCAAGTCGTTACCACACAGACAGATACAGTACAGATTCAGAAGGCAGAAGCGGAGTCTAGTAAACAGGCAGGGTTCGGCAACAGGGTATCAGATATATCGGGGTACAGAATCAGGAGACAGATGCAGAGTCAAGGGTAAGCCGGAGTTCAGCAACAGGGTATCAGAATAGCAAGGTACAGGATCAGAGTTCAGAAGAATAGTCAGGCAAGCAGAAGGTCATAACAGATAATCACAATCAAACTAGTACTTTAAACTATCAACAGAATCTAGCTAAGTGTAGGATTACAGCTCCAGCTGGTCCCGGCACACTTTAGGATCTGACTCAGGTCTAAGTGCTACCACTAAGTGATCGCAACGCCAGACAACCAGCAACTGAACAGCCAGCAGCATATATACAGAAAGACTGCCCAGCACTTCCCTAAATGCTGGACCAATGAATGGTGCTGCAATTGTCAGCTGACCGGCCTGGTCAGCTGACTAACCTCTGGCTGTCATATAAGCCTTGCCTCTCAGCGTGCGCGCGCGTTACTCTGAAGCAAAAATGAAAACATGCCTACTAGAGGATGGTTTCGATCCATCAACCTCTGGGTTATGGGCCCAGCACACTTCCGCTGCACCACTCTGTACTAGAGAGAGATGATTCTACATAACTATCTGGGGTTCTCTTCGGACAACTGTTGAACAAAAAAGGCAAAGCTGTCCCTGGGTGGGCTTGAACCACCAACCTATCGGTTAACAGCCATCACACTAACCAACTGCACCACAGAGAATGTGCACACAGCCACTGCTACACTTTCTCTTACAGGGCTATGGAAACCGGTTTGCCCATGCGATAAAGCGAGGTGCAAAAATAAAATCATGCCTAGCAGAGGATGGTTTTGATCCATCAACCTCTGGGTTATGGGCCTAGCACACTTCCACTGCACCACTCTGCACTAGAGAGAGATGAATCTACATAACTATCTGGGGTTCTCTTCGAACAACTGTTGAACAAAAAAGGCAAGGCTGTCCCTGGGTGGGCTTGAACCACTAACCTTTCAGTTAACAGCCAAACACACTAACCAACTGCACCACAGAGAATATGCGCACAGTCACTGCTACACTTTCTCTTACAGGGCTATGGAAACCATTTTGCCCATGCGATAAAGCGAGGTGCAAAAATGAAATCATGCATAGCAGAGGATAGTTTCAATCCATCAACCTCTGGGTTATGGGCCCAGCACACTTCTGCTGCACCACTCTGCACTAGAGAGAGATGAATCTACATGGCTATCTGGGGTTCTCTTCGGACAACTGTTCAACAAAAAAGGCAAGGCTGTCCCTGGGTGGGCTTGAACCACCAACCTTTCAGTAAGCAGCCAAATACACTAACCAACTGCACCACAGAGAATGTACACAAAGCCACTGCTACACTTTCTCTTACAGGGCTATGGAAACAGTTTTGCCCATGTGATAAAGCGAGGTGCAAAAATGAAATCATGCCTAGCAGAGGATGGTTTTGATCCATCAACCTCTGGGTTATGGGCCTAGCACACTTCCGCTGCACCACTCTGCACTAGAGAGAGATGAATCTACATGACTATCTGGGGTTCTCTTCGAATAACTGTTGAACAAAAAAAGCAAGGCTGTCCCTGGGTGGGCTTGAACCACCAACCTATCGGTTAACAGCCAAACACACTAACCAACTGCACCACAGAGAATGTGCACACAGCCACTGCTACACTTTCTTTTACAGGGCTATGGAAACCGTTTTGCCCATGCGATAAAGCAAGGTGCAAAAATGAAATCATGCCTTGCAGAGGATGGTGTCGATCCATCAACCTCTGGGTTATGGGCCTAGCACACTTCCACTGCACCACTCTGCACTAGAGAGAGATGAATCTACATGGCTATCTGGGGTTCTCTTCGAACAACTGTTGAACAAAACAGGCAAGGCCGTCCCTGGGTGGGCTTGAACCACCAACGCTTCGGTTACTAGCCAAATACACTAACCAACTGCACCACAGAGAATGTGCGCACAGCCACTGCTACACTCTCTCTTACAGGGCTATGGAAACAGTTTTGCCCATGTGATAAAGCGAGGTGCAAAAATGAAATCATGCCTAGCAGAGGATGCTTTCGATCCATCAACCTCTGGGTTATGGGCCCAGCACACTTCCGCTGCACCACTCTGCACTAGAGAGAGATGAATCTACATAACTATCTGGGGTTCTCTTCGGACAACTGTTGAACAAAAAAGGCAAGGCTGTCCCTGGGTGGGCTTGAACCACTAACCTATTTGTTAACAGCCAAATACACTAACCAACTGCATCACAGAGAATGTGCACACAGCCGCTGCTACACTTTCTCTTACAGGGCTATGGAAACCCTTTTTGTCCATGCGATAAAGCGAGGTGCAAAAATGAAATCATGCCTAGCAGAGGAGGGTTTTGATATATCAGCGTCTAGGTTATGGGCCTAGCACATTTCCGCTGCACCACTCTGCACTAGAGAGAGATGAATCTACATGGCTATCTGGGGTTCTCTTCGAACAACTGTTGAACAAAACAGGCAAGGCCGTCCCTGGGTGGGCTTGAACCACCAACCTTTCGGTTAACAGCCAAATACACTAACCAACTGCACCACAGAGAACATGCGCACAGCCACTGCTACCCTTTCTCTTACAGGGCTATGGAAACAGTTTTGCCCATGTGATAAAGCGAAGTGCAAAAATGAAATCATGCTTAGCAGAGGATGGTTTCGATCCATCAACCTCGCGGTTATGGCCCAGCACACTTCCGATGCACCACTCTACACTAGAGAGAGATGAATCTACATGGCTATCTGGGGTTCTCTTCGGACAACTGTTGAACAAAAAAGGCAAGGCCATCCCTGGGTGGGCTTGAACCACCAACCTTTCGGTTAACAGCCAAATACACTAACCAACTGCACCACAGCAAAGGTGCGCACAGCTATTGCTACACTTTCTCTTACAGGCCTATGGAAACAGTTTTGCCCATGCGATAAAGCGAGGTGCAAAAATGCAATCATGCCTAGCAGAAGATGATCTCGATCCATCAACCTCGGGGTTATGGGCCCAGCACACTTCCGCTGCACCACTCTGCACTAGAGAGAGATGAATCTACATAACTATCTGGGGATTTTCTTCGGACAACTGTTGAACAAAAAAGGCAAGGCTGTCCCTGGGTGGGCTTGAACCACTAACCTATCTGTTAACAGCCAAATACACTAACCAACTGCACCACAGAGAATGTGCACACAGCCGCTGCTACACTTTCTCTTACAGGGTTATGGAAACCGTTTTGTCCATGCGATAAAGCGAGGTGCAAAAATGAAATCATGCCTAGCAGAGGATGCTTTCGATCCATCAACCTCTGGGTTATGGGCCCAGCACACTTCCGCTGCACCACTCTGCACTAGAGAGAGATTAATCTACATGGCTATCTGGGGTTCTCTTCGAACAACTGTTGAACAAAACAGGCAAGGCCGTCCCTGGGTGGGCTTGAACCACCAACGCTTCGGTTAATAGCCAAATACACTAACCAACTGCACCACAGAGAATGTGCGCACAGCCACTGCTACACTTTCTCTTACAGGGCTATGGAAACAGTTTTGCCCATGTGATAAAGCGAGGTGCAAAAATGAAATCATGCCTAGCAGAGGATGCTTTCGATCCATCAACCTCTGGGTTATGGGCCCAGCACACTTCCGCTGCACCACTCTGCACTAGAGAGAGATGAATCTACATAACTATCTGGGGTTCTCTTCGGACAACTGTTGAACAAAAAAGGCAAGGCTGTCCCTGGGTGGGCTTGAACCACTAACCTATTTGTTAACAGCCAAATACACTAACCAACTGCACCACAGAGAATGTGCACACAGCCGCTGCTACACTTTCTCTTACAGGGCTATGGAAACCCTTTTTGTCCATGCAATAAAGCGAGGTGCAAAAATGAAATCATGCCTAGCAGAGGAGGGTTTTGATATATCAACGTCTAGGTTATGGGCCTAGCACACTTCCGCTGCACCAATCTGCACTAGAGAGAGATGAATCTACATGGCTATCTGGGGTTCTCTTCGAACAACTGTTGAACAAAACAGGCAAGGCCGTCCCTGGGTGGGCTTGAACCACCAACGCTTCGGTTAGTAGCCAAATACACTAACCAACTGCACCACAGAGAATGTGCGCACAGCCACTGCTACACTTTCTCTTACAGGGCTATGGAAACAGTTTTGCCCATGTGATAAAGCGAAGTGCAAAAATGAAATCATGCCTAGCAGAGGATGGTTTCGATCTATTAACCTCTGGGTTATGGGCCCAGCACACTTCCGCTGCACCACTCTACTCTAGAGAGAGATGAATCTACATAACTATCTGGGGTTCTCTTCGGACAACTGTTGAACAAAAAAAGGCAAGGCTGTCCCTGGGTGGGCTTGAACCACTAACCTATCTGTTAACAGCCAAATACACTAACCAACTGCACCACAGAGAATGTGCACACAGCCGCTGCTACACTTTCTCTTACAGGGCTATGGAAACCGTTTTGTCCATGCGATAAAGCGAGGTGCAAAAATGAAATCATGCCTAGCAGAGGATGGTTTTGATATATCAACGTCTAGGTTATGGGCCCAGCACACTTCCGCTGCACCACTCTACACTAGAGAGAGATGAATCTACATGGCTATCTGGGGTTCTCTACGGACAACTGTTGAACAAAAAAGGAAAGGCCATCCCTGGGTGGGCTTGAACCACCAACCTTTCGGTTAACAGCCAAATACACTAACCGACTGCACCACAGCAAATGTGCGCACAGCTATAGCTACACTTTCTCTTACAGGGCTATGGAAAGCGTTTTGCCCATGCGATAAAGCGAGGTGCAAAAATGAAATCATGCCTAGCAGAGGATGATTTCGATCCATCAACCTCGGGGTTATGGGCCCAGCACACTTCCGCTGCACCACTCTGCACTAGAGAAAAATGAATCTACATGGCTATCTGGGGTTCTCTTCGAACAACTGTTGAACAAAGCAGTCAAGGCCGTCCCTGGGTGGGCTTGAACCACCAACCTTTCAGTTAACAGCCAAATACACTAACCAACTGCACCACAGAGAATGTGCACACAGCCACTGCTACACTGTCTGTTACAGGGCTATGGAAACAGTTTTGCCCATGTGATAAAGCGAGGTGCAAAAATGAAATCATGCCTAGCAGAGGATGGTTTCGATCTATTAACCTCTGGGTTATGGGCCCAGCACACTTCCGCTGCACCACTCTACTCTAGAGAGAGATGAATCTACATAACTATCTGGGGTTCTCTTCG
This sequence comes from Hyperolius riggenbachi, assembly GCF_040937935.1. NCBI lineage: Eukaryota > Metazoa > Chordata > Amphibia > Anura > Hyperoliidae > Hyperolius > Hyperolius riggenbachi. The sequence goes on along the minus strand of NC_090647.1, from coordinate 264,001,027 downwards.
GACAACTGTTGAACAAAAAAAGGCAAGGCTGTCCCTGGGTGGGCTTGAACCACTAACCTATCTGTTAACAGCCAAATACACTAACCAACTGCACCACAGAGAATGTGCGCACAGCCACTGCTACACTTTCTCTTACAGGGCTATGGAAACAGTTTTGCCCATGTGATAAAGCGAGGTGCAAAAATGAAATCATGCCTAGCAGAGGATGGTTTCGATCTATTAACCTCTGGGTTATGGGCCCAGCACACTTCCGCTGCACCACTCTACTCTAGAGAGAGATGAATCTACATAACTATCTGGGGTTCTCTTCGGACAACTGTTGAACAAAAAAAGGCAAGGCTGTTCCTGGGTGGGCTTGAACCACTAACCTATCTGTTAACAGCCAAATACACTAACCAACCGCACCACAGAGAATGTGCACACAGCCGCTGCTACACTTTCTCTTACAGGGCTATGGAAACCGTTTTGTCCATGCGATAAAGCGAGGTGCAAAAATGAAATCATGCCTAGCAGAGGATGGTTTTGATATATCAACGTCTAGGTTATGGGCCCAGCACACTTCCGCTGCACCACTCTACACTAGAGAGAGATGAATCTACATGGCTATCTGGGGTTCTCTACGGACAACTGTTGAACAAAAAAGGAAAGGCCATCCCTGGTGGGCTTGAACCACCAACCTTTCGGTTAACAGCCAAATACACTAACCGACTGCACCACAGCAAATGTGCGCACAGCTATAGCTACACTTTCTCTTACAGGGCTATGGAAAGCGTTTTGCCCATGCGATAAAGCGAGGTGCAAAAATGAAATCATGCCTAGCAGAGGATGATTTCGATCCATCAACCTCGGGGTTATGGGCCCAGCACACTTCCGCTGCACCACTCTGCACTAGAGAAAAATGAATCTACATGGCTATCTGGGGTTCTCTTCGAACAACTGTTGAACAAAGCAGTCAAGGCCGTCCCTGGGTGGGCTTGAACCACCAACCTTTCAGTTAACAGCCAAATACACTAACCAACTGCACCACAGAGAATGTGCACACAGCCACTGCTACACTGTCTGTTACAGGGCTATGGAAACAGTTTTGCCCATGTGATAAAGCGAGGTGCAAAAATGAAATCATGCCTAGCAGAGGATGGTTTCGATCTATTAACCTCTGGGTTATGGGCCCAGCACACTTCCGCTGCACCACTCTACTCTAGAGAGAGATGAATCTACATAACTATCTGGGGTTCTCTTCGGACAACTGTTGAACAAAAAAAGGCAAGGCTGTCCCTGGGTGGGCTTGAACCACTAACCTGTCTGTTAACAGCCAAATACACTAACCAACTGCACCACAGAGAATGTGCGCACAGCCACTGCTACACTTTCTCTTACAGGGCTATGGAAACAGTTTTGCCCATGTGATAAAGCGAGGTGCAAAAATGAAATCATGCCTAGCAGAGGATGGTTTCGATCTATTAACCTCTGGGTTATGGGCCCAGCACACTTCCGCTGCACCACTCTACTCTAGAGAGAGATGAATCTACATAACTATCTGGGGTTCTCTTCGGACAACTGTTGAACAAAAAAAGGCAAGGCTGTTCCTGGGTGGGCTTGAACCACTAACCTATCTGTTAACAGCCAAATACACTAACCAACCGCACCACAGAGAATGTGCACACAGCCGCTGCTACACTTTCTCTTACAGGGCTATGGAAACCGTTTTGTCCATGCGATAAAGCGAGGTGCAAAAATGAAATCATGCCTAGCAGAGGATGGTTTTGATATATCAACGTCTAGGTTATGGGCCCAGCACACTTCCGCTGCACCACTCTACACTAGAGAGAGATGAATCTACATGGCTATCTGGGGTTCTCTACGGACAACTGTTGAACAAAAAAGGAAAGGCCATCCCTGGTGGGCTTGAACCACCAACCTTTCGGTTAACAGCCAAATACACTAACCGACTGCACCACAGCAAATGTGCGCACAGCTATAGCTACACTTTCTCTTACAGGGCTATGGAAAGCGTTTTGCCCATGCGATAAAGCGAGGTGCAAAAATGAAATCATGCCTAGCAGAGGATGATTTCGATCCATCAACCTCGGGGTTATGGGCCCAGCACACTTCCGCTGCACCACTCTGCACTAGAGAAAAATGAATCTACATGGCTATCTGGGGTTCTCTTCGAACAACTGTTGAACAAAGCAGTCAAGGCCGTCCCTGGGTGGGCTTGAACCACCAACCTTTCAGTTAACAGCCAAATACACTAACCAACTGCACCACAGAGAATGTGCACACAGCCACTGCTACACTGTCTGTTACAGGGCTATGGAAACAGTTTTGCCCATGTGATAAAGCGAGGTGCAAAAATGAAATCATGCCTAGCAGAGGATGGTTTCGATCTATTAACCTCTGGGTTATGGGCCCAGCACACTTCCGCTGCACCACTCTACTCTAGAGAGAGATGAATCTACATAACTATCTGGGGTTCTCTTCGGACAACTGTTGAACAAAAAAAGGCAAGGCTGTCCCTGGGTGGGCTTGAACCACTAACCTATCTGTTAACAGCCAAATACACTAACCAACTGCACCACAGAGAATGTGCACACAGCCGCTGCTACACTTTCTCTTACAGGGCTATGGAAACAGTTTTGCCCATGTGATAAAGCGAGGTGCAAAAATGAAATCATGCCTAGCAGAGGATGGTTTCGATCTATTAACCTCTGGGTTACGGGCCCAGCACACTTCCGCTGCACCACTCTACTCTAGAGAGAGATGAATCTACATAACTATCTGGGGTTCTCTTCGGACAACTGTTGAACAAAAAAAGGCAAGGCTGTCCCTGGGTGGGCTTGAACCACTAACCTATCTGTTAACAGCCAAATACACTAACCAACTGCACCACAGAGAATGTGCACACAGCCGCTGCTACACTTTCTCTTACAGGGCTATGGAAACCGTTTTGTCCATGCGATAAAGCGAGGTGCAAAAATGAAATCATGCCTAGCAGAGGATGGTTTTGATATATCAACGTCTAGGTTATGGGCCCAGCACACTTCCGCTGCACCACTCTACACTAGAGAGAGATGAATCTACATGGCTATCTGGGGTTCTCTACGGACAACTGTTGAACAAAAAAGGAAAGGCCATCCCTGGGTGGGCTTGAACCACCAACCTTTCGGTTAACAGCCAAATACACTAACCGACTGCACCACAGCAAATGTGCGCACAGCTATAGCTACACTTTCTCTTACAGGGCTATGGAAAGCGTTTTGCCCATGCGATAAAGCGAGGTGCAAAAATGAAATCATGCCTAGCAGAGGATGATTTCGATCCATCAACCTCGGGGTTATGGGCCCAGCACACTTCCGCTGCACCACTCTGCACTAGAGAAAAATGAATCTACATGGCTATCTGGGGTTCTCTTCGAACAACTGTTGAACAAAGCAGTCAAGGCCGTCCCTGGGTGGGCTTGAACCACCAACCTTTCAGTTAACAGCCAATTACACTAACCAACTGCACCACAGAGAATGTGCACACAGCCACTGCTACACTGTCTGTTACAGGGCTATGGAAACAGTTTTGCCCATGTGATAAAGCGAGGTGCAAAAATGAAATCATGCCTAGCAGAGGATGGTTTTGATCCACTTGTTGAACAAAAAAGGCACGGCTGTCCCTGGGTGGGTTTGAAACACCAACCTTTCGGTTAACAGCCAAATACACTAACCAACTGCACCACAGAGAATGTGCGCACAGTCACTGCTAAACTTTCTCTTACAGGGCTATGGAAACCATTTTGCCCATGCGATAAAGCGAGGTGCAAAAATGAAATCATGCATAGCAGAGGATAGTTTCAACCCATCAACCTCTGGGTTATGGGCCCAGCACACTTCCGCTGCACCACTCTGCACTAGAGAGAGGTGAATCTACATGGCTATCTGGGGTTCTCTTTGGACAACTGTTCAACAAATAAGGCAAGGCTGTCCTTGGGTGGGCTTGAACCACATACCTTTCAGTTAGCAGCCAAATACACTAACCAACTGCACCACAGAGAATGTGCGCACAGTCACTGCTAAACTTTCTCTTACAGGGCTATGGAAACCATTTTGCCCATGCGATAAAGCGAGGTGCAAAAATGAAATCATGCATAGCAGAGGATAGTTTCAACCCATCAACCTCTGGGTTATGGGCCCAGCACACTTCCGCTGCACCACTCTGCACTAGAGAGAGGTGAATCTACATAACTATCTGGGGTTCTCTTCGAACAACTGTTGAACAAAAAAAGCAAGGCTGTCCCTGGGTAGGCTTGAACCACCAACCTACTGGTTAACAGCCAAATACACTAACCAACTGCACCACAGAGAATGTGCACACAGCCACTGCTACACTTTCTCTTACAGGGCTATGGAAACAGTTTTGCCCATGTGATAAAGCGAGGTGCAAAAATGAAATCATGCCTAGCAGAGGATGGTTTCAATCCATCAACCTCTGGGTTATGGGCCCAGCACACTTCCGCTGCACCACTCTGTACTAGAGAGAGATGATTCTACATAACTATCTGGGGTTCTCTTTGGACAACTGTTGAACAAAAAAGGCAAGGCTGTGCCTGGGTGGGCTTTAACCATTAACCTATCAGTTAACAGCCAAACACACTAACCAACTGCACCACAGAATATGTGCACACAGCCACTGCTACACTTTCTCTTACAGGGCTATGGAAACCGTTTTGCCCATGCGATAAAGCGAGGTGCAAAAATGAAATCATGCCTAGCAGAGGATGGTTTCGATCCATCAACCTCTGGGTTATGGGCCTAGCACACTTCCGCTGCACCACTCTGCACTAGAGAGAGAGAGTGTCACGGACGGTTGCGGGGCCGCAGGCGCGTCCTGGAACCGCCCGTGAAGAAAAAGCAATCGCACTCGATTCCCTGCATCGATTGCGCTTCAAAACGGTACAATCTGGGTTGAGTGTGTAGGGACAGCTGAAGTCCTTTTCTTAGCAAAGAGAGCACCATTCCAAAGGCTGGATGGCTCTTTTGATATGCTAATGAGCCTGAGCCTAATCTGCCCCAGAGAGTCCCTGGCTTCAAGCTGTGCTGATGGCCCATCCATCAGGTATAAGGTGACAAGCACCATGGCAGGAGCAATCTAGTTGGGCTAAAAGCCAGACCCACTGGCTCATTCCCAGCAGGGGAGGCGACACCTCGCTGGCTGCTCCAAACTTCAAAGAGCCTTTGCCTGGGAATAACCTGAGTCTCATAGCAAATCCATAACTTCCCAGATCTGTCATATTTCTGGGGTTCCTGAGATGGCAGCTTCACCAAACGTGGGGGAAGTGTAGCATGAGCCCCGGTGCTGGTTCTGAGGAAGTTTCAGAACATTCTGAGGTAAGGACTGCCAGTTAGGCAGTTTGAAAAGGCCCTGATGATACCACAGGGGTCCCACCCCTCATGTCTGGTATCAGGGCGCTGGGTAAATCGAGACAGACCTGAAAATGTTAATAAATCTGCCCTGACCTGTACGGTTCTGTGAGATAGAGCCCATATATAAGTAAATAGATTTCTAGCCCCAGTACAAGGGGAGGGCTCATCTCATCTTTGAAGGGGGTGTATGGCTCCCCGCCCTCACTCCCTCCTACTGAAGCAGGGGCATAAGAATGGCTGAGGACCCAAACTCAGGGTCCTCCACACTGAACCATCTTGCACTCATCAGATGCCAGCTTGAGGATATGCTGGCATCCACCTGGTCTGAACTCTGGACTTTGAAACCAAGAACTTTATGATTCTTCCCACAATAAGGACATCTTTCCAGGAACTAAGTATTTTTCTCCCTTCTTTTATTTTTCATACTGGCTATTACTGTTTTAATAATTGTTGATTTTAATAATTGCCTGTATATATTAATTATTTATATTGCTGTGAATAAAAGACTTCCTCCAAGTCATTCACTGTTTCGCTACCCTGCTTATCAGCACACACAGAAATGATCCCGGGTCTCTGAAGATACGCTACTGTTTGTTTGTTGTTGGCTAGACAGAATATCGTGTGTTTAACCGTTTTATCCGCAGGATTAGTCAGTCAGTTAGTGGGCCCCACGGTCCCATGATAACCGCGGTGGTGGCAGTTTACTCTGAACCAGTGGGTGAAGTGGTAATCACCCGTGTCTCACAGGCTTCCTTCTGAGTTGTCTGCGGCTAATTCTTAACGGTTCCTGCGCATTGACTGCGACCAGAGTTCGCACGATCTGTGCGCTGGCACCGTTTAGAAGGCTAAGTGCGGTCAGCCACTGAGGGCTCCGGTGACAGTGTTAGGCAGCGGTTGGGACCTGTGTTGTGCTGAAAGTATCTGCGATAGCGCTAGCGCTATCGAGATACGAACTAATTCGTTGGTGTAGCTGGAAGGCAATATATTTTTTATATATACAGAGAGACTGTGTAGCCAGTACCCCTCCCCAAAAGTTTTATTTTATTTGGCGTGGAAATGTCCGGGAACTACAAGAAAATGTGCCTGGCTAACCTGCAAAATCTTTGCCAAGAGAGAGGCATTGATGTCGGCCGCAAGAAACAAGGGGACCTGGTAACGGAATTGTTTCAATGGGATACCCAGCAACTGCAGGAGCTGGATGTGTCTGCTGAGGTAGACGCTGACCCATCTGACTCAAGGCAAGGGGAACCAGAGACTGAGACTCCTGACCGTACAGAGGTTGTGCATCCTGAGGGCCCTGCATCAACAGTTACGCAGGAGAATGTCAGTGTGGACCCCAATCCCAGAGTTTCTGAAAGTACTCGCCTGGAACCGGCCAGTACTGGACTGTCCGTTTGTACTGATCCGCTAATGCAGCAGGCATTACAAAAGCTGATGGACACTGACCTGGACAAGTACCTGCAGTACATGCGTGAGGAGCGCCAAATGCGGGAGGAACGGGAGCGGCAAGCCGCTGCAGCCGCAGAACGCCACGCAGAGAGGGATGCCGCTGAGCGAGAACGGGAGCGCCAACGACAGCATGAGCTAAACATGGCAAAAGTGCAACAGGCCAGCCGGAGTTCACCGCCCAGCCTCCCTGCTGAAGGAGCTGCACCACCCGTAAGTGCAAAATTTAAATTTGCTAATATTGAAAAAGACACAGACATTGACTTGTTTTTGCGGTCTTTTGAAAAAGCATGCCGTCAGTATCGTCTGTCCCAAGACCAGTGGGCCAGACATCTGACACCTTTGCTGCGCTACAAAGCGCTTGATGCCTTCGCAGAATTGCCTGCGGAGAAGGATAATGATTATGCTGCTATAAAAGACGCTATCATTACTAAGTACCAGCTGACGCCAGAAGCCTATCGGAAAAAGTTTAGGGCCTGGCAGAAAAAGTCTTCTGATTCGTACCGAGATGTGGCCAGCAGCTTGCTCACCACACTCCGCCAGTGGACTCTAGGCCTCACTAAAGGGTCTTATGGCGTCCTGGAGGACTTGATAGTCCTCGAACAATTTCTGAACATTTGCCCTGCTGATGTACGACAGTTTGTGTTAGAACGCAGGCCGGCTTCAGCAACTGTCGCTGCAGACCTTGCTGAGACTTTTGCAACTACCCGGGTGGTTGATACCCGCAGAACTGTCCCATACAGCTGGAGAGGAGGTCAGCCCAGTACTCTGGCAGACTCTCCTGCCCCTGTGAGCCGTCCGCCACAGAGGCCACCCAGCGCAGCTGCTGCACCCAGGCCTGCAGCGCCTGGAGAGGTCACCTGTCACTACTGCCGCCAGCCCGGACACATGAAATTCGACTGTCCGGAGCGGAGACAGACACCACCAGCACCTGGATCATCTGCATCACCTGTACCTCACCCACAGCAGAGGCAACCCGCCAGCGAACCACAGCCTGGATCATCAGATTTTGTCCTGTTTGCCCGCGGAAAGGAAATCCGCGACCGAACCGACCAGCAGCAACTTGTTAGAGTGAACGGCAAAGTTGTCACCGGATTTCGAGACACAGGAGCTGACATCACGTTAGTTCACTCACATCTTGTGCCAAAGGAGAGCATCAGCTCCAGCCGATCCCTTGCCCTTACTGGAGTAGAGGGCACCCTTTTTCACATAGCCCACGCGACAGTGAAGCTGGATTGGGGAGTGGGAGGAGTCCAAGAACGGGTTGTTGGGGTTATGAAGGATCTCCCAGTCCCTGTGTTGCTGGGGACTGATTTGGGCAAACTTGTGTCCTACTATGAACCTGCCACGACCGCCTTGTCGCTCACGGGAGGAGACGGACTCTCCGCCCACCACCAGGTACTTTATACACTTGGGGGAGCACCAGGGGGAGGCGGGTTGAATGTGCCCAGTTCAAGGGTACCAGGTTCAATAGTGCCTGCTTCAAAGGCACCTGAGTTTGATGTACAGACTGTCTGTTGTGATGATGCTGTAACTGTACCTGAGTTTACTGTACAACCTGTCTGTAATGAAAAAATGTCTATACCTGTCAATGTCATTACTGCATGCAATGATGATTTGAGTAATGTCCGTCTGTGCCATTCTGACAGTGTACCTGTGCTAGCAGTACCGCGCAGCTGCACTGCTCAGAACCCGAGCTCAGAACAGGTGGAGGGGGTTCCGGCCTCCTCCCCCTCCTCTGACCACAGGGATGAGACCTTTCAGCCGCTGGCCTCGTGTGACATGAGCCAGTTGGCTGAAACTGACAGCGTCGTATTCTCAGCCGCACTACAAAGTGACCCAAGCCTGAAGGTGCTCAGGCAGCAAGCCGCTGAGCCCCTCGCAGACGGGGCCGCTTTCAAGGTGTACTGGGAAGGTGGGAGACTGTACAGTGAGTCTGTACAGCCCCCTACAGGTAGATCCCACGCGAATACCAAATGGCTTGTGGTCCCGAGTGCGTTCAGGGGACATGTGCTGAAATCCGCACATGGTAATCCTCTGACAGGGCACTCAGGGGTCCGCAAGACACTTGCCGGTATTCGGAAACAGTTTTATTGGCCCCGGATGAACAGGGATGTAGCAATCTACTGCAGAGCATGTGCCGTCTGTCAGGAGCTGGGAAGGTCCAGGGATCCCCGCGGGGTTCCCTTAGGTCCACAGCCACTTAGCAGGGGAACCCCGCGTGGGCTGGCTGTTGACCTCACCAACCCACTGCCCGTTGTCAGCAGTCCCGGCAGACACCACGTCCAACTGCAGTGGCGCAAACGCCCTGTCCAGAACGGTCCATGTCGGGTCAACCCTGAGGGTAGCAGACCGCGCCCGGTCCAGGGAAACCGAGCCACAGGCTCCAATAGGTTTTCCCGCCGCACCGGCAACCCGAGACCCGTCAGCCAGGTTGGCCGACACGCAGCGGGCAGCCGACCCCAGAACGCCAACGGGGAACTAGATCAGATCTCGCAGGTTAGCGGCAACGACACACATCTTGCTGATGAATGTCTATCTGCCTTCTCCCCAGGGAGGGCTGTCACGGACGGTTGCGGGGCCGCAGGCGCGTCCTAGAACCGCCCGTGAAGAAAAAGCAATCGCACTCGATTCCCTGCATCGATTGCGCTTCAAAACGGTACAATCTGGGTTGAGTGTGTAGGGACAGCTGAAGTCCTTTTCTTAGCAAAGAGAGCACCATTCCAAAGGCTGGATGGCTCTTTTGATATGCTAATGAGCCTGAGCCTAATCTGCCCCAGAGAGTCCCTGGCTTCAAGCTGTGCTGATGGCCCATCCATCAGGTATAAGGTGACAAGCACCATGGCAGGAGCAATCTAGTTGGGCTAAAAGCCAGACCCACTGGCTCATTCCCAGCAGGGGAGGCGACACCTCGCTGGCTGCTCCAAACTTCAAAGAGCCTTTGCCTGGGAATAACCTGAGTCTCATAGCAAATCCATAACTTCCCAGATCTGTCATATTTCTGGGGTTCCTGAGATGGCAGCTTCACCAAACGTGGGGGAAGTGTAGCATGAGCCCCGGTGCTGGTTCTGAGGAAGTTTCAGAACATTCTGAGGTAAGGACTGCCAGTTAGGCAGTTTGAAAAGGCCCTGATGATACCACAGGGGTCCCACCCCTCATGTCTGGTATCAGGGCGCTGGGTAAATCGAGACAGACCTGAAAATGTTAATAAATCTGCCCTGACCTGTACGGTTCTGTGAGATAGAGCCCATATATGGGTAGATATGATTTCTAGCCCCAGTACAAGGGGAGGGCTCATCTCATCTTTGAAGGGGGTGTATGGCTCCCCGCCCTCACTCCCTCCTACTGAAGCAGGGGCATAAGAATGGCTGAGGACCCAAACTCAGGGTCCTCCACACTGAACCATCTTGCACTCATCAGATGCCAGCTTGAGGATATGCTGGCATCCACCTGGTCTGAACTCTGGACTTTGAAACCAAGAACTTTATGATTCTTCCCACAATAAGGACATCTTTCCAGGAACTAAGTATTTTTCTCCCTTCTTTTATTTTTCATACTGGCTATTACTGTTTTAATAATTGTTGATTTTAATAATTGCCTGTATATATTAATTATTTATATTGCTGTGAATAAAAGACTTCCTCCAAGTCATTCACTGTTTCGCTACCCTGCTTATCAGCACACACAGAAATGATCCCGGGTCTCTGAAGATACGCTACTGTTTGTTTGTTGTTGGCTAGACAGAATATCGTGTGTTTAACCGTTTTATCCGCAGGATTAGTCAGTCAGTTAGTGGGCCCCACGGTCCCATGATAACCGCGGTGGTGGCAGTTTACTCTGAACCAGTGGGTGAAGTGGTAATCACCCGTGTCTCACAGGCTTCCTTCTGAGTTGTCTGCGGCTAATTCTTAACGGTTCCTGCGCATTGACTGCGACCAGAGTTCGCACGATCTGTGCGCTGGCACCGTTTAGAAGGCTAAGTGCGGTCAGCCACAAGGGCTCATGTGACAGAGAGGAATCTACATGGCTATCTGGGGTTCTCTTTGGACAAATGTTGAACAAAAAAGGCAAGGCTGTCCCTGCGTGGGCTTGAACCACCAACCTTTCAGTTAACAGCCAAATACACTAACCAACTGCACCACAGAGAATGTGCACACAGCCCTTGCTACACTTTCTCTTACAGGGCTATGGAAACTGTTTTGCCCATGCGATAAAGCGAGGTGCAAAAATGAAATCATGCCTAGCAGAGGATGGTTTTGATCCATCAACCTCTGGGTTATGGGCCCAGCACACTTCCGCTGCACCACTCTGCACTAGAGAGAGGTGAATCTACATGGCTATCTGGGGTTCTCTTTGGACAACTGTTCAACAAATAAGGCAAGGCTGTCCTTGGGTGGGCTTGAACCACATACCTTTCAGTTAGCAGCCAAATACACTAACCAACTGCACCACAGAGAATGTGCACACAGCCACTGCTACACTTTCTCTTACAGGGCTATGGAAACAGTTTTGCCCATGTGATAAAGCGAGGTGCAAAAATGAAATCATGCCTAGCAGAGGATGGTTTCGATCCATCAACCTCTGGGTTATGGGCCCAGCACACTTCCGCTGCACCTCTCTACACTAGAGAGAGATGAATCTACATGGCTATCTGGGGTTCTCTTCGAACAACTGTTGAACAAAAAAAGCAAAGCTGTCCCTGGGTGGGCTTGAACCACTAACCTATCTGTTAACAGCCAAATACACTAACCAACTGCACCACAGAGAATGTGCACACAGCCACTGCTACACTTTCTCTTACAGGGCTATGGAAACTGTTTTGTCCATGTGATAAAGCGAGGTGCAAAAATGAAATCATGCCTAGCAGAGGATGGTTTTGATATATCAACGTCTAGGTTATGGGCCTTGCACACTTCCGCTGCACCACTCTGCACTAGAGAGAGAGATGAATCTACATGGCTATCTGGGGTTCTCTTCGGACAACTGTTGAACAAAAAAGGCAAGGCCATCCCTGGGTGGGCTTGAACCACCAACCTTTCGGTTAACAGCCAAATACACTAACCAACTGCACCACAGCAAGGGTGCGCACAGCTATTGCTACACTTTCTCTTACAGGCCTATGGAAACAGTTTTGCCCATGCGATAAAGCGAGGTGCAAAAATGCAATCATGCCTAGCAGAGGATGATCTCGATCCATCAACCTTGGGGTTATGGGCCCAGCACACTTCCGCTGCACCACTCTGCACTAGAGAGAGATGAATCTACATAACTATCTGGGGTTCTCTTCGGACAACTGTTGAACAAAAAATGCAAGGCTTTCCCGGGGTGGGCTTGAACCACTAACCTATCTGTTAACAGCCAAATACACTAACCAACTGCACCACAGAGAATGTGCACACAGCCACTGCTACACTTTCTCTTACAGGGCTATGGAAACCGTTTTGTCCATGCGATAAAGCAAGGTGCAAAAATGAAATCATGCCTAGCAGAGGATGGTTTTCATATATCAACGTCTAGGTTGTGGGCCTAGCACACTTCCGCTGCACCACTCTGCACTAGAGAGAGATGAATCTACATGGCTATCTGGGGTTCTCTTCGAACAACTGTTGAACAAAACAGGCAAGGCCGTCCCTGGGTGGGCTTGAACCACCAACGCTTCGGTTACTAGCCAAATACACTAACCAACTGCACCACAGAGAATGTGGCACAGCCACTGCTACACTTTCTCTTACAGGGCTATGGAAACAGTTTTGCCCATGTGATAAAGCGAGGTGCAAAAATGAAATCATGCCTAGCAGAGGATGCTTTCGATCCATCAACCTCTGGGTTATGGGCCCAGCACACTTCCGCTGCACCACTCTGCACTAGAGAGAGATGAATCTACATAACTATCTGGGGTTCTCTTCGGACAACTGTTGAACAAAAAAGGCAAGGCTGTCCCTGGGTGGGCTTGAACCACTAACCTATTTGTTAACAGCCAAATACACTAACCAACTGCACCATAGAGAATGTGCACACAGCCGCTGCTACACTTTCTCTTACAGGGCTATGGAAACCCTTTTTGTCCATGCGATAAAGCGAGGTGCAAAAATGAAATCATGCCTAGCAGAGGAGGGTTTTGATCCATCAACCTCTGGGTTATGGGCCCAGCACACTTCCGCTGCACCTCTCTACACTAGAGAGAGATGAATCTACATGGCTATCTGGGGTTCTCTTCGAACAACTGTTGAACAAAAAAAGCAAAGCTGTCCCTGGGTGGGCTTGAACCACTAACCTATCTGTTAACAGCCAAATACACTAACCAACTGCACCACAGAGAATGTGCACACAGCCACTGCTACTCTTTCTCTTACAGGGCTATGGAAACAGTTTTGCCCATGTGATAAAGCGAAGTGCAAAAATGAAATCATGCTTAGCAGAGGATGGTTTCGATCCATCAACCTCACGGTCATGGCCCAGCACACTTCCGCTGCACCACTCTACACTAGAGAGAGATGAATCTACATGGCTATCTGGGGTTCTCTACGGACAACTGTTGAACAAAAAAGGAAAGGCCATCCCTGGTGGGCTTGAACCACCAACCTTTCGGTTAACAGCCAAATACACTAACCGACTGCACCACAGCAAATGTGCGCACAGCTATAGCTACACTTTCTCTTACAGGGCTATGGAAAGCGTTTTGCCCATGCGATAAAGCGAGGTGCAAAAATGAAATCATGCCTAGCAGAGGATGATTTCGATCCATCAACCTCGGGGTTATGGGCCCAGCACACTTCCGCTGCACCACTCTGCACTAGAGAAAAATGAATCTACATGGCTATCTGGGGTTCTCTTCGAACAACTGTTGAACAAAGCAGTCAAGGCCGTCCCTGGGTGGGCTTGAACCACCAACCTTTCAGTTAACAGCCAAATACACTAACCAACTGCACCACAGAGAATGTGCACACAGCCACTGCTACACTGTCTGTTACAGGGCTATGGAAACAGTTTTGCCCATGTGATAAAGCGAGGTGCAAAAATGAAATCATGCCTAGCAGAGGATGGTTTCGATCTATTAACCTCTGGGTTATGGGCCCAGCACACTTCCGCTGCACCACTCTACTCTAGAGAGAGATGAATCTACATAACTATCTGGGGTTCTCTTCGGACAACTGTTGAACAAAAAAAGGCAAGGCTGTCCCTGGGTGGGCTTGAACCACTAACCTATCTGTTAACAGCCAAATACACTAACCAACTGCACCACAGAGAATGTGCGCACAGCCACTGCTACACTTTCTCTTACAGGGCTATGGAAACAGTTTTGCCCATGTGATAAAGCGAGGTGCAAAAATGAAATCATGCCTAGCAGAGGATGGTTTCGATCTATTAACCTCTGGGTTACGGGCCCAGCACACTTCCGCTGCACCACTCTACTCTAGAGAGAGATGAATCTACATAACTATCTGGGGTTCTCTTCGGACAACTGTTGAACAAAAAAAGGCAAGGCTGTCCCTGGGTGGGCTTGAACCACTAACCTATCTGTTAACAGCCAAATACACTAACCAACTGCACCACAGAGAATGTGCACACAGCCGCTGCTACACTTTCTCTTACAGGGCTATGGAAACCGTTTTGTCCATGCGATAAAGCGAGGTGCAAAAATGAAATCATGCCTAGCAGAGGATGGTTTTGATATATCAACGTCTAGGTTATGGGCCCAGCACACTTCCGCTGCACCACTCTACACTAGAGAGAGATGAATCTACATGGCTATCTGGGGTTCTCTACGGACAACTGTTGAACAAAAAAGGAAAGGCCATCCCTGGGTGGGCTTGAACCACCAACCTTTCGGTTAACAGCCAAATACACTAACCGACTGCACCACAGCAAATGTGCGCACAGCTATAGCTACACTTTCTCTTACAGGGCTATGGAAAGCGTTTTGCCCATGCGATAAAGCGAGGTGCAAAAATGAAATCATGCCTAGCAGAGGATGATTTCGATCCATCAACCTCGGGGTTATGGGCCCAGCACACTTCCGCTGCACCACTCTGCACTAGAGAAAAATGAATCTACATGGCTATCTGGGGTTCTCTTCGAACAACTGTTGAACAAAGCAGTCAAGGCCGTCCCTGGGTGGGCTTGAACCACCAACCTTTCAGTTAACAGCCAATTACACTAACCAACTGCACCACAGAGAATGTGCACACAGCCACTGCTACACTGTCTGTTACAGGGCTATGGAAACAGTTTTGCCCATGTGATAAAGCGAGGTGCAAAAATGAAATCATGCCTAGCAGAGGATGGTTTTGATCCACTTGTTGAACAAAAAAGGCACGGCTGTCCCTGGGTGGGT
The DNA here is from genome assembly GCF_040937935.1 of Hyperolius riggenbachi. Taxonomy (NCBI): domain Eukaryota; kingdom Metazoa; phylum Chordata; class Amphibia; order Anura; family Hyperoliidae; genus Hyperolius; species Hyperolius riggenbachi. The sequence goes on along the minus strand of NC_090647.1, from coordinate 263,985,838 downwards.
TTGAAACACCAACCTTTCGGTTAACAGCCAAATACACTAACCAACTGCACCACAGAGAATGTGCGCACAGTCACTGCTAAACTTTCTCTTACAGGGCTATGGAAACCATTTTGCCCATGCGATAAAGCGAGGTGCAAAAATGAAATCATGCATAGCAGAGGATAGTTTCAACCCATCAACCTCTGGGTTATGGGCCCAGCACACTTCCGCTGCACCACTCTGCACTAGAGAGAGGTGAATCTACATGGCTATCTGGGGTTCTCTTTGGACAACTGTTCAACAAATAAGGTAAGGCTGTCCTTGGGTGGGCTTGAACCACATACCTTTCAGTTAGCAGCCAAATACACTAACCAACTGCACCACAGAGAATGTGCGCACAGTCACTGCTAAACTTTCTCTTACAGGGCTATGGAAACCATTTTGCCCATGCGATAAAGCGAGGTGCAAAAATGAAATCATGCATAGCAGAGGATAGTTTCAACCCATCAACCTCTGGGTTATGGGCCCAGCACACTTCCGCTGCACCACTCTGCACTAGAGAGAGGTGAATCTACATAACTATCTGGGGTTCTCTTCGAACAACTGTTGAACAAAAAAAGCAAGGCTGTCCCTGGGTAGGCTTGAACCACCAACCTACTGGTTAACAGCCAAATACACTAACCAACTGCACCACAGAGAATGTGCACACAGCCACTGCTACACTTTCTCTTACAGGGCTATGGAAACAGTTTTGCCCATGTGATAAAGCGAGGTGCAAAAATGAAATCATGCCTAGCAGAGGATGGTTTCAATCCATCAACCTCTGGGTTATGGGCCCAGCACACTTCCGCTGCACCACTCTGTACTAGAGAGAGATGATTCTTCATAACTATCTGGGGTTCTCTTTGGACAACTGTTGAACAAAAAAGGCAAGGCTGTGCCTGGGTGGGCTTTAACCATTAACCTATCAGTTAACAGCCAAACACACTAACCAACTGCACTACAGAATATGTGCACACAGCCACTGCTACACTTTCTCTTACAGGGCTATGGAAACCGTTTTGCCCATGCGATAAAGCGAGGTGCAAAAATGAAATCATGCCTAGCAGAGGATGGTTTCGATCCATCAACCTCTGGGTTATGGGCCTAGCACACTTCCGCTGCACCACTCTGCACTAGAGAGAGAGAGTGTCACGGACGGTTGCGGGGCCGCAGGCGCGTCCTGGAACCGCCCGTGAAGAAAAAGCAATCGCACTCGATTCCCTGCATCGATTGCGCTTCAAAACGGTACAATCTGGGTTGAGTGTGTAGGGACAGCTGAAGTCCTTTTCTTAGCAAAGAGAGCACCATTCCAAAGGCTGGATGGCTCTTTTGATATGCTAATGAGCCTGAGCCTAATCTGCCCCAGAGAGTCCCTGGCTTCAAGCTGTGCTGATGGCCCATCCATCAGGTATAAGGTGACAAGCACCATGGCAGGAGCAATCTAGTTGGGCTAAAAGCCAGACCCACTGGCTCATTCCCAGCAGGGGAGGCGACACCTCGCTGGCTGCTCCAAACTTCAAAGAGCCTTTGCCTGGGAATAACCTGAGTCTCATAGCAAATCCATAACTTCCCAGATCTGTCATATTTCTGGGGTTCCTGAGATGGCAGCTTCACCAAACGTGGGGGAAGTGTAGCATGAGCCCCGGTGCTGGTTCTGAGGAAGTTTCAGAACATTCTGAGGTAAGGACTGCCAGTTAGGCAGTTTGAAAAGGCCCTGATGATACCACAGGGGTCCCACCCCTCATGTCTGGTATCAGGGCGCTGGGGAAATCGAGACAGACCTGAAAATGTTAATAAATCTGCCCTGACCTGTACGGTTCTGTGAGATAGAGCCCATATATGGGTAGATATGATTTCTAGCCCCAGTACAAGGGGAGGGCTCATCTCATCTTTGAAGGGGGTGTATGGCTCCCCGCCCTCACTCCCTCCTACTGAAGCAGGGGCATAAGAATGGCTGAGGACCCAAACTCAGGGTCCTCCACACTGAACCATCTTGCACTCATCAGATGCCAGCTTGAGGATATGCTGGCATCCACCTGGTCTGAACTCTGGACTTTGAAACCAAGAACTTTATGATTCTTCCCACAATAAGGACATCTTTCCAGGAACTAAGTATTTTTCTCCCTTCTTTTATTTTTCATACTGGCTATTACTGTTTTAATAATTGTTGATTTTAATAATTGCCTGTATATATTAATTATTTATATTGCTGTGAATAAAAGACTTCCTCCAAGTCATTCACTGTTTCGCTACCCTGCTTATCAGCACACACAGAAATGATCCCGGGTCTCTGAAGATACGCTACTGTTTGTTTGTTGTTGGCTAGACAGAATATCGTGTGTTTAACCGTTTTATCCGCAGGATTAGTCAGTCAGTTAGTGGGCCCCACGGTCCCATGATAACCGCGGTGGTGGCAGTTTACTCTGAACCAGTGGGTGAAGTGGTAATCACCCGTGTCTCACAGGCTTCCTTCTGAGTTGTCTGCGGCTAATTCTTAACGGTTCCTGCGCATTGACTGCGACCAGAGTTCGCACGATCTGTGCGCTGGCACCGTTTAGAAGGCTAAGTGCGGTCAGCCACTGAGGGCTCCGGTGACAGTGTTAGGCAGCGGTTGGGACCTGTGTTGTGCTGAAAGTATCTGCGATAGCGCTAGCGCTATCGAGATACGAACTAATTCGTTGGTGTAGCTGGAAGGCAATATATTTTTTATATATACAGAGAGACTGTGTAGCCAGTACCCCTCCCCAAAAGTTTTATTTTATTTGGCGTGGAAATGTCCGGGAACTACAAGAAAATGTGCCTGGCTAACCTGCAAAATCTTTGCCAAGAGAGAGGCATTGATGTCGGCCGCAAGAAACAAGGGGACCTGGTAACGGAATTGTTTCAATGGGATACCCAGCAACTGCAGGAGCTGGATGTGTCTGCTGAGGTAGACGCTGACCCATCTGACTCAAGGCAAGGGGAACCAGAGACTGAGACTCCTGACCGTACAGAGGTTGTGCATCCTGAGGGCCCTGCATCAACAGTTACGCAGGAGAATGTCAGTGTGGACCCCAATCCCAGAGTTTCTGAAAGTACTCGCCTGGAACCGGCCAGTACTGGACTGTCCGTTTGTACTGATCCGCTAATGCAGCAGGCATTACAAAAGCTGATGGACACTGACCTGGACAAGTACCTGCAGTACATGCGTGAGGAGCGCCAAATGCGGGAGGAACGGGAGCGGCAAGCCGCTGCAGCCGCAGAACGCCACGCAGAGAGGGATGCCGCTGAGCGAGAACGGGAGCGCCAACGACAGCATGAGCTAAACATGGCAAAAGTGCAACAGGCCAGCCGGAGTTCACCGCCCAGCCTCCCTGCTGAAGGAGCTGCACCACCCGTAAGTGCAAAATTTAAATTTGCTAATATTGAAAAAGACACAGACATTGACTTGTTTTTGCGGTCTTTTGAAAAAGCATGCCGTCAGTATCGTCTGTCCCAAGACCAGTGGGCCAGACATCTGACACCTTTGCTGCGCTACAAAGCGCTTGATGCCTTCGCAGAATTGCCTGCGGAGAAGGATAATGATTATGCTGCTATAAAAGACGCTATCATTACTAAGTACCAGCTGACGCCAGAAGCCTATCGGAAAAAGTTTAGGGCCTGGCAGAAAAAGTCTTCTGATTCGTACCGAGATGTGGCCAGCAGCTTGCTCACCACACTCCGCCAGTGGACTCTAGGCCTCACTAAAGGGTCTTATGGCGTCCTGGAGGACTTGATAGTCCTCGAACAATTTCTGAACATTTGCCCTGCTGATGTACGACAGTTTGTGTTAGAACGCAGGCCGGCTTCAGCAACTGTCGCTGCAGACCTTGCTGAGACTTTTGCAACTACCCGGGTGGTTGATACCCGCAGAACTGTCCCATACAGCTGGAGAGGAGGTCAGCCCAGTACTCTGGCAGACTCTCCTGCCCCTGTGAGCCGTCCGCCACAGAGGCCACCCAGCGCAGCTGCTGCACCCAGGCCTGCAGCGCCTGGAGAGGTCACCTGTCACTACTGCCGCCAGCCCGGACACATGAAATTCGACTGTCCGGAGCGGAGACAGACACTACCAGCACCTGGATCATCTGCATCACCTGTACCTCACCCACAGCAGAGGCAACCCGCCAGCGAACCACAGCCTGGATCATCAGATTTTGTCCTGTTTGCCCGCGGAAAGGAAATCCGCGACCGAACCGACCAGCAGCAACTTGTTAGAGTGAACGGCAAAGTTGTCACCGGATTTCGAGACACAGGAGCTGACATCACGTTAGTTCACTCACATCTTGTGCCAAAGGAGAGCATCAGCTCCAGCCGATCCCTTGCCCTTACTGGAGTAGAGGGCACCCTTTTTCACATAGCCCACGCGACAGTGAAGCTGGATTGGGGAGTGGGAGGAGTCCAAGAACGGGTTGTTGGGGTTATGAAGGATCTCCCAGTCCCTGTGTTGCTGGGGACTGATTTGGGCAAGCTTGTGTCCTACTATGAACCTGCCACGACCGCCTTGTCGCTCACGGGAGGAGACGGACTCTCCGCCCACCACCAGGTACTTTATACACTTGGGGGAGCACCAGGGGGAGGCGGGTTGAATGTGCCCAGTTCAAGGGTACCAGGTTCAATAGTGCCTGCTTCAAAGGCACCTGAGTTTGATGTACAGACTGTCTGTTGTGATGATGCTGTAACTGTACCTGAGTTTACTGTACAACCTGTCTGTAATGAAAAAATGTCTATACCTGTCAATGTCATTACTGCATGCAATGATGATTTGAGTAATGTCCGTCTGTGCCATTCTGACAGTGTACCTGTGCTAGCAGTACCGCGCAGCTGCACTGCTCAGAACCCGAGCTCAGAACAGGTGGAGGGGGTTCCGGCCTCCTCCCCCTCCTCTGACCACAGGGATGAGACCTTTCAGCCGCTGGCCTCGTGTGACATGAGCCAGTTGGCTGAAACTGACAGCGTCGTATTCTCAGCCGCACTACAAAGTGACCCAAGCCTGAAGGTGCTCAGGCAGCAAGCCGCTGAGCCCCTCGCAGACGGGGCCGCTTTCAAGGTGTACTGGGAAGGTGGGAGACTGTACAGTGAGTCTGTACAGCCCCCTACAGGTAGATCCCACGCGAATACCAAATGGCTTGTGGTCCCGAGTGCGTTCAGGGGACATGTGCTGAAATCCGCACATGGTAATCCTCTGACAGGGCACTCAGGGGTCCGCAAGACACTTGCCGGTATTCGGAAACAGTTTTATTGGCCCCGGATGAACAGGGATGTAGCAATCTACTGCAGAGCATGTGCCGTCTGTCAGGAGCTGGGAAGGTCCAGGGATCCCCGCGGGGTTCCCTTAGGTCCACAGCCACTTAGCAGGGGAACCCCGCGTGGGCTGGCTGTTGACCTCACCAACCCACTGCCCGTTGTCAGCAGTCCCGGCAGACACCACGTCCGACTGCAGTGGCGCAAACGCCCTGTCCAGAACGGTCCATGTCGGGTCAACCCTGAGGGTAGCAGACCGCGCCCGGTCCAGGGAAACCGAGCCACAGGCTCCAATAGGTTTTCCCGCCGCACCGGCAACCCGAGACCCGTCAGCCAGGTTGGCCGACACGCAGCGGGCAGCCGACCCCAGAACGCCAACGGGGAACTAGATCAGATCTCGCAGGTTAGCGGCAACGACACACATCTTGCTGATGAATGTCTATCTGCCTTCTCCCCAGGGAGGGCTGTCACGGACGGTTGCGGGGCCGCAGGCGCGTCCTAGAACCGCCCGTGAAGAAAAAGCAATCGCACTCGATTCCCTGCATCGATTGCGCTTCAAAACGGTACAATCTGGGTTGAGTGTGTAGGGACAGCTGAAGTCCTTTTCTTAGCAAAGAGAGCACCATTCCAAAGGCTGGATGGCTCTTTTGATATGCTAATGAGCCTGAGCCTAATCTGCCCCAGAGAGTCCCTGGCTTCAAGCTGTGCTGATGGCCCATCCATCAGGTATAAGGTGACAAGCACCATGGCAGGAGCAATCTAGTTGGGCTAAAAGCCAGACCCACTGGCTCATTCCCAGCAGGGGAGGCGACACCTCGCTGGCTGCTCCAAACTTCAAAGAGCCTTTGCCTGGGAATAACCTGAGTCTCATAGCAAATCCATAACTTCCCAGATCTGTCATATTTCTGGGGTTCCTGAGATGGCAGCTTCACCAAACGTGGGGGAAGTGTAGCATGAGCCCCGGTGCTGGTTCTGAGGAAGTTTCAGAACATTCTGAGGTAAGGACTGCCAGTTAGGCAGTTTGAAAAGGCCCTGATGATACCACAGGGGTCCCACCCCTCATGTCTGGTATCAGGGCGCTGGGTAAATCGAGACAGACCTGAAAATGTTAATAAATCTGCCCTGACCTGTACGGTTCTGTGAGATAGAGCCCATATATGGGTAGATATGATTTCTAGCCCCAGTACAAGGGGAGGGCTCATCTCATCTTTGAAGGGGGTGTATGGCTCCCCGCCCTCACTCCCTCCTACTGAAGCAGGGGCATAAGAATGGCTGAGGACCCAAACTCAGGGTCCTCCACACTGAACCATCTTGCACTCATCAGATGCCAGCTTGAGGATATGCTGGCATCCACCTGGTCTGAACTCTGGACTTTGAAACCAAGAACTTTATGATTCTTCCCACAATAAGGACATCTTTCCAGGAACTAAGTATTTTTCTCCCTTCTTTTATTTTTCATACTGGCTATTACTGTTTTAATAATTGTTGATTTTAATAATTGCCTGTATATATTAATTATTTATATTGCTGTGAATAAAAGACTTCCTCCAAGTCATTCACTGTTTCGCTACCCTGCTTATCAGCACACACAGAAATGATCCCGGGTCTCTGAAGATACGCTACTGTTTGTTTGTTGTTGGCTAGACAGAATATCGTGTGTTTAACCGTTTTATCCGCAGGATTAGTCAGTCAGTTAGTGGGCCCCACGGTCCCATGATAACCGCGGTGGTGGCAGTTTACTCTGAACCAGTGGGTGAAGTGGTAATCACCCGTGTCTCACAGGCTTCCTTCTGAGTTGTCTGCGGCTAATTCTTAACGGTTCCTGCGCATTGACTGCGACCAGAGTTCGCACGATCTGTGCGCTGGCACCGTTTAGAAGGCTAAGTGCGGTCAGCCACAAGGGCTCATGTGACAGAGAGGAATCTACATGGCTATCTGGGGTTCTCTTTGGACAAATGTTGAACAAAAAAGGCAAGGCTGTCCCTGCGTGGGCTTGAACCACCAACCTTTCAGTTAACAGCCAAATACACTAACCAACTGCACCACAGAGAATGTGCACACAGCCCTTGCTACACTTTCTCTTACAGGGCTATGGAAACTGTTTTGCCCATGCGATAAAGCGAGGTGCAAAAATGAAATCATGCCTAGCAGAGGATGGTTTTGATCCATCAACCTCTGGGTTATGGGCCCAGCACACTTCCGCTGCACCACTCTGCACTAGAGAGAGGTGAATCTACATGGCTATCTGGGGTTCTCTTTGGACAACTGTTCAACAAATAAGGCAAGGCTGTCCTTGGGTGAGCTTGAACCACATACCTTTCAGTTAGCAGCCAAATACACTAACCAACTGCACCACAGAGAATGTGCACACAGCCACTGCTACACTTTCTCTTACAGGGCTATGGAAACAGTTTTGCCCATGTGATAAAGCGAGGTGCAAAAATGAAATCATGCCTAGCAGAGGATGGTTTCGATCCATCAACCTCTGGGTTATGGGCCCAGCACACTTCCGCTGCACCTCTCTACACTAGAGAGAGATGAATCTACATGGCTATCTGGGGTTCTCTTCAAACAACTGTTGAACAAAAAAAGCAAAGCTGTCCCTGGGTGGGCTTGAACCACTAACCTATCTGTTAATAGCCAAATACACTAACCAACTGCACCACAGAGAATGTGCACACAGCCACTGCTACACTTTCTCTTACAGGGCTATGGAAACTGTTTTGTCCATGTGATAAAGCGAGGTGCAAAAATGAAATCATGCCTAGCAGAGGATGGTTTTGATATATCAACGTCTAGGTTATGGGCCTTGCACACTTCCGCTGCACCACTCTGCACTAGAGAGAGATGAATCTACATGGCTATCTGGGGTTCTCTTCGGACAACTGTTGAACAAAAAAGGCAAGGCCATCCCTGGGTGGGCTTGAACCACCAACCTTTCGGTTAACAGCCAAATACACTAACCAACTGCACCACAGCAAGGGTGCGCACAGCTATTGCTACACTTTCTCTTACAGGCCTATGGAAACAGTTTTGCCCATGCGATAAAGCGAGGTGCAAAAATGCAATCATGCCTAGCAGAGGATGATCTCGATCCATCAACCTTGGGGTTATGGGCCCAGCACACTTCCGCTGCACCACTCTGCACTAGAGAGAGATGAATCTACATAACTATCTGGGGTTCTCTTCGGACAACTGTTGAACAAAAAATGCAAGGCTTTCCCGGGGTGGGCTTGAACCACTAACCTATCTGTTAACAGCCAAATACACTAACCAACTGCACCACAGAGAATGTGCACACAGCCACTGCTACACTTTCTCTTACAGGGCTATGGAAACCGTTTTGTCCATGCGATAAAGCAAGGTGCAAAAATGAAATCATGCCTAGCAGAGGATGGTTTTCATATATCAACGTCTAGGTTGTGGGCCTAGCACACTTCCGCTGCACCACTCTGCACTAGAGAGAGATGAATCTACATGGCTATCTGGGGTTCTCTTCGAACAACTGTTGAACAAAACAGGCAAGGCCGTCCCTGGGTGGGCTTGAACCACCAACGCTTCGGTTACTAGCCAAATACACTAACCAACTGCACCACAGAGAATGTGGCACAGCCACTGCTACACTTTCTCTTACAGGGCTATGGAAACAGTTTTGCCCATGTGATAAAGCAAGGTGCAAAAATGAAATCATGCCTAGCAGAGGATGCTTTCGATCCATCAACCTCTGGGTTATGGGCCCAGCACACTTCCGCTGCACCACTCTGCACTAGAGAGAGATGAATCTACATAACTATCTGGGGTTCTCTTCGGACAACTGTTGAACAAAAAAGGCAAGGCTGTCCCTGGGTGGGCTTGAACCACTAACCTATTTGTTAACAGCCAAATACACTAACCAACTGCACCATAGAGAATGTGCACACAGCCGCTGCTACACTTTCTCTTACAGGGCTATGGAAACCCTTTTTGTCCATGCGATAAAGCGAGGTGCAAAAATGAAATCATGCCTAGCAGAGGAGGGTTTTGATATATCAATGTCTAGGTTATGGGCCTAGCACACTTCCGCTGCACCACTCTGCACTAGAGAGAGATGAATCTACATGGCTATCTGGGGTTCTCTTCGAACAACTGTTGAACAAAACAGGCAAGGCCGTCCCTGGGTGGGCTTGAACCACCAACCTTTCGGTTAACAGCCAAATACACTAACCAACTGCACCACAGAGAATATGCGCACAGCCACTGCTACTCTTTCTCTTACAGGGCTATGGAAACAGTTTTGCCCATGTGATAAAGCGAAGTGCAAAAATGAAATCATGCTTAGCAGAGGATGGTTTCGATCCATCAACCTCGCGGTCATGGCCCAGCACACTTCCGCTGCACCACTCTACACTAGAGAGAGATGAATCTACATGGCTATCTGGGGTTCTCTTCGGACAACTGTTGAACAAAAAAGGCAAGGCCATCCCTGGGTGGCCTTGAACCACCAACCTTTCGGTTAACAGCCAAATACACTAACCAACTGCACCACAGCAAAGGTGCGCACAGCTATTGCTACACTTTATCTTACAGGCCTATGGAAACAGTTTTGCCCATGCGATAAAGCGAGGTGCAAAAATGCAATCATGCCTAGCAGAGGATGATCTCGATCCATCAACCTCGGGGTTATGGGCCTAGCACACTTCCGCTGCACCACTCTGCACTAGAGAGAGAGAGGAATCTACATGGCTATCTGGGGTTCTCTTTGGACAACTGTTGAACAAAAAAGGCAAGGCTGTCCCTGCGTGGGCTTGAACCACCAACCTTTCAGTTAACAGCCAAATACACCAACCAACTGCACCACAGAGAATGTGCACACAGCCCCTGCTACACTTTCTCTTACAGGGCTATGGAAACTGTTTTGCCCATGCGATAAAGCGAGGTGCAAAAATGAAATCATGCCTAGCAGAGGATGGTTTCGATCCATCAACCTCGGGGTTATGGGCCCAGCACACTTCCGCTGCACCACTCTGCACTAGATAGAGATGAATCTACATAACTATCTGGGGTTCTCTTCGGACAACTGTTGAACAAAAAAGGCAAGGCTGTCCTTGGGTGGGCTTGAACCACTAACCTATCTGTTAACTGCCAAATACACTAACCAACTGCACCACAGAGAATGTGCACACAGCTGCTGCTACACTTTCTCTTACAGGGCTATGGAAACCGTTTTGTCCATGCGATAAAGCGAGGTGCAAAAATGAAATCATGCCTAGCAGAGAATGGTTTTGATATATCAACGTCTAGGTTATGGGCCTAGCACACTTCCGCTGCACCACTCTGCACTAGAGAGAGATGAATCTACATGGCTATCTGGGGTTCTCTTCGAACAACTGTTGAACAAAACAGGCAAGGCCATCCCTGGGTGGGCTTGAACCACCAACCTTTCGGTTAACAGCCAAATACACTAACCAACTGCACCACAGAGAATGTGCACACAGCCCTTGCTACACTTTCTCTTACAGGGCTATGGAAACAGTTTTGCCCATGTGATAAAGCGAGGTGCAAAAATGAAATCATGCCTAGCAGAGGATGCTTTCGATCCATCAACCTCTGGGTTATGGGCCCAGCACACTTCCGCTGCACCACTCTGCACTAGAGAGAGATGAATCTACATAACTATCTGGGGTTCTCTTCGGACAACTGTTGAACAAAAAAGGCAAGGCTGTCCCTGGGTGGGCTTGAACCACTAACCTATTTGTTAACAGCCAAATACACTAACCAACTGCACCACAGAGAATGTGCACACAGCCGCTGCTACACTTTCTCTTACAGGGCTATGGAAACCCTTTTTGTCCATGCGATAAAGCGAGGTGCAAAAATGAAATCATGCCTAGCAGAGGAGGGTTTTGATATATCAACGTCTAGGTTATGGGCCTAGCACACTTCCGCTGCACCACTCTGCACTAGAGAGAGATGAATCTACATGGCTATCTGGGGTTCTCTTCGAACAACTGTTGAACAAAACAGGCAAGGCCGTCCCTGGGTGGGCTTGAACCACCAACCTTTCGGTTAACAGCCAAATACACTAACCAACTGCACCACAGAGAATATGCGCACAGCCACTGCTACTCTTTCTCTTACAGGGCTATGGAAACAGTTTTGCCCATGTGATAAAGCGAAGTGCAAAAATGAAATCATGCTTAGCAGAGGATGGTTTCGATCCATCAACCTCGCGGTCATGGCCCAGCACACTTCCGCTGCACCACTCTACACTAGAGAGAGATGAATCTACATGGCTATCTGGGGTTCTCTTCGGACAACTGTTGAACAAAAAAGGCAAGGCCATCCCTGGGTGGCCTTGAACCACCAACCTTTCGGTTAACAGCCAAATACACTAACCAACTGCACCACAGCAAAGGTGCGCACAGCTATTGCTACACTTTATCTTACAGGCCTATGGAAACAGTTTTGCCCATGCGATAAAGCGAGGTGCAAAAATGCAATCATGCCTAGCAGAGGATGATCTCGATCCATCAACCTCGGGGTTATGGGCCTAGCACACTTCCGCTGCACCACTCTGCACTAGAGAGAGAGAGGAATCTACATGGCTATCTGGGGTTCTCTTTGGACAACTGTTGAACAAAAAAGGCAAGGCTGTCCCTGCGTGGGCTTGAACCACCAACCTTTCAGTTAACAGCCAAATACACCAACCAACTGCACCACAGAGAATGTGCACACAGCCCTTGCTACACTTTCTCTTACAGGGCTATGGAAACTGTTTTGCCCATGCGATAAAGCGAGGTGCAAAAATGAAATCATGCCTAGCAGAGGATGGTTTCGATCCATCAACCTCGGGGTTATGGGCCCAGCACACTTCCGCTGCACCACTCTGCACTAGAGAGAGATGAATCTACATAACTATCTGGGGTTCTCTTCGGACAACTGTTGAACAAAAAAGGCAAGGCTGTCCTTGGGTGGGCTTGAACCACTAACCTATCTGTTAACTGCCAAATACACTAACCAACTGCACCACAGAGAATGTGCACACAGCTGCTGCTACACTTTCTCTTACAGGGCTATGGAAACCGTTTTGTCCATGCGATAAAGCGAGGTGCAAAAATGAAATCATGCCTAGCAGAGAATGGTTTTGATATATCAACGTCTAGGTTATGGGCCTAGCACACTTCCGCTGCACCACTCTGCACTAGAGAGAGATGAATCTACATGGCTATCTGGGGTTCTCTTCGAACAACTGTTGAACAAAACAGGCAAGGCCATCCCTGGGTGGGCTTGAACCACCAACCTTTCGGTTAACAGCCAAATACACTAACCAACTGCACCACAGAGAATGTGCACACAGCCCTTGCTACACTTTCTCTTACAGGGCTATGGAAACTGTTTTGCCCATGCGATAAAGCGAGGTGCAAAAATGAAATCATGCCTAGCAGAGGATGCTTTCGATCCATCAACCTCTGGGTTATGGGCCCAGCACACTTCCACTGCACCACTCTGCACTAGAGAGAGATGAATCTACATAACTATCTGGGGTTCTCTTCGGACAACTGTTGAACAAAAAAGGCAAGGCTGTCCCTGGGTGGGCTTGAACCACTAACCTATCTGTTAACAGCCAAATACACTAACCAACTGCACCACAGAGAATGTGCAAACAGCCGCTGCTACACTTTCTCTTTCAGGGCTATGGAAACAGTTTTGTCCATGCGATAAAGCGAGGTGCAAAAATGAAATCATGCCTAGCAGAGGATGGTTTTGATATATCAATGTCTAGGTTATGGGCCTAGCACACTTCCGCTGCACCACTCTGCACTAGAGAGAGATGAATCTACATGGCTATCTGGGGTTCTCTTCGAACAACTGTTGAACAAAACAGGCAAGGCCGTCCCTGGGTGGGCTTGAACCACCAACCTATCGGTTAACAGCCAAATACACTAACCAACTGCACCACAGAGAATATGCGCACAGCCACTGCTACCCTTTCTCTTACAGGGCTATGGAAACAGTTTTGCCCATGTGATAAAGCGAAGTGCAAAAATGAAATCATGCTTAGCAGAGGATGGTTTCGATCCATAAACCTCGCGGTTATGGCCCAGCACACTTCCGCTGCACCCCTCTACACTAGAGAGAGATGAATCTACATGGCTATCTGGGGTTCTCTTCGGACAAATGTTGAACAAAAAAGGCAAGGCCATCCCTGGGTGGGCTTGAACCACCAACCTTTCGGTTAACAGCCAAATACACTAAGCAACTGCACCACAGCAAAGGTGCGCACAGCTATTGCTACTCTTTCTCTTACAGGGCTATGGAAACAGTTTTGCCCATGCGATAAAGCGAGGTGCAAAAATGAAATCATGCCTAGCAGAGTATGATTTCAATCCATCAACCTCGGGGTTATGGGCCCAGCACACTTCCGCTGCACCACTCTGCACTAGAGAGAGATGAATCTACATAACTATCTGGGGTTCTCTTCGGACAACTGTTGAACAAAAAAGGCAAGGCTGTCACTGGGTGGGCTTGAACCACTAACCTATCTGTTAACAGCCAAATACACTAACCAACTGCTCCACAGAGAATGTGCACACAGCAGCTGCTACACTTTCTCTTACAGGGCTATGGAAACCGTTTTGTCCATGCGATAAAGCGAGGTGCAAAAATGAAATAATGCCTAGCAGAGGATGGTTTTGATATATCAACGTCTAGGTTGTGGGCCTAGCACACTTCCGCTGCACCACTCTGCACTAGAGAGAGATGAATCTACATGGCTCTCTGGGGTTCTCTTCGAACAACTGTTGAACAAAACAGGCAAGGCCGTCCCTGGGTGGGCTTGAACCACCAACGCTTCGGTTACTAGCCAAATACACTAACCAACTGCACCACAGAGAATGTGCGCACAGCTACTGCTACACTTTCTCTTACAGGGCTATGGAAACAGTTTTGCCCATGTGATAAAGCGAGGTGCAAAAATGAAATCATGCCTAGCAGAGGATGCTTTCGATCCATCAACCTCTGGGTTATGGGCCCAGCACACTTCCGCTGCACCACTCTGCACTAGAGAGAGATGAATCTACATAACTATCTGGGGTTCTCTTCGGACAACTGTTGAACAAAAAAGGCAAGGCTGTCCCTGGGTGGGCTTGAACCACTAACCTATTTGTTAACAGCCAAATACACTAACCAACTGCACCACAGAGAATATGCACACAGCCGCTGCTACACTTTCTCTTACAGGGCTATGGAAACGTTTTGTCCATGCGATAAAGCGAGGTGCAAAAATGAAATCATGCCTAGCAGAGGAGGGTTTTGATATATCAACGTCTAGGTTATGGGCCTAGCACACTTCCGCTGCACCACTCTGCACTAGAGAGAGATGTATCTACATGGCTATCTGGGGTTCTCTTCGAACAACTGTTGAACAAAACAGGCAAGGCCGTCCATGGGTGGGCTTGAACCACCAACGCTTCGGTTAGTAGCCAAATACACTAACCAACTGCACCACAGAGAATGTGCGCACAGCCACTGCTACACTTTCTCTTACAGGGCTATGGAAACACTTTTGCCCATGTGATAAAGCGAGGGGCAAAAATGAAATCATGCCTAGCAGAGGATGGTTTCAATCTATTAACCTCTGGGTTATGGGCCCAGCACACTTCCGCTGCACCACTCTGCACTAGAGAGAGATGAATCTACATAACTATCTGGGGTTCTCTTCGGACAACTGTTGAACAAAAAAAGGCAAGGCTGTCCCTGGGTGGGCTTGAACCACTAACCTATCTGTTAACAGCCAAATACACTAACCAACTGCACCACAGAGAATGTGCACACAGCCACTGCTACACTTCCTCTTACAGGGCTATGGAAACAGTTTTGCCCATGTGATAAAGCAAGGTGCAAAAACGAAATCATGCCTAGCAGAGGATGGTTTTGATCCACTTGTTGAACAAAAAAGGCAAGGCTGTCCCTGGGTGGGTTTGAAACACCAACCTTTCAGTTAACAGCCAAATACACTAACCAACTGCACCACAGAGAATGTGCGCACAGTCACTGCTACACTTTCTCTTACAGGGCTATGGAAACCATTTTGCCCAAGTGATAAAGCGAGGTGCAAAAATGAAATCATGCATAGCAGAGGATAGTTTCAATCCATCAATCTCTGGGTTATGGGCCCAGCACACTTCCGCTGCACCACTCTGCACTAGAGAGAGATGAATCTACATAACTATCTGGGGTTCTCTTCGGACAACTGTTGAACAAAAAAGGCAAGGCTGTCCTTGGGTGGGCTTGAACCACTAACCTATCTGTTAACAGCCAAATACACTAACCAACTGCACCACAGAGAATGCGCACACAGCCGCTGCTACACTTTCTCTTACAGGGCTATGGAAACCGTTTTGTCCATGCGATAAAGCGAGGTGCAAAAATGAAATCATGCCTAGCAGAGGATGGTTTTGATATATCAACGTCTAGGTTATGGGCCTAGCACACTTCCGCTGCACCACTCTGCACTAGAGAGAGATGAATCTACATGGCTATCTGGGGTTCTCTTCGAACAACTGTTGAACAAAACAGGCAAGGCCATCCCTGGGTGGGCTTGAACCACCAACCTTTCGGTTAACAGCCAAATACACTAACCAACTGCACCACAGTGAATGTGCGCACAGCCACTGCTACACTTTCTCTTACAGGCCTATGGAAACAGTTTTGCCCATGTGATAAAGCGAGGTGCAAAAATGAAATCATGCCTAGCAGAGGATGCTCTCGATCCATCAACCTCTGGGTTATGGGCCCAGCACACTTCCGCTGCACCACTCTGCACTAGAGAGAGATGAATCTACATAACTATCTGGGGTTCTCTTCGGACAACTGTTGAACAAAAAAGGCAAGGCTGTCCCTGGGTGGGCTTGAACCACTAACCTATCTGTTAACAGCCAAATACACTAACCAACTGCACCACAGAGAATGTGCAATCAGCCGCTGCTACACTTTCTCTTACAGGGCTATGGAAACTGTTTTGTCCATGCGATAAAACGAGGTGCAAAAATGAAATCATGCCTAGCAGAGGATAGTTTTGATATATCAATGTCTAGGTTATGGGCCTAGCACACTTCCGCTGCACCACTCTGCACTAGAGAGAGATGAATCTACATGGCTATCTGGGGTTCTCTTCGAACAACTGTTGAAGAAAACAGGCAAGGCCGTCCCTGGGTGGGCTTGAACCACCAACCTATCGGTTAACAGCCAAATACACTAACCAACTGCACCACAGAGAATATGCGCACAGCCACTGCTACCCTTTCTCTTACAGGGCTATGGAAACAGTTTTGCCCATGTGATAAAGCAAAGTGCAAAAATGAAATCATGCTTAGCAGAGGATGGTTTCGATCCATCAACCTTGCGGTTATGGCCCAGCACACTTCCGCTGCACCACTCTACATTAGAGAGAGATGAATCTACAGTACATGGCTATCTGGGGTTCTCTTCGGACAACTGTTGAACAAAAAAGGCAAGGCCATCCCTGGGTGGGCTTGAACCACCAACCTTTCGGTTAACAGCCAAATACACTAACCAACTGCACCACAGCAAAGGTGCGCACAGCTATTGCTACTCTTTCTCTTACAGGGCTATGGAAACAGTTTTGCCCATGCGATAAAGCGAGGTGCAAAAATGAAATCATGCCTAGCAGAGGATGATTTCGATCCATCAACCTCTGGGTTATGGGCCCAGCACACTTCCGCTGCACCACTCTGCACTAGAGAGAGATGAATCTACATAACTATCTGGGGTTCTCTTCGGACAACTGTTGAACAAAAAAGGCAAGGCTGTCCCTGGGTGGGCTTGAACCACTAACCTATCTGTTAACAGCCAAATACACTAACCAACTGCTCCACAGAGAATGTGCACACAGCCGCTGCTACACTTTCTCTTACAGGGCTATGGAAACCGTTTTGTCCATGCGATAAAGCGAGGTGCAAAAATGAAATAATGCCTAGCAGAGGATGGTTTTGATATATCAACGTCTAGGTTGTGGGCCTAGCACACTTCCGCTGCACCACTCTACACTAGAGAGAGATGTATCTACATGGCTATCTGGGGTTCTCTTCGAACAACTGTTGAACAAAACAGGCAAGGCCGTTCCTGGGTGGGCTTGAACCACCAACGCTTCGGTTACTAGCCAAATACACTAACCAACTGCACCACAGAGAATGTGCGCACAGCTACTGCTACACTTTCTCTTACAGGGCTATGGAAACAGTTTTGCCCATGTGATAAAGCGAGGTGCAAAAATGAAATCATGCCTAGCAGAGGATGCTTTCGATCCATCAACCTCTGGATTATGGGCCCAGCACACTTCCGCTGCACCACTCTGCACTAGAGAGAGATGAATCTACATAACTATCTGGGGTTCTCTTCGGACAACTGTTGAACAAAAAAGGCAAGGCTGTCCCTGGGTGGGCTTGAACCACTAACCTATTTGTTAACAGCCAAATACACTAACCAACTGCACCACAGAGAATATGCACACAGCCGCTGCTACACTTTCTCTTACAGGGCTATGGAAACCGTTTTGTCCATGCGATAAAGCGAGGTGCAAAAATGAAATCATGCCTAGCAGAGGAGGGTTTTGATATATCAACGTCTAGGTTATGGGCCTAGCACACTTCCGCTGCACCACTCTGCACTAGAGAGAGATGAATCTACATGGCTATCTGGGGTTCTCTTCGAACAACTGTTGAACAAAACAGGCAAGGCCGTCCATGGGTGGGCTTGAACCACCAACGCTTCGGTTAGTAGCCAAATACACTAACCAACTGCACCACAGAGAATGTGCGCACAGCCACTGCTACACTTTCTCTTACAGGGCTATGGAAACACTTTTGCCCATGTGATAAAGCGAGGGGCAAAAATGAAATCATGCCTAGCAGAGGATGGTTTCAATCTATTAATCTCTGGGTTATGGGCCCAGCACACTTCCGCTGCACCACTCTGCACTAGAGAGAGATGAATCTACATAGCTATCTGGGGTTCTCTTCGGAGAACTGTTGAACAAAAAAAGGCAAGGCTGTCCCTGGGTGGGCTTGAACCACTAACCTATCTGTTAACAGCCAAATACACTAACCAACTGCACCACAGAGAATGTGCACACAGCCACTGCTACACTTCCTCTTACAGGGCTATGGAAACAGTTTTGCCCATGTGATAAAGCAAGGTGCAAAAACGAAATCATGCCTAGCAGAGGATGGTTTTGATCCACTTGTTGAACAAAAAAGGCAAGGCTGTCCCTGGGTGGGTTTGAAACACCAACCTTTCGGTTAACAGCCAAATACACTAACCAACTGCACCACAGAGAATGTGCGCACAGTCACTGCTACACTTTCTCTTACAGGGCTATGGAAACCATTTTGCCCATGTGATAAAGCGAGGTGCAAAAATGAAATCATGCATAGCAGAGGATAGTTTCAATCCATCAACCTCTGGGTTATGGGCCCAGCACACTTCCGCTGCACCACTCTGCACTAGAGAGAGGTAAATCTACATGGCTATCTGGGGTTCTCTTTGGACAACTGTTCAACAAATAAGGCAAGGCTGTCCCTGGGTGGGCTTGAACCACATACCTTTCAGTTAGCAGCCAAATACACTAACCAACTGCACCACAGAGAATGTGCACACAGCCACTGCTACACTTTCTCTTACAGGGCTATGGAAACAGTTTTGCCCATGTGATAAAGTGAGGTGCAAAAATGAAATCATGCCTAGCAGAAGATGGTTTCGATCCATCAACCTCTGGGTTATGGGCCCAGCACACTTCCGCTGCACCTCTCTGCACTAGAGAGAGATGAATCTACATGGCTATCTGGGGTTCTCTTCGAACAACTGTTGAACAAACAAAGCAAGGCTGTCCCTGGACCACCAACCTATCGGTTAGTAGCCAAATATACTAACCAACTGCACCACAGAGAATGTGCACACAGCCACTGCTACACTTTCTCTTACAGGGCTATGGAAACAGTTTTGCGCATGTGATAAAGCGAGGTGCAAAAATGAAATCATGCCTAGCAGAGGATGGTTTCGATCCATCAACCTCTGGGTTATGGGCCTAGCACACTTCCGCTGCACCACTCTGCACTAGAGAGAGGTGAATCTACATGGCTATCTGGGGCTCTCTTCGAACAACTGTTGAACAAAAAAAGCAAGGCTGTCCCTGGGTGGGCTTGAACCACCAACCTATCGGTTAACAGCCAAACACACTAACCAACTGCACCACAGAAAATGTGCACACAGCCAATGCTACACTTTCTCTTACAGGGCTATGGAAACCGTTTTGCCCATGCGATAAAGCAAGGTGCAAAAATGAAATCATGCCTTGCAGAGGATGGTTTCGATCCATCAACCTCTGGGTTATGGGCCTAGCACACTTCCACTGCACCACTCTGCACTAGAGAGAGATGAATCTACATGGCTATCTGGGGTTCTCTTCGAACAACTGTTGAAAAAAACAGGCAAGGCCGTCCCTGGGTGGGCTTGAACCACCAACGCTTCGGTTAGTAACCAACTACACTAACCAACTGCACCACAGAAAATGTGCACACAGCCAATGCTACACTTTCTCTTACAGGGCTATGGAAACAGTTTTGCCCATGTGATAAAGCGAGGTGCAAAAATGAAATCATGCCTAGCAGAGGATGCTTTCGATCCATCAACCTCTGGGTTATGGGCCCAGCACACTTCCGCTGCACCACTCTGCACTAGAGAGAGATGAATCTACATAACTATCTGGGGTTCTCTTCGAACAACTGTTGAACAAAACAGGCAAGGCCGTCCCTGGGTGGGCTTGAACCACCAACGCTTTGGCTACTAGCCAAATACACTAACCAACTGCACCACAGAGAATGTGCGCACAGCCACTGCTACACTTTCTCTTACAGGGCTATGGAAACAGTTTTGCCCATGTGATAAAGCGAGGTGCAAAAATGAAATCATGCCTAGCAGAGGATGATGTTGATCCATCAACCTCGGGGTTATGGGCCCAGCACACTTCCGCTGCACCACTCTAAGTAGAGAGAGAAGAATCTACATAACTATCTGGGGTTCCCTTCGGACAACTGTTGAACAAAAAAGGCAAGGCTGTCCCTGGGTGGGCTTGAACCACTAACCTTTCGGTTAACAGCCAAATACACTAACCGACTGCACCACTGCAAATGTGCGCACAGCTATTGCTACACTTTCTCTTACAGGGCTATGGAAAGCGTTTTGCCCATGCGATAAAGCGAGGTGCAAAAATGAAATCATGCCTAGCAGAGGATGATCTCAATCCATCAACCTCGTGGTTATGGGCCCAGCACACTTCCGCTGCACCACTCTGCACTAGAGAAAAATGAATCTACATGGCTATCTGGGGTTCTCTTCGAACAACTGTTGAACAAAACAGTCAAGGCTTGAACCTGGGTGGGCTTGAACCACTAACCTATCTGTTAACAGCCAAATACACTAACCAACTGCACCACAGAGAATGTGCACACAGCCGCTGCTACACTTTCTCTTACAGGGCTATGGAAACCGTTTTGTCCATGCGATAAAGCGAGGTGCAAAAATGAAATCATGCCTAGCAGAGGATGGTTTTGATATATCAACGTCTAGGTTGTGGGCCTAGCACACTTTTGCTGCACCACTCTGCACTAGAGAGAGATGAATCTACATAACTATCTGGGGTTCTCTTCGGACAACTGTTGAACAAAAAAGGCAAGGCTGTCCCTGGGTGGGCTTGAACCACCAACACTTCGGTTACTAGCCAAATACCCTAACCAACTGCACCACAGAGAATGTGCACACAGCTGCTGCTACACTTTCTCTTACAGGGCTATGGAAACCGTTTTGTCCATGCGATAAAGCGAGGTGCAAAAATGAAATCATGCCTAGCAGAGGAGGGTTTTGATATATCAACGTCTAGGTTATGGGCCTAGCTCACTTCCGCTGCACCACTCTGCACTAGAGAGAGATGAATCTACATGGTTATCTGGGGTTCTCTTCGAACAACTGTTGAACAAAACTGGCAAGGCTGTCCATGGGTGGGCTTGAACCACCAACGCTTCGGTTAGTAGCCAAATACACTAACCAACTGCACCACAGAGAATGTGCGCACAGCCACTAATACACTTTCTCTTACAGGGCTATGGAAACAGTTTTGCCCATGTGATAAAGCGAGGTGCAAAAATGAAATCATGCCTAGCAGAGGATGGTTTCAATCTATTAACCTCTGGGTTATGGGCCCAGCACACTTCCGCTGCACCACTCTGCACTAGAAAGAGATGAATCTACATAACTATCTGGGGTTCTCTTCGGACAACTGTTGAACAAAAAAAGGCAAGGCTGTCCCTGGGTGGGCTTGAACCACTAACCTATCTGTTAACAGCCAAATACACTAACCAACTGCCCCACAGAGAATGTGCACACAGCTGCTGCTACACTTTCTCTTACAGGGCTATGGAAACCGTTTTGTCCATGCGATAAAGCGAGGTGCAAAAATGAAATCATGCCTAGCAGAGGATGGTTTTGATATATCAACGTCTAGGTTATGGGCCCAGCACACTTCCGCTGCACCACTCTACACTAGAGAGAGATGAATCTACATGGCTATCTGGGGTTCTCTACGGACAACTGTTGAACAAAAAAGGAAAGGCCATCCCTGGGTGGGCTTGAACCACCAACCTTTCGGTTAACAGCCAAATACACTAACCGACTGCACCACAGCAAATGTGCGCACAGCTATTGCAACACTTTCTCTTACAGGGCTATGGAAAGCGTTTTGCCCATGCGATAAAGCGAGGTGCAAAAATGAAATCATGCCTAGCAGAGGATGATCTCAATCCATCAACCTCGGGGTTATGGGCCCAGCACACTTCCGCTGCACCACTCTGCACTAGAGAAAAATGAATCTACATGGCTATCTGGGGTTCTCTTCGAACAACTGTTGAACAAAACAGTCAAGGCCGTCCCTGGGTGGGCTTGAACCACTAACCTATCTATTAACAGCCAAATACACTAACCAACTGCACCACAGAGAATGTGCACACAGCCGCTGCTACACTTTCTCTTACAGGGCTATGGAAACCGTTTTGTCCATGCGATAAAGCGAGGTGCAAAAATGAAATCATGCCTAGCAGAGGATGGTTTTGATATATCAACGTCTAGGTTGTGGGCCTAGCACACTTCCGCTGCACCACTCTGCACTAGAGAGAGATGAATCTACATAACTATCTGGGGTTCTCTTCGGACAACTGTTGAACAAAAAAGGCAAGGCTGTCCCTGGGTGGGCTTGAACCACCAACGCTTCGGTTACTAGCCAAATACACTAACCAACTGCACCACAGAGAATGTGCGCATAGCTGCTGCTACACTTTCTCTTACAGGGCTATGGAAACCGTTTTGTCCATGCGATAAAGCGAGGTGCAAAAATGAAATCATGCCTAGCAGAGGAGGGTTTTGATCTATCAACGTCTAGGTTATGGGCCTAGCTCACTTCCGCTGCACCACTCTGCACTAGAGAGAGATGAATCTACATGGCTATCTGGGGTTCTCTTCGAACAACTGTTGAAAAAAACAGGCAAGGCCGTCCCTGGGTGGGCTTGAACCACCAACGCTTCGGTTAGTAGCCAAATACACTAACCAACTGCACCACAGAGAATGTGCGCACAGCCACTACTACACTTTCTCTTACATGGCTATGGAAACAGTTTTGCCCATGTGATAAAGCGAGGTGCAAAAATGAAATCATGCCTAGCAGAGGATGGTTTCGATCTATTAACCTCTGGGTTATGGGCCCAGCACACTTCCGCTGCACCACTCTGCACTAGAGAGAGATGAATCTACATAACTATCTGGGGTTCTCTTCAGACAACTGTTGAACAAAAAAAGGCAAGGCTGTCCCTGGGTGGGCTTGAACCACTAACCTATCTGTTAACAGCCAAATACACTAACCAACTGCCCCACAGAGAATGTGCACACAGCCGCTGCTACACTTTCTCTTACAGGGCTATGGAAACTGTTTTGTCCATGCGATAAAGCAAGGTGCAAAAATGAAATCATGCCTAGCAGAGGATGGTTTTGATATATCAACGTCTAGGTTATGGGCCCAGCACACTTCCGCTGCACCACTCTACACTAGAGAGAGATGAATCTACATGGCTATCTGGGGTTCTCTACGGACAACTGTTGAACAAAAAAGGAAAGGCCATCCCTGGGTGGGCTTGAACCACCAACCTTTCGGTTAACAGCCAAATACACTAACCGACTGCACCACAGCAAATGTGCGCACAGCTATTGCTACACTTTCTCTTACAGGGCTATGGAAAGCGTTTTGCCCATGCGATAAAGCGAGGTGCAAAAATGAAATCATGCCTAGCAGAGGATGATTTCAATCCATCAACCTCGGGGTTATGGGCCCAGCACACTTCCGCTGCACCACTCTGCACTAGGGAAAAATGAATCTACATGGCTATCTGGGGTTCTCTTCGAACAACTGTTGAACAAAACAGTCAAGGCCGTTCCTGGGTGGGCTTGAACCACTAACCTTTCAGTTAACAGCCAAATACACTAACCAACTGCACCACAGAGAATGTGCACACAGCCACTGCTACACTGTCTGTTACAGGGCTATGGAAACAGTTTTGCCCATGTGATAAAGCGAGGTGCAAAAATGAAATCATGCCTAGCAGAGGATGGTTTTGATCCACTTGTTGAACAAAAAAGGCAAGTCTGTCCCTGGGTGGGTTTGAAACACCAACCTTTCGGTTAACAGCCAAATACACTAACCAACTGCACCACAGAGAATGTGCGCACAGTCACTGCTACACTTTCTCTTACAGGGCTATGGAAACCATTTTGCCCATGCGATAAAGCGAGGTGCAAAAATGAAATCATGCATAGCAGAGGATAGTTTCAATCCATCAACCTCTGGATTATGGGCCCAGCACACTTCCGCTGCACCACTCTGCACTAGAGAGAGGTGAATCTACATAACTATCTGGGGTTCTCTTTGGACAACTGTTCAACAAATAAGGCAAGGCTGTCCCTGGGTGGGCTTGAACCACATACCTTTCAGTTAGCAGCCAAATACACTAACCAACTGCACCACAGAGAACATGCACACAGCCACTGCTACACTTTCTCTTACAGGGCTATGGAAACAGTTTTGCCCATGTGATAAAGTGAGGTGCAAAAATGAAATCATGCCTAGCAGAGGATGGTTTCGATCCATCAACCTCTGGGTTATGGGCCCAGCACACTTCCGCTGCACCACTCTGTACTAGAAAGATATGATTCTACATAACTATCTGGGGTTCTCTTCGGACAACTGTTGAACAAAAAAGGCAAGGCTGTCCCTGGGTGGGCTTTAACCATTAACCTATCGGTTAACAGCCAAACACACTAACCAACTGCACCACAGAGTATGTGCACACAGCCACTGGTACACTTTCTTTTACAGGGCTATGGAAACCGTTTTGCCCATGCGATAAAGCGAGGTGCAAAAATGAAATCATGCCTAGCAGAGGATGGTTTCGATCCATCAACCTCTGGGTTATGGGCCTAGCACACTTCCGCTGCACCACTCTGCACTAGAGAGAGAGAGGAATCTACATGGCTATCTGGGGTTCTCTTTGGACAACTGTTGAACAAAAAAGGCAAGGCTGTCCCTGCGTGGGCTTGAACCACCAACCTTTCAGTTAGCAGCCAAATACACTAACCAACTGCACCACAGAGAATGTGCACACAGCCCTTGCTACACTTTCTCTTACAGGGCTATGGAAACTGTTTTGCCCATGCGATAAAGCGAGGTGCAAAAATGAAATCATGCCTAGCAGAGGATGGTTTTGATCCATCAACCTCTGGGTTATGGGCCCAGCATACTTCCGCTGCACCACTCTACACTAGAGAGAAATGAATCTACATGGCTATCTGGGGTTCTCTTCGAACAAATGTTGAACAAAAAAGGCAAGGCTGTTTCTGGGTGGGCTTGAACCACCAACGTTTCGGTTAGTAGCCAAATACACTAACCAACTGCACCACAGAGAATGTGCGCACAGCCACTGCTACACTTTCTCTTACAGGGCTATGGAAACAGTTTTGCCCATGCGATAAAGCGAGGTGCAAAAATGAAATCATGCCTAGCAAAGGATGGTTTAGATCCATCAACCTCTGGGTTATGGGCCCAGCACACTTCTGCTGCACCACTCTGCACTAGAGAGAGATGAATCTACATAACTATCTGCGGTTCTCTTCGGACAACTGTTGAACAAACAAGGCAAGGCTGTCCCTGGGTGGGCTTGAACCACTAACCTATCTGTTAACAGCCAAATACACTAACCAACTGCACCACAGAGAATGTGCGCACAGCTACTGCTACACTTTCTCTTACAGGGCTATGGAAACCGTTTTGTCCATGCGATAAAGCGAGGTGCAAAAATGAAATCATGCCTAGCAAAGGATGGTTTTGATATATCAACGTCTAGGTTATGGGCCTAGCACACTTCCGCTGCACCACTCTGCACTAGAGAGAGATGAATCTACATGGCTATCTGGGGTTCTCTACGGACAACTGTTGAACAAAACAGGCAAGGCCGTCCCTGGGTGGGCTTGAACCACCAACGCTTCGGTTATTAGCCAAATACACTAACCAACTGCACCACAGAGAATGTGCGCACAGCCCTTGCTACACTTTCTCTTACAGGGCTATGGAAACTGTTTTGCCCATGCGGTAAAGCGAGGTGCAAAAATGAAATCATGCCTAGCAGAGGATGGTTTAGATCCATCAACCTCTGGGTTATGGGCCCAGCACACTTCCGCTGCACCACTCTACACTAGAGAGAGATGAATCTACATGGCTATCTGGGGTTCTCTTCGAACAAATGTTGAACAAAAAAGGCAAGGCCGTTTCTGGGTGGGCTTGAACCACCAACGTTTCGGTTAGTAGCCAAATACACTAACCAACTGCACCACAGAGAATGTGCGCACAGCCACTGCTACACTTTCTCTTACAGGGCTATGGAAAGCGTTTTGCCCATGTGATAAAGCGAGGTGCAAAAATGAAATCATGCCTAGCAGAGGATGGTTTCGATCCATCAACCTCTGGGTTATGGGCCCACTTCTGCTGCACCACTCTGCACTAGAGAGAGATAAATCTACATAACTATCTGCGGTTCTCTTCGGACAACTGTTGAACAAAAAAGGCAAGGCTGTCCCTGGGTGGGCTTGAACCACTAACCTATCTGTTAACAGCCAAATACACTAACCAACTGCACCACAGAGAATGTGTGCACAGCTGTTGCTACACTTTCTCTTACAGGGCTATGGAAACCGTTTTGTCCATGCGATAAAGCGAGGTGCAAAAATGAAATCATGCCTAGCAGAGGATGGTTTTGATATATCAACGTCTAGGTTATGGACCCAGCACACTTCCGCTGCACCACTCTACACTAGAGAGAGAGAGGAATCTACATGGCTATCTGGGGTTCTCTTCGGACAACTGTTGAACAAAAAAGGCAAGGCCGTCCCTGGGTGGGCTTAAACCACCAACCTTTCAGTTAACAGCCAAATACACTAACCAACTGCACCACAGAGAATGTGCACACAGCCATTGCTACACTTTCTCTTACAGGGCTATGGAAACCGTTTTGCCCATGCGATAAAGCGAGGTGCAAAAATGAAATCATGCCTAGCAGAGGATGGTTTCAATCCATCAACCTCTGGGTTATGGGCCCAGCACACTTCCGCTGCACCACTCTGCACTAGAAAGAGATGAATCTACATGGCTATCTGGGGTTCTCTTCGAACAAATGTTGAACAAAAAAGGCAAGGCCATCCCTGGGTGGGCTTGAACCACCAACATTTCAGTTAACAGCCAAATACACTAACCAACTGCACCACAGAGAATGTGCGCACAGCCACTGCTACACTTTCTCTTACAGGGCTATGGAAACAGTTTTGCCCATGTGATAAAGCAAGGTGCAAAAATGAATTCATGCCTAGCAGACGATGGTTTTGATCCATCTCCCTCTGGGTTATGGGCCCAGCACACTTCCGCTGCACCACTCTGCACTAGAGAGAGATGAATCTACATGGCTATCTGGGGTTCTCTTCGGACAACTGTTGAACAAAACAGGCAAGGCCGTCCCTGGGTGGGCTTGAAACACTAACCTTTCCGTTAACAGCCAAATATACTAACCAACTGCACCACAGAGAATGTGCACACAGCCACTGCTACACTTTCTCTTACAGGGCTATGGAAACCATTTTGCCCATGTGATAAAGCGAGGTGCAAAAATGAAATCATGCCTAGCAGAGGATGGTTTCAATCCATCAACCTCTGGGTTATGGACCCAGCACACTTCCGCTGCACCACTCTGCACTAGAGAGAGATGAATCTACATGGCTATCTGGGGTTCTCTTCGGACAACTGTTGAACAAAAAAGGCAAGGCCATCCCTGGGTGGGCTTGAACCACCAACTTGCACCACAGAGAATGTGCACACAGCCACTGCTACACTTTCTCTTACAGGGCTATGAAAACCATTTTGCCCATGCGATAAAGTGAGGTGCAAAAATGAAATCATGCCTAGCAGAGGATGGTTTCAATCCATCAACCTCCGGATTATGGGCCCAGCACACTTCCGCTGCACCACTCTGCACTAGAGAGAGGTGAATCTACATGGCTACCTGGGGTTCTCTGCGAACAACTGCGAACCCCCTGGGTGGGCTTGAACCTCCAACCTTTCGGTTAACAGCCAAATACAGTAACCAACTGCATCACAGAGAATGTGCGCACAGCCACTGCTACACTTTCTCTTACAGGGCAATGGAAAGTTTTGCCCATGTGATAAAGCGAGGTGCATAAATGAAATCATGCTTAGCAGAGGATGGTTTCGATCCATCAACCTCAGGGTTATGGGCCCAGCACATTTCCTGCTGCACCACTCTGCACTAGAGAGAGATGAATCTACATGGCCAGCTGGGGTTCTCTTCAAACAACTGTTGAACAAAAAAGGCAAGGCCGTCCCTGGGTGGGTTTGAACCACCAACCTTTTGGTTAACAGCCAAATACACTAACCAACTGCACCACAGAGAATGTATGCACAGCCACTGCTACACTTTCTCTTACAGGGCTATGGAAACCGTTTTGCCCATGCGATAAAGCGAGGTGCAAAAATGAAATCATGCCTAGCAGAGGATGGTTTCGATCTATCAACCTCTGGGTTTTGGGCCCAGCACACTTCCGCTGCACCACTCTGCTGCCACA
This sequence comes from Hyperolius riggenbachi, assembly GCF_040937935.1. Classification (NCBI taxonomy): domain Eukaryota; kingdom Metazoa; phylum Chordata; class Amphibia; order Anura; family Hyperoliidae; genus Hyperolius; species Hyperolius riggenbachi. The sequence goes on along the minus strand of NC_090647.1, from coordinate 263,957,284 downwards.
TAGGGAATGCTTTGTTGAAGGAAAAAATGGCGTTAAACTTCTTGGAGCAGACTTACTTCCTCCCTCCAAAAGACACGCATACATCCCCATAAAATTATTCAACAGCAACTGTGTGCACATTCTCTGTGGCACAATTGGTTTGTGCATTCCCCTGTTAACCAAAAGGTTGGTGGTTCAAGCCCACCCAGGGACGGCCTTGCCTTTTTTGTTCAACAGTTGTCTGAAGAGAACCCCAGATAGCCATGTAGATTCATCTCTCTCTAGTGCAGAGTGGTGCAGCGGAAGTGTGCTGGGCCCATAACCCAGAGGTTGATGGATCGAAACCATTCTCTGCTAGGCATGATTTCATTTTTGCACCTTGCTTTATCGCATGGGCAAAACGGTTTCCATAGCCCTGTAAGAGAAAGTGTAGCAGTGGCTGTGTGCATATTCGCTGTGGTGCAGTTGGTTAGTGTATTTGGCTGTTAACCAAAAGGTTGGTGGTTCAAGCCCACCCAAGGACGGCCTTGCCTTTTTTGTTCAACAGTTGTCTGAAGAGAACCCCAGATAGCCATGTAGATTCAAGGTATATCACAATGGTACATGCTAGGCTGGCTTTAGCAGGCAGTGTTGGTGGTATAATGGTGAGCATAGCTGCCTTCCAAGCAGTTGACCTGGGTTTGATTCCTGGCCTTGGCCAATGTATGTGAGCTGGCTTTTGACATCCTACAAATCCCTGGAAGACAGGAGGAGGAGGAGTTCTTTAAAAAAAAAAAATGACACCCGAATTCTCGAACCCGAATTTCGGCCGAATTTGAGAGGCACTATTCGGGTAGATTGCAATCAACAGAATTCGGATTTGGCAACCATGAAAATGTACGCGAATTTTCGGGTACGTAACAAATTTGCGAATTTGGAGAGCAAGCCTGCCTCCCTTACAAAAACAAAATTATCTATTCACCTAACAGTAACACCCCCCGCCCCCCAGCATACCGTTATCCATATGCCTAACACTACCCCCCCTCCCTTAGCATACCCCTATCAATACCCCTCCCCCTAACCCATGGAGCTCAGCTATATAATAGCCAACCCCGTATACCCAATATCTGGAGTACAGCTCCCGGAGCTGCATAGACTTTAGCTGAGCACTTTCTAATGAATAGTCAAGCACCAAAGGTTGGAAAATAATAGCCGTGTACACTGGTTTAAAAATCAGTCCACTTCGCAGAGTGCAATGGACCAATTCAACACAAATGCAAATTGTTCCTATGTTAAAGTTAAATGCCTCTGTCAGAGGCGCTTGGCTTCTTGACCTAAACACAAGAGTTTGCACCAGTTACTGCCTGAGGAAGCAGGATTGAATCTGTGAAATGCGTTGCACTGTAGAGTAACTGAATACATACATTTATTGTTGACTATTAAAGGGAACCTAAACTGAGAGGGATATGGATGTTTCCTGTTAAACAATACCAGTTGCCTGGCAGTCCTGCTGATCTCTTTGAGTGCAGTAGTGACTGAATCACAGATCTGAAACAAGCATACAGCTAATCCAGTCTGACTTCAGTCAGAGCACCTGATCTGCATGCTTGTTCAGGGGCTATGGCTAAAAGTATTAGAGGCAGAGGATCAGCAGGAGAGTCAGGCAACTGGTATTATTTTAAAAGGAGAAATCCATATCATTCTCAGTTTAGGTTCCCTTTAATCAACAGAATCTCTGTCTACTTTGAGGAGGTAGTTCACCACCACTACCTCCTCGTTTAACCTCCCTGGCGGTTTGTTAAAATCCGCCAGGGGGCAGCAAATACCTTTTTTTTAATTTTTTTATTTTTTTTTCATGTAGCGAGACAATGTCTCGCTACATGATAGCCGCTGCTGAGCGGCATCCCCACAGCCCCTCCGATCGCCGCCGGCGAACGGAGATCAAGAGATCCCGTTCAAAGAACGGGATCTCTTGGAGGGCTTCCCCCGTCGGCATTGCGACGGGGCGGGATGACGTCATCGACGTCGTGACGTCAAAGGGGAATCCGATCCACCCCACGGCGCTGCCTGGCACTGATTGGCCAGGCAGCGCACGGGGTCTGGGGGGGGGGCGGCTGCGGCGACGGGTATAGCGGCGGATCGGCGGGCAGCGGCGGCGATCGGAGGTTACACGCAGCTAGCAAAGTGCTAGCTGCGTGTAACAAAAAAAAAATTATGCAAATCGGCCCAGCGGGGCCTGAGCGGTGCCTCCCGGCGGCATAGCCCGAGCTCAGCTCGGGCTTACCGCCAGGGAGGTTAAACAGCTTTTAAAGACACTCTGAAGTGTGATTAAAAATCGCTTTTTTCCTTATTTTCAACAGGGGCATGTTTGCCCCTGCTAAAACGCCGATATCCTGCGGCAGAACGAGGGGTCTTTACTCCCCAAATCCCCCCCCCCCCCCCCTGCAAAATCCACGACTTTCTTGGTTGTGGATTTTGCTGCTCATGGAGGCAGAGCTTTCGGCTGTAGCTCTGCCTCCATCCGCGTCTTTCAGCCGGCTGATCTCCGCCTCTCCCCCGCCCCTCTCAGTGAAGGACGATTGAGAGGGGCGGGGAGAGGCAGCGATCAGTGCTGATAGACGCGCTGAGAGGTAGAGTTATAGCCATTAGCTCTGCCTCAACAGGAAGCGATCCCCGGGCACCACGGAGGGGATTTGGGGGGTAAAGACCCCTTGTTCTGCCGCGGGATAGCGGCGTATTAGCAGGGGCAAACATGCCCCTGTTGAATATAAGGAAAAAAGCGATTTTTAATCACACTTCAGATTCTCTTTAACAAATTTTATCCTGTATTGGCACCTCTGTTCAAACTATCTATATATCTCTGGTACGTGGTTGAGCAGCATCTCTGAACAATGGTCAGTCCTCAGCTGTCACAAACAATTATGATCATTTTCATAAACAGTGAATGTACTGTATATATGTATAGGGCTGTGGAGTCGGTACAAAAATCATCCGACTCCAACTCCTCGGTTTATGAAACCACAGACTCCAACTCCAGGTACCCAAAATGGCTCCGACTCCTTGACTCCGACTCCTTATTCTAATACTTACCAGGTGTAACAACTGAAGAGGCAGCCGCGCGAACAGCACCGCCGCCGCAGCTGCCTCCATTCCCCCACCCGTCCCTCCGGCGTCTAGGACGCCGAGGCCGGGTGGTTGATTAGGCAATGGGGTATCAGTCTCGCGCGGGCGCGTGCACAGACGGGACCTTTATGCTGGAAGGCGGCTTGTCAGCTGACCGGCTGGTCAGCTGACCTCAGTGGAGACTCACGGCGCCCAGGATTGGCTGAGTGCAGGGGGGCGTGTCAGTGAGGTCTCCTCTGCTTCTTAAGCCTCCGGGCTTCAGTCTGGCGCTGTCTGCTGTCGTGAATACATGCTGTGTTAGTGCTCAGACCTTAGACTAGATCCTAGGTGTTGAAACCAAGGACTTCACACCTAGACTAGGATTATTTGTATTGTGATTGATATTCTGTGTTTGACTCTGGCTATACTCTGACTCTGCTCTAAGCTTATCGATTCTGTACCTTTGCCTATCTGCCTACGTTGCTGAACCTCTGCCCTATTTCCAACTACTCTTCTGCCTTACGATTCTGCTCTGATACTGTCCTCTCTGTTGCCAACCCTTGCCTGTCTGACCATTCTGCTCACCAGTGGGCCCTCGCCACTGGTGAGGTGTTAACTTCACCAGCTCCTCTGGTGAAGTTATTTGCTTATGACCGATTGCTCCTAGGCTGCAGTACAGTCTGAATCGCCTACTCCTTAGTCGACCATTAGTTACAGTACTGTTTGTGCCTCCTGCTCCTAGGCTGCAGTACGCTCTGAATCGCCTGTTCCTCATGTGATCATTAGTCAGTACTGCCGGTATCTCCTGCTCCGCAGGCTTCAGTACAATCTCAATCACCTGCCCTCAGGTGATCCCTAGGCTGTAGTATTGTCTGAATCACCCGCTCCTCGGGAGGTTCTATCTCTTTAGTCTTAGTGTATCTAGCTAGCTGGGGTTGGTACTTTAGCTCTCGGTCAGTATACCGATAGTACCTCACCAGCCCCTCTAGTGAGGTCTCGCCAAACTATTAAAGTTACAGTACTCTATTACACAGTCAGTGTACCGATAGTACTTCACCAGCCCCTCTGGTGAGGTCTCGTCAAACTATTTAGTACGGTTGCACCAAGCACTACATACTCAGCTCCTTGTACTGCTATACTGGTATTATTGGTGATTCTGCAGATCACAGATAATCAGGTATAGTGTCTGCATTATTGGTGATTCTGCAGATCACCAAATAATCAGACATCTGAGTTGCGACACCCAACCGTTACACCAGGACTGTGGATTTGGTACAAAAATCATCTGACTCAGACTGCTCAGTTTAAACCACGACTCTAACTCCGACTCCAGATACTCAAAATTGCTCAGACCTCTCAACTCCACAGCCCTGTATGTATATACAGTATTTAGGGTAAGGAGGAAGGGAGGGAAAGAGGCTCAAAAACTGCTGCACAGGATAATTTGAGGAATGTACAAGTTACAGAGCAGTTACTACTTTCTTGGAAAAGGAATTTTGTCAAAAATCAATGAGTTGCATCTTATCTTATGATGCGGTCATGTACAGGCACTAGTTTACTCATGAAAGGGTTATGTAAAATAAGATAAAAAGGTTTAGAGATAGGACTAGAAAGTGCCTCAGCTTGAATCTCAGGTTCAAGAGCATAAAGTGTTTGCTTGTTTATTTGTCTGGGTAGAGTAGGGACAATTCTAAGGAGGGAACCTCAACCCTGGTGAATTGTTCCAGTACAAAAAAGTCCATTTTGGAATCTAGGATCCACCATTGTGCCACCTAGTTGCAGCTCTGATTGTAATTTGCCTTCTTAAAGGGAACCTAAACTGAGAGGCATATGGATGTTTCCTTTTAAACAATTCCAGTTGCCTGGCTTCCTGCTGATCTCTTTAGCTGCAGTAGTGGCTGAATCACACACCTGAAACAAGCATGCAGCTAATCCAGGCTGACTTCAGTTAGATCACCTGATCTGCATGCTTGTTGAGGGGCTGTGACTAAAAGTATTAGAGACACAGGATCAGCAGGAGAGTCAGGCAACTGGTATTATTATAAAAGGAAAAATCCACATTCTTCGCAGTTTAGGTTCCCTTTAAAACAGAAGATATTTTTGGATAATTCAGCTTTAAGTGGGCAACTGTGGTTTCCCATGAAACATCACTTCTAAATAGCAAAAATATCTCTTTATGCCCCTAAACCACTGGTGTATAGCAAGCCTATTGTAACGATCGGTGAAGCACAGAGAGGATCTGATTACCGGTGATCTGCAGTATCACTGGGAATACAGATGTATACCAGATTATAAGTGATCTGCAGTATCACTGATAATCCGATATACCAGCTAACCTCTGTTCACCCGAGTAGAGTGTGGTGTTTGGTGTAAACAGTAAAATAGAGAGGACTGAGCCTCAGTGCAGTAAGGAGTACTGCACAATTCCTTCTGGACTCTCCCGGAGGGAGGAGTCAGGCTGAGAGAAGGAATGTCAGAACGAGAGTGACACTCAAGAGGAAGTGTCACTATCAGGACTGGGAACCGCCTCTAACAGTAAGGTCGGTTCTCGAGGTCGGACAGATCAGGTCGTAACCACACGGACATACAAGGTACAGAATCAGAAAGCAAAGGCGGAGTCTAAAGTACAGACTGGGTTCGGCAACAGAGTATCAGAAATATCGAGGTACAAAATCAGAAGGCAGATGCAGAGTCTATGGACGAGCCGGGGTACGGCAACAGAGTATCAGAATGGCAAGGTACAAGATCAGGGTACAGGAGGATAGTCAGGCAGGCAAAGGGTCATTACAGATAATCACAATCAAACTAGTACTTTAAGCTATCAACAGAATCTAGCTAAGTGTAGGATTACAGCTCCAGCTGGTCCCGGCACACTTAAGGATCTGACTACAGGTCTGAGTGCTCCCACGTATGTGTTCGCAACGCCAGACAACCAGCAACTGAACAGCCAGCAGTATATATGCACAGGCATCTCTCCAGCACCACCCTAAGTGCTGGACCAATGAGGAGTTGAGCCAGAGTCAGCTGACCAGCCTGGTTTGCTGACTCACTTCTGGCTGAAATATAAACCCTGCCTGAGTGCGCGCGCGCGCGTCACTCTAAAGCTAGAGGGACTACGTGTCCCAGCCACACCAGCACCGCACTGCGGTGTCTCCGAAGTGGGGCCATGCGCGCTAACTGCCGCGTCCAACACGGCGGTTTCTCCGCGCTCCGCCATGCCTTGCACGGAGACAGCCGCCTCACACTGAGAGGAGGCGGATGCCTCTCCGTGCTCTGCCACATCATGCGCGGAAAGAGCCGCCTCCCGTTGACTCATGGCGGCGGCTCTTCCGTGCTTCTTCACAGTACCCCCCCCCCCCCTGAGGAGTGGACTCCGGACAACTCCTACCAGGTTTCTCGGGATGTAGGTTGTGAAACTCCTTCCTTAATTTGTCCGCATGCATGCGGCTCCCAGGTACCCATTGCCTCTCTTCAATGCCATACCCTTTCCAATGCACCAGGTATTGTACTGAGTTCTGTATAATGCGTGAATCTAAAATTTTCTCTACCTCGTATTCAGGTCGTTCATCTACCATCACAGTAGGAGGAGGAGTGGGGCCCACATGAACTGATGGTTTAAGCAGGGATACGTGAAAGGACTTCACCCCACGCATGCTGGCGGGAAGATCAACGGAATAAGTAACGTTGTTGATCTTCTTAGCTACCGAGAACGGACCCACAAACCTGGGAGCCAGTTTATCTGAGGGCTGTCTCAGGGTCAGGTGACGTGTGGACACCCAGACCAAGTCTCCTGGCTGGAACTTCCACGAGCGTCTCTTGTCAGCCTGACCTTTTTGACTCTGGAATGCCCTTTCCAAATTACTCTTCACCGTCCCCCAGATGTCTTTAAATGCCGTCTGCCAGGCTTCCAGGGTTGGAAATGGAGAAGAGGCAACTGGCAAGGGGGAGAATTTGGGCGACCTCCCTGTCACAATCTGGAACGGAGAAAAACCAGAAGAAGAACTCTTCAAATTGTTCTGTGCGAACTCTGCGAAGGCCAGAAATTTTACCCAATCGTTCTGTGCCTCCGCAACATAACATCTTAAGAACTGCTCTAAAGACTGATTAATCCGTTCAGTCTGCCCATTGGTCTGTGGGTGGTAGCCTGACGAGAAAGACAGCTTCATGCCCATCTGGTGGCAAAATGCCCTCTAGAATCTAGAGATGAATTGGACTCCCCGATCAGACACTATGTTTTCCGGAATGCCATGCAGCCGGAAAATGTGGATGATAAATAGGTCGGCCAATTCCTGGGCCGAGGGGAGTCCTTTCAAGGGCACGAAATGGGCCATCTTGCTGAAGCGGTCGACTACCACCCAAATGACCGACATGCCTTCAGACCTGGGGAGCTCACCCACGAAATCCATGGACAAGTGGGTCCATGGTTCACTCGGGGCGGGCAAAGGCTGTAAGGTACCGACAGGTGCCAGGCGGGAGGGTTTACTCTTTGCACATATTGCACATTCCCTAACAAATTCCTTGCAATCAACTGACAGGGAAGGCCACCAGGCACACCTGGCTACAAGATCTTGTGTTCTGGCGGCTCCGGGATGTCCAGCATTTTTATGTGCATGGAACATTTCTAGGATCTGGAGACGGAAGGGCAAGGGAATGAACATAACCCCTTCAGGCTTCCCTTCCGGAATGTCCTGCTGGAAGGGGCTCATTGTCTCCCTCCAGTCTTCCCAAGTATCAGTTGCAGCCAGCACCAATTTCTGCGGAACAATAGTTTCAGGGACGGAGGGCTGTGCTGTCTCTGGCTCAAAGCACCTGGATAAAGCGTCTGCCTTAATGTTTTTGCTGCTTGGAGTGTAAGTAATTATGAATCTGAACCTTGTAAAGAATAAAGACCATCAGGCCTGACGGGGACTTAATCTCTTAGCTCCCTCGATGTATTCTAAATTCTTGTGGTCCGTAAAAACCGTGATTGTGTGCTCTGCTCCTTCCAGCCACTCTTCAAAGGCCAATTTAATGGCCAGGAGCTATCTGTTGCCTATATCGTAGTTTCTCTCTGCCGGAGAGAACCTACGAGAAAAGTACGCACAGGGGTGTAATCTTCCCTGTAACCCTGATCGCTGAGACAGCACAGCCCCTACCCCGACCTCCGAGGCATCGACCTCAACAATGAATGGATAAGCGGTGTCAACATGTCTCAGGATCGGTGCGGAACAAAACAATTCCTTCAAACTAGAGAATGCATTTTGAGCCTCAGGAGACCAGTGGGTAGTATCTGCCCCCTTTTTTGTGAGACTGGTAAGGGGTGCAATGATCGTGGAGTACCCTTTTATAAACTTCCTATAGTAATTTGCAAAACCCAGGAATCTCTGGAGGGCTTTCAGGCCCACAGGTTGCGGCCATTCTAGGACAGCTGTTACTTTAGCAGGATCCATTGACAAACCTGAGGTAGAAATCACATACCCCAGAAACGTGACGGATGTCACCTCAAAAATACATTTTTCTAACTTGGCATACAACATATTTTGCCTCAGTTTGTTCAGCACAAATTTGACAAGGACCCTGTGCTCGGAGAGGTTGTAGGAGTAGATTAGTATATCGTCAAGGTATACAAGCACAAATCTACCCAACACCTCCCTGAATACCTTGTTGATCAATTCCTGGAAGACGGCTGGCGCATTGCACAACCCGAAGGGCATCACTAAGTACTTGTAATGCCCGTCGGGTGTGTTGAAGGCCGTCTTCCATTCATCGCCCTTTCTAATGCGGATCAGGTTGTATGCACCCCTCAGATCTAATTTCGAGAAGATCTTAGCGTCTGTGACCTGCGTAAATAAATCGTCTATCAGTGGTAATGGGTAACGATTCTTCACCGTGATTTTATTCAGGTCACGATAATCGATGCAAGGTTGAAGACCTCCGTCTTTTTTCTTAACAAAAAAGAAACCGGCCCCCGCAGGCGACCGGGAGGGGCGAATGAACCCTTTGGCTAGATTGTCAAGGATGTACTCCCGCATAGCCACTTTCTCAGGTCCCGACAAATTATACAGGTGACCCCTAGGGGGTATACAACCGGCACGGAGATCGATGGGGCAATCGAAAGGGCGATGAGGAGGTAACCTATCAGCAGCCTTGGGACAGAATACCTCTGAGAATTCGGAGTATTGCTCGGGAACACCCTCCACATGAACCTTGGTCTGACCTAATGTCACTTTCCCTAGACACTGTTGGGAACAGAAGTCTGACCAACTGGTTAATTGTCCTGTAGCCCAATCAACCTGTGGTGAATGAAGCTGCAGCCAGGGCATACCTAGGACGATTGTGGAGGTAGTCATATGTAACACAAAAAAACTTAAACTCTCCCTGTGCAGTACCCCAGTAATGACTTCCACCTCTGGTGTCTGAGACAGCGGACGATCCTTTTGTAGCGGGGAGTCGTCCACGGCAGTAACCTGGATAGGTGGTTTTACTGGGGTGAGGGGAATGCCCAACTTCTCTGCAAACTCGGTACTCATAAAATTAGCCGCGGAGCCTGAATCAACAAAGGCCTCCGTGGCTACAGATTTGTCCCCCCATGTAATCGTACAGGGGAGGAGCAAACATTTTTCTTTTAGGGGTGTGAGTTGAGCGCCTAGGGTGTCACCCCTTACAACTCCTAGGCGGTAGCGTTTCCCGTCTTATTCTTATTCTGCTTAATGTGACAGTCTCGTACCCTATGCCCCCCTTCACCGCAGTACAAACATAACTCTTCAGACATTCTCCGTCTTCTCTCCACTTGGGTCAACTTTGACCGACCGATCTGCATCGGCTCAGGTGGAGGCAAGACCGGAGACGATGAGGGAGATGGAGTTACTAGGGGTGCAGCAGGAGGCGCTGCGTAAGAAGTCACTCTGACACGATGACTGCCCCTAGTCTGTCTCTGATGGCGTAGCCTACGGTCGATTCGAATGGCCGATGTGATGGCCTCATCGACTGTTTTGGGCTCGGGTAGACTTAACATTAGGTCGGAGACCTCATCCGACCACCCAGACAGGAAGTAATCCAGCAGGGCATAGGTGTCAAACCTGGCTGTAACTGACCACCTAGGAAATTCGGCCACGTAATCTTCGACTGAACCCTTGCCTTGCCGTAAAAGCTTGAGCTTCCGCTCAGAGGTCGCAGCAAGGTATGGGTCGTCGTAAATTACTGCCATGGCTTTAAAGAATTCCTCTACCGAGGTCAGAGCTGTGTCTCTAGGGGGCAGGTTATATGCCCAGGTCTGAGAGTCACCGGCCAGTAAAGTTTTGATGAACGTGACTCTCTGGGCCTCAGTACCAGAGGATCGGGGTCTCAATTCAAAATATGATAACACTCTACTTCTAAAATTGCGGAAGTCAGATCTGTGGCCTGAGAACTTCTCGGGTACGGGCATACGTATGTCCATGCTAGGAGGGGACCGCACCTCATCCACTGATGTCTGGAGGGTTCGTACCGACCCTGACAGGGCCTCAATCAATGCTTTGTGTTCACCCAGCACTCGATTGACATTATCCACTGAAGTGGCAAGTTCCCCCAGAGGACCAGTGCGTGGGTCCATTTTGTTTATGGTCTGGCATTCTGTAACGATCGGTGAAGCACAGAGAGGATCTGATTACCGGTGATCTGCAGTATCACTGGGAATACAGATGTATACCAGATTATAAGTGATCTGCAGTATCACCGATAATCCGATATACCAGCTAACCTCTGTTCACCCGAGTAGAGTGTGGTGTTTGGTGTAAACAGTAAAATAGAGAGGACTGAGCCTCAGTGCAGTAAGGAGTACTGCACAATTCCTTCTGGACTCTCCCGGAGGGAGGAGTCAGGCTGAGAGAAGGAATGTCAGAACGAGAGTGACACTCAAGAGGAAGTGTCACTATCAGGACTGGGAACCGCCTCTAACAGTAAGGTCGGTTCTCGAGGTCGGACAGATCAGGTCGTAACCACACGGACATACAAGGTACAGAATCAGAAAGCAAAGGCGGAGTCTAAAGTACAGGCTGGGTTCGGCAACAGAGTATCAGAAATATCGAGGTACAAAATCAGAAGGCAGATGCAGAGTCTATGGACGAGCCGGGGTACGGCAACAGAGTATCAGAATGGCAAGGTACAAGATCAGGGTACAGGAGGATAGTCAGGCAGGCAAAGGGTCATTACAGATAATCACAATCAAACTAGTACTTTAAGCTATCAACAGAATCTAGCTAAGTGTAGGATTACAGCTCCAGCTGGTCCCGACACACTTAAGGATCTGACTACAGGTCTGAGTGCTCCCACGTATGTGTTCGCAACGCCAGACAACCAGCAACTGAACAGCCAGCAGTATATATGCACAGGCATCTCTCCCGCACCACCCTAAGTGCTGGACCAATGAGGAGTGGAGCCAGAGTCAGCTGACTCACTTCTGGCTGAAATATAAACCCTGCCTGAGTTCGCGCGCGTCACTCTAAAGCTAGAGGGACTACGTGTCCCAGCCACACCAGCACCGCTCTGCGGTGTCTCCGAAGTGGGGCCATGCGCGCTAACCGCCGCGTCCAACGTGGCGGTTTCTCCGCGCTCCGCCATGCCTTGCACGGAGACAGCCGCCTCACACTGAGAGGAGGCGGCTGCCTCTCCGTGCTCTGCCACATCATGCGCAGAAAGAGCCGCCTCCCGCTGACTCATGGCGGCGGCTCTTCCGTGCTTCTTCACACCTATAGCTTGGATATTTGACAGAGCCACGTAAACCCAACATGCAGACAGCCTGTTTCAGACTTTCTGGTCCTCATCAGTGCATGGCAGGGATTGATATGGCTCTATGGGATAGGGCTTGGACCAGTATTGCAGAATACCCACTTTCCTAGTGGTTATGAGTCACCATGAGCTATCTGGGTATTCTCTAGTTTCAGCTGGATTGTGTAGTTTTAGCGCAGAGGGCTATTATTGGCAGTGACACATAGGGCTTGATTCACAAAGCTGTGCTAACGCATAGCATGACCGTACTATGCATTTGTTAGGAATGGTGGAATTACCTCAGCGGCGGAGGGCAACACGACCGCAGCTTCCGCGGCTGACGTCATGGCGGCTATCGTCGCGGGCGTCTCTCACGGCCTCCGGCAGAACAGGTCTCTCTGCTGCACATCAGGTCAGGTCGGCACGCTCGCGCACGGAGCAGCAGGACCTTTATGGGCTTAGGAGACGAGTCAGCTGACCGACCGGTCAGCTGGCATCTGGCTGCTGTTTCTCTTTGCTGATTGGTGGAAGTATTCAGGGCGGGATGCTTGGAATTGCCTGTCTGCATTTAAGCTTGGAGATGTCAGTAGCTCATTGTCTGTTTTTGCGAATACTTCACGGTGCTAGCGCTCAGACCTTAGTCAGATCCTTGTGTGCTTTGATCCGGCAGGACCCCGGGATTTCACACTAGACTAGGAAATATATATATTGTATTGATTACTTGTTGTTGACTCTTTGCCTGTTTTTGACTCTGATTCTGCCTTACGATTCTGTACCTTTACCAATCTGATCTGTTGCCAACTTTTGCCTGTCTGACCTCGCTCCCACCAGTGGGTCCTTGCCACTGGGGGTTACTACCTTTGTATTGCTATTATAAATGTTGATGTGTAAACGTGTGCACCAATCACTTGCATAATACATCTATTAAAGTCAGTGGCGTAGCTAAGGAGCTGTGGGCCCCGATGCAAGTTTTACATGGGGCCCCCCAAGCACTCTATACATAACAATTGATACGGCGCACCAAAACTTGCCAATGGCAACTACAGTGTCAGAGGTGCAAGAAGGGGATGGGGAACAGTTTGTTAATGATTACCAATATTAAAAGTATCTATAGAAGTGATTATTATGAGCACAGTACCAATAGGGAGCTAATACTGTAGTTGTGGGAGGGCCCCTTGGGGCCCCTCTGACCCAAGGGCCCCGATGCGGTCGCTACCGCTGCACCCCCTATTGCTACGCCCCTGATTAAAGTATACTGACGTCTGTAGCGTGCTGAGCTGATCACTGCTGATCGTTACATAAAAACAGACCAATATTATGGAGGCACTTTGTCAGCAGGTTCAGGCCCTAACCACAGCAGTGAATCAATTGACCAACACTGTCAATTCACAGCAGACACAATTAAACCTTTTGTCTGATGCTGTGCGTACTTTGCAGGCACCTGCATCGTCATTGCCTCCCGTTCATGTTTTAGAACCTAAAATGGCACTCCCAGAAAGATTCTCGGGAGTCAGGTCAGATTTCAGGAATAGATGTATGTCTTATTTTGAAATGAGGCCTATCGCTTCAGGCACTGAATTACAGAGAGTAACTTTAATTAAAACATTGCTACACGGTGACTCGCAAACCTGGGCCTATAGTATACCTGTAGGACATGAGGCTTTAACGTCCGTGCAGGCATTCTTTGAGGCCATGGCAATCATTTATGATGACCCAGACATTGCAGCTACAGCGGAGAGAACGTTAAAAAATCTCCGTCAGGGGCATGGTACTGTGGACGACTTTGCTTCTGAATTTAGGAAGTGGGCAGTCTCTTCTCGGTGGACTGCTAGACCGCTTTCTCACAGGGTTATCAGAATCAGTTGCTGACGTTATGATAAGTCATCCAGAACCTAAATCCTTGGATGAGGCCATCTCCTTGGCCATTAAAATTGACCAAAGAATTCGATTCCACAAACAGGGCAGGTCTCGGGCACATTTCAACAGGTTATCTTCCACTCCCTCAGTTACGTCCACTTCAGATGAGCCGATGCAGTTAGGCCATTCCGTGCTCTCTGAAGCGGAGAGGAGTAGGAGGAGAAGAGAGGGCCTTTGTTTGTATTGTGGGGAGAAGGGTCATCTTATTCAAAATTGCACTAAGAAGTCGGAAAACTTCTCCGCCTATGTGTAGTTGCAGGTACTACTCTAGGCGAACCAGTTTTACCTCCTCAAAAGGGTAAATTGTTATTACCTTGTTCTATCTCGTGGGAGAATTTGAGTTGTGACACTCAGGCATTCATAGATTCAGGTTCGGCAGCTAATTTCATTGGTTTTGAATTTGCTCTAAAATGGAACATACCTATACTTTCCATGGAGAGACAGGTTTATGTAACTGCCATTGATGATTTTCCTCTACAGAACAAACAACCTCTCTCTCAGACACCACTTCTCAGTTTGAGGGTAGGGGCACTGCATAAGATTAATTTTTATGTACTAAAGATGGCGTCTTCTACAGTGGTGCTTGGGCTGCCTTGGTTACGCAAACACTCTCCCAAAATAGATTGGAACACTGGTCAATTACTGGCCTGGTCTCCTGCTTGTCAAGATCACTGTCTGGAGAAAATTATTTTGTGCTCTACTGGCATCAAATTGATGGTGTACCACCACAGTATCGGGTTTACTCTGATGTTTTTTTGCCCACGATCTGCCGATAAACTTCCTCCACACAGAGAGTTTGATTGTCCCATTGAGTTAAGGCCTGGTACCATGCCCCCAGAGGTCATCTGTATAACCTCTCAGGTCCAGAACAGATTGCTATGAAACAGTACATCAAGGAAAATCTTGAAAAAGGATTCATTAGTCACTCTAAATCACCAGCAGGGGCAGGATTCTTTTTTGTTCAAAAGAAAGACGGAGGACTCTGTCCTTGCATTGTGTAAGACCTGTCAGAATATCCACTCACGAATCAGCCCCAATGCCCCAATCTATCACCACACGCTACACCCTATGTGGCGCGTCCCCGCTTGAACAGGAGGTGAGGAGACAACACCTACCTGACTTCGGTTACACCCAGGCCTTAAGTGTGCAAAGTATTGGGGCTGAATGCAGGGTGAGCGAATAATCCTCCAGGCCAAACAGGATAATAAGTAACACAGTCCAGATCAATCCTAGGTCATACACAGTAGCTCAAAAGTATCGAGGTACAAAAGGAGCAAGCGATATCAGGGTCAGAGTCCAGGCAGAGGTCAATACAGGCGGCAATCAAAGAGTAGTCGATATTCCAGGCAAGGGTCAGTTCAGGCGGCAATCAAGAGTAGTCGATATTCCAGGCAAGGGTCAGTTCAGGCGGCAATCAAAGAGTAGTCGATATTCAGGCAATTCGGTACACAGAAAATCCACAGCAATAAGTCACACCCAGCAAGCATAAGCAAAGCTATCACGGGCAACGTGCTAGTGAGGAAGCAAGATTTAAATACATTCACTCACCCAATCAGTGGCCGGCCACTCACACAGCACCCAATCGGACTGCAGCAATATTCCCTGCCTAAGTGTCAGCTGTATCTCCAGCTGACACAACCAACAGCAGCCCTCTACCATGTCAGCTGACTGGCAGTGTCAGCTCACTACAAGATGCGTCTTCTGAGCGTATAGGACGGGCGCTTGGCTCTATGCGTCCGTCCCCGCTCACTACCTGGATGCGCGCGCACACCCCTGTTGTCATGGACGCTGGGGTTGCTGTGCGCGCGTGAGGACGGCGCGGACCCGGAAGTGCCAGAGTCCGCGTGATTCCCAGCGGGGACGGCAGCATCGCGGGATCCCCGAGGTAAGTCCCTGACACATTGCTTACAGAGCTTTGAACAAAATTACTATTCAGAATCGATACCCGCTGCCCCTGATTGATGATCTGTTCTCTCAGATATCGGGAGCTCGTATTTTCTCCAAACTGGATCTGAGGGTGGCATACAACTTGGTACGAATTAGACAAGGGAACGAATGGAAAACGGCCTTCAATACACCTGATGGCCATTATGAGTATTTGGTCATGCCCTTTGGGCTATGCAATGCTCCAGCTGTGTTTCAGGAGTTGGTGAATGAGATTTTCAGAGATGTACTGGGCCAGTTCGTAGTCGTTTATTTGGACGACATTTTGATTTTCTCTAGAAATCTCGAGGAACACAGGGAGCATGTTAAGTTTGTGCTGAATAAACTAAGACAAAATTGTTTGTACTCAAAGATTGAAAAGTGTTTGTTTGAAGTCTCTGAGGTTCCTATCTTAGGATACATTATCTCCACTACTGGCCTGTCCATGGACCCTAAGAAAGTCTCTGCTGTGTTGGAGTGCCCTCAACCCTCTGGTTTAAAGGCACTCCAAAGATTCCTGGGATTTGCAAATTATTATAGAAAATTTATCAAAGGGTTCTCTTCTGTGGTTGCCCCTCTCACTAACCTGACAAAAAAAGAGGCAGATGTCTGCAACTGGTCTGAGGAAGCTTGTGCAGCATTTTCCCAGTTAAAAACACTGTTCTGTTCTGCCCCTATCCTCAAACATGTGGATGTAACACGTCCTTTCATTGTGGAGGTAGATGCCTCTGAGAGAGGAGTGGGGGCTGTTCTGTCTCAACATTCAGGAATTCGGGGACGTTTGCACCCATGCGCATTTTTTTCTCGCAAGTTTTCATCAGAGAAAAACTATGACATCGGTAACAGGGAGTTGTTGGCAATTAAAATGGCGTTTGAGGAATGGCGTCATTGGTTGGAGGGAGCTGAGCACGTGATCAGGGCCGGTTCAAGTAACAATTGGGCCCTAGTGCAAAATTAGCCTGGGGGCCCCCCAACAGACACCCCCTGACCAAACAGCATCTTTAGAGGCCCTTTGTTGAAGCCAAATTTCCCTCCTGGGCCCCTGAGCTGGCTACTGACCTTCCCACAATCAACTCCCAAGTTAACAGACTCTGCAGAGTCCCTGGGGAGCAACAGTTAAGATGGGAAGTGGCACCTTGGGGGCCCCTACAGGCTCTGGGGCCCTGGGGCAATCGCCCATTTTTTCCTATGGTAGCTCTGGCCCTGCACGTGATCACGGTTTATACTGATCATAAGAATTTGGAGTACATTGAAGTACATTGAAGACAAGCTCGGTGGGCACTCTTTTGCTCTAGATTCAAGTTCATAATAACTTATCTACCGGGTAACAAAAACATCAACGCAGACGCATTGTCCAGATGCTTTGAACCAGAGACAGTTCAGCCATCATCACCTGTAAACATTCTACCTGAGCATGTAGTGGTGGCAGCTATGGAACCTCAGGAGGATCTGACAACCACCCTGGGGCCTTATCAACTAGACTCTCCAGAGGGGAAACCTGATAATCTCCTATTTGTTCCAGTCCATCTGCGTTTTCATGTTTTACAACTGTTTCACGGTCATAAGAATATGGGACACCGGGCATAACCAGAACCCAGGAACTGTTGTCCCGATGTGAATGGTGGCCGTCGCTTAAGAATGACTGCAAGGAGTTTGTGATGTCCTGTTCAGTTTGTGCTCAGAGCAAATCTTCCAGGCAAGCTCCTGCAGGGACACTGCAACCATTGCCGGTGCCTGCGGAGCCTTGGACTCACATTTCCATGGACTTTGTGGGGGAACTCCCCAGTCCTGAAGGGAAGACAGTTACATGAGTGGTAGTGGACCGTTTTAGCTAAATGGTTCATTTGAACAAAACTTCCCTCTGCTCAGGAACTTGCTGACTTATTTGTCACCCACATTTTCCGGCTGCACGGGATACTGGTGAATGTGGTTTCAGACAGGGGAGTTCAGTTTATTTCTACGTTTTGGCGAGCTTTCTGTCAGCCATTGGGTTTGACCTTGTCTTTTTCTTCTGGATATCACCCCCAGACGAATGGTCAAACAGAAAGGATGAACCAGTCCCTTGAACAGTTTCTTAGATGTTATGTGGCTGATGCTCAGCATGAGTGGGTTAAGTTCCTTCCCTTCGCAGAATTCGCACATAACAATCTTAGAAACTTGTCCTCAGGCTTTTCACCTTTTCAGGTAGTCACAGGGAGATCACCTAAATTCTCTCCATTACCTGTGAGTAATTCTCCCTTCCCTGCATTGGAAGGATGGCAAGAGTCCTTAAAGAGAACGTGGGCCATGGTGAAAGTCAATCTGGAGAAAGCCTTTGAGGTTCAAAAAAGGCAAGCTGATAAAAAGCGATCTCCTGAGTGGATTTTCCACCAGGAGACATAGGGCCTGATTCACAAAGCGGTGCTAACAGTTAGCACCGTGGTGAAAAGCCCTTTATCGCGCCTAAACTCTGTTTAGGCATGATAAGTTTAGGTGTGATAAGTTTAGGTGTGATAAGTTTTTAGGTGTGATAAGTTTAAGTACCAACTGGGCTAGCACCACAGTGCACAGCTGATCAAAAGTTTTGCGCTAGCAAAGTCTGGTGCACTTTGCTTTGAGTTTAATGGCGCTGCTTTGTGTGCGGGACTTTGCGTGCGATCTAAACTTATCTAAACTTAGCATGCCTAAACTTATCATGCCTAAACTTATCATGCCTAAACTGAGTTTAGGCATGATAAAAATGGTTATCACGCCTAAAGTCTTTAACTGGGTTATCACCGCTTTGTGAATCGAGCCCATGGTGTGGGTCTCCACCCGTCATATTGCCTTAAGACAACCTTCAGCTAAGTTGGGGCCTAGATATATTGGTCCTTATCCCATTACTGAAAAGATTAATGAGGTGGCACACAGGGTGGCTCTTCCGGCCAGTATGAGGGGTGTAAAATCTTTTCATGTTTCATTGTTAAAACCTGCTGTGCATGTGGATTCCTCCCCCTCCCCCCCCCCCCTGTAGTGATTGATGGGGAGCCTGAATATGAAATTGAGGAGATCCTGGATTCTCGCAGGGTGTGGAATTCTGTGCAGTATCTGGTCCACTGCAAGGGTTATGGTCCTGAGGAAAGATCATGGGTACCAGCCAGTCGTCTTCATGCTGAGGAATTAAAACAACAATTTCACTCATCAAATCCTGAGAAACCATTCTGGGCATGTCTGGAGTCCACGCCTCAAGGGGGGGGGGAGGGGTTAATGTTAGGAATGGTGGAATTACCTCAGCGGCGGAGGGCAACGCAACCACCGCTTCCGCGTCTGACGTCATGGTGGCTGTCGCCGCATCGTCACTGGCGTCTCTCACGGCCTCCGGCAGAACAGGGGCTTGATTCACAAAGCGGTGCTAACCTACTTAGCAATTCTAAAGTCTTTAGACGTGCTAACCAGGGTGCTAAGTAGGTTAGCACCGGATTTCTCAATTGAGAAAACCGGTGCTAATCTACTTAGCACCCTGGTTAGCGCGCCTAAAGACTTTAGACGTGCTAAGTAGGTTAGCACCGCTTTGTGAATCAAGCCCCAGGTCTCTCTGCTGCACATCAGGTCAGGTCGGCACGCTTGCGCATGGAGGGGCAGGACCTTTATGGGCTAAGGAGACGAGTCAGCTGACCAGCCAGTCAGCTGACATTTGGCTGCTGTTTTTCTTTGCTGATTGGTGGAAGTATTTCTGGGCGGGACGCTTGGAATTGCCTGTCTGCATTTAAACTTGGAGATGTCAGTAGCTCATTGTCTGTTGTTGCGAATACTTCACGGTGCTAGCGCTCAGACCTTAGTCAGATCCTTGTGTGCTTTCATCCGGCAGGACCCTGGGGATTTCACACTAGACTAGGAAATATATATATTGTATTGTGTAACGATCGGTGTAACACAGAGAGGATCTGATTACCGGTGATCTGCAGTATCACTGGGAATACAGATATATACCAGATTATTGATGATCTGCAGTATCATCGATAATCAGATATATAGGCTAACCTCTGGACACCTGAGTAGAGTAGTAGTGTTTGGTGCAACAGTAATACTTAGAGGACTAGGCCTCAGGGCAGTAAGGAGTACTGCACAATTCCTTCCGAAGACCTGAACTCTCCCGGAGGGAGGAGTCAGGCTGAGAGTAGGAAGGACAACCTAGAGTGACACTCAGGAGGGAGTGTCACTACCAGGACTGGGAACCGCCTCTGACAGTAAGGTCGGTTCTCGAGGTCGGACAAACCAGGTAGTAACCACACAGACAGATACAGTACAGATTCACAAGGCATATGTGGGGTCTAATAAACAAGCAGGGTTCGGCAACAGGGTATCAGAGATATCGAGGTACAGAATCAGGAGGCAGATGCAGAGTCTTAGGGCGAGCCGGGGTTCGGCAACAGAGAATCAGAATAGCAAGGTACAGGATCAGAGTTCAGAAGAATAGTCAGGCAAGCAGAAGGTCATAACAGATAATACAGTATAATTTCCTAACGCTAAGGTGTGAGATCCGTGGCCGTCAACACCTTTGGAAACTATGCTAGAACACAGATACAGACAGGTCTGAGTGCTACCACGTTGTGTTCGCAACGCCAGACAACCAGCAACTGAATAGCCAGCAGTATATATACACAGCTGCTTTCCAGCACCTCCCTAAGTGCTGGACCTATGAGAGGACACCGAATTGTCAGCTGACCAGCTTGGTCAGCTGACCTACTTCTGGTTGCCATATAAGTTTTGCCTCTCTGCGATTCTGAATCTTGGTGGACTATCACTCCCAGCCACACCAGTACTGTCTGGTGTGCGGCCTCCCCGCGCTGGGTCAGACTACTCGAAACAGGCCCATGCGCGCTAACCGCCGCGTCCGACGCAGCAGTTTTTCCGCGTTCTGCGACGCCATGCGTGGAAAGAGCCGCCTCCCGCTGACTCATGGCGGCGGCTCTTCCACGTTTCTTCACATATTGATTACTTGTTGTTGACTCTTTGCCTGTTCTTGACTCTGATTCTACCTTACGATTCTGTACCTCTGCCAATCTGATCTGTTGCCGACTTCTGCCTGAATACTTACTCTGATTCTGCCTTACGATTCTGTACCTTTACCAATCTGATCTGTTTCCAACTTTTGCCTGTCTGACCTCGCTCCCACCAGTGGGCCTTCGCCACTGGGGGTTACTCCTCACCCCCACCAGTGGGCCCTCGCCACTGGGAGTTACTACCTTTGTATTGCTATTATAAATGTTGATGTGTAAACGTGTGCACCAATCACTTGCATAATACATCTATTAAAGTATACTGACGTCTGTAGCGCGCTGAGCTGATCACTGCTGATCATTACAGCGTTTAGCACACAATGTGATGCCCGTGAAGGTTTACGCTTGTAAAGACTTACGTGCACGCGCTAATGCGGCAAAGTGCGCGCATTAACACGCGAACACCTTCGTTAGCGTGCGTATGTAAATCTTTACGTGCCTAAACCTTCACGCACATCACATTGCATGTTAATTGGATAGCACGGTCGTGCTAGGCATTAGCATGGCTTTGTGAATTAAGCCCATGGCATTATAACGGACACAGTAATGCCACCGGCGTACCTACCGGGGATGCGACCCCCTCAGCCGCAGGGGGGCCCGGGGCTGCTCTGGGGCCCGCTCACTGTGCGTGGGGGGAGCGCTGCTCTGGACCCCCCAGCAAGGTGCTCAACTGGCCGCAGCGTCTAATAGACGCTGCGCCAGTTCATTCCCCGCAGCCCCGCTCCAGCAGCCTGCATAGTCTCCGGCAGGCAGAGCAGGGCTACGGCAAGATGGCCGCCGAAGAAGCCCTACACTGGAGACTATTTGTGTCTCTAGTACAGGGCTTCGGCAGCCATCTTGCCGTAGCCCTGCACTCTGCCTGTCAGCGCGGGAGATGTGCTGCAGGAGGACTCGGGGAGCTGCGTGCCAGATGCCGGGAGAGGAGAAGACTTCTGTCAGGTAAGTGAATATTGTTTTTTTTTCACAGGTGCATTTTTTTTTCTAGTGTCTGCTGCCTACATTGTGATTTTCAGGTGTCTGCTGCACTAGAGTGACCAGACGTCCCGGATTGCCCGGGACACGTCCCGGATTCGGGGTCCGCTGTCCCAGGCTTAATGAGGTCCCGGGAAACGTCCCGCTTTCAGCAGCGGGACGTCCCGGCCTCGGGACTCTGGCCACTCTCTCCTCAATGAACTGGCAGCGGCGTCTATAGACGCCGTGCCAGTTCATTGCCCGCAGCCCCGCTCCAGCCTCCTCTTCCGGTGTCTGTTTCCGACACCGGCAGGCGAGCAGGGCTACGGCAAGATGGCTGCCGGAGCCCTGTACTGGAGACCTATTTGTGTCACTAGTACAGGGCTTCAGGCGCCATCTTGCCGTAGCCCTGTCAGCGCGGGAGACCAGAGCAGGAGGAACAAGACGGTCCCGGGACGGAGCAGCGCGCCAGAGGCCGGACACTTCTGGCAGGTGAGTAAATGCTTTCTTTTCCAGGTGAAATGTTTGCCCGCATTGTTTCTTTTCCAGGTGAAATGTTTGCCCGCATTGTTTCTTTTCCAGGTGAAATGTTTGCCCGCATTGTTTCTTTTCCAGGTGAAATGTTTGCCCGCATTGTTTCTTTTCCAGGTGAAATGTTTGCCCGCATTGTTTCTTTTCCAGGTGAAATGTTTGCCCGCATTGTTTCTTTTCCAGGTGAAATGTTTGCCCGCATTGTTTCTTTTCTGGTGAAATGTTTGCCCGCATTGTTTCTTTTCCAGGTGAAATGTTTGCCCGCATTGTTTCTTTTCCGGTGAAATGTTTGCCCGCATTGTTTCTTTTCTGGTGAAATGTTTGCCCGCATTGTTTCTTTTCTGGTGAAATGTTTGCCCGCATTGTTTCTTTTCTAGTGAAATGTTATTGTTTGCCCGCATTGTTTCTTTTCTGGCGAAATGTTTGCCTGCAGTGCGTTTCTTTTCTGGCGAAATGTTTGCCCGCAGTGCGTTTCTTTTCTGGTGAAATGTTTGGCCGCAGTGCGTTTCTTTTCTGGTGAAATGTTTGCCCGCAGTGCGTTTCTTTTCTGGTGAAATGTTTGGCCGCAGTGCGTTTCTTTTCTGGTGAAATGTTTGCCCGCAGTGCGTTTCTTTTCTGGTGAAATGTTTGCCCGCAGTGCGTTTATTTTGTACTGACATGTTGCCCGCATTGCGTTTATTTTGTACTGACATGTTTGCCCGCATTGCGTTTATTGTCTGGTGAAATGTTTGCCCGCATTGCGTTTATTTTGTACTAACATGTTGCCCGCATTGCGTTTATTTTGTACTGACATGTTTGCCCGCATTGCATTTATTTTATACTGACATGTTGCCTATTGCTTTTATTTTCTGGTGTCCGGGGTAACTGTTACTGCATTTATTATTTAATGGTCATAGATGGCTATGTTTGCTGCTTTGTGGTTACGGTATACTATTAGCATCACACAGTTTCTGCACACCCATGATACAAAGTCTCGTTTGTCCACATCATGGCGTAAACACTGCTTTCTTATGCCTCGCTGTTACATCATTACGTTAGCTCCGCCCATACAATGTCATGGCCACGCCCATTTTTCCGGCGCTCCCCCAGTCTTCGCCGCTGCGTGCTCCTCACTCCTTCCCACTTTTCGACGCGGCGCGCTGCGCGCGCCGCCCCCCCCCCCCCCACGCCCCCCCCCGTCCCAGGTTGGACCCACAAAAATATGGTCACTCTAGCTGCACACATTATGATTTTCTGGTGTCTGCTGCCCACATTATGATTTTCTGGTGTCTGCTGCCCACATTACGATTTTCAGGTGTCTGCTGCCCACATTGCGATTTTCTGGTTACTGCTGCCCACATTGCGATTTTCTGGTCACTGCTGCCCACATTGCGATTTTCTGGTGTCTGCTGCCCACATTAAGATTTTCTGATGTCTGCTGCCCACATTACGATTTTCAGGTGTCTGCTGCCCACATTACGATTTTCTGGTCACTGCTGCCCTCATTGCGATTTTCTGGTCACTGCTGCCCACATTGCGATTTTCTGGTGTCTGCTGCCCACATTACGATTTTTAGGTGCCTGCTGCCCAAATTACGATTTTCAGGTGTCTGCTGCCCACATTATGATTTTCTGGTGTCTGCTGCCCACATTGCGATTTTCAGGTGTCTGCTGCCCACATTACGATTTTCTGGTCACTGCTGCCCACATTGCGATTTTCTGGTCACTGCTGCCCACATTGCGATTTTCAGGTGTCTGCTGCCCACATTAAGATTTTCAGGTGTCTGCTGCCCACATTAAGATTTTCAGGTGTCTGCTGCCCACATTACGATTTTCAGGTGTCTGCTGCCCACATTGCGATTTTCAGGTGTCTGCTGCCCACATTGTGATTTTCTGGTGTCTGCTGCCCACATTACGATTTTCCGGTGTATGCTGCCCACATTAGGATTTTCTGGTCACTGCTGCCCACATTGCGATTTTCTGGTGACTGCTGCCCACATTGCGATTTTCTGGTGACTGCTGCCCACATTGCGATTTTCTGGTGACTGCTGCCCACATAAGGATTTTCTGGTGACTGCTGCCCACATTAGGATTTTCTGGTGTGTGCTGCCCACATTATGATATTCTGGTGACTGACTGCTGCCCACATTAGGATTTTCTGGTGACCGCTGCCCACATTACGATATTCTGGTGACTGCTGCCCACATTAGGATTTTCTGGTGACTGATGCCCACATTGCGATTTTCTGGTGACTGCTGCCCACATGGCGATTTTCTGGTGAACTCTGCCCACATTACGATTTTCTGGCCCACATTACGATTTTCTGGTGAACACTGCCCACGTTACGATTGTCTGGTGAATGCTGTCCACGTTACGATTTTCTGGTGAACGCTGCCCACATTACGATTTTCTGGCCCACATTACGATTTTCTGGTGAACACTGCCCACGTTACGATTGTCTGGTGAATGCTGTCCATGTTACAATTTTCTGGTGAACGCTGCCCACATTACGATTTTCTGGTGAACTCTGCCCACATTACGATTTTCTGTCCCACATTACGATATTCTGGTGAACGCTGCCCACATTACGATTGTCTGGTGAATGCTGTCCACGTTACAATTTTCTGGTGACTGCTGCTCACGTTACGATTTTCTGGTGACTGGTGCCCACATTACGATTTTCTGGTGAACTCTGCCCACATTACGATTTTCTGGTGAACTCGGCCCACATTACGATTTTCTGGCCCACATTACGATTGTCTGGTAAAATGCTGCCCACTTTACAATTAATTTACAGTGAAACGCTGCCCCATTACGATTATTTGGCACCTATGGGGGGGCCCCATCCAAATATTCGCAGGGGGGCCCAGTGATTTCTAGTTACGCCCCTGAGTAATGCAGTGCAATTCAAGCTCCATGAACAGTTCACACCTCATCAGTTGTAACTTTACAACACAGTTGTATTGTTACAACACAGAACATGCAGTGTTAGTCAATGAAGGTGCACATTGGTCAGTTGCTTCTTTGAGTGTTACATCACCGCAAATATTTTTGGTCATGTTACATGTCCCCCACACAGGGGGACATTAGACGCAGCGGGTAATTGACCCTGGACGCCTCAAACGACTGGGAAAATCGGGATCGGAATGCCGCATTAGCGCAAATGCCAGCAAAAGCCCGGTACTAACGCTTTCAATCACTTGAATAGTAGCATTTAGCGACGAGTCCCAGATGCCGGTGGTAAACGCCTGTGTGGACTAACCCTAATATAGGCACCCATTTTGTGTAGTCACAGACAACTGAAGTGTGTTTTCATCTAACATTGTTCACCTACTTCAGACAAGTGAGGATAATCTGTGCTCCAGGTCCTGTACCAGATAACAGTAACCTTCAACTGAAAATCCACACCTGCCTACAGCAATAATCATTCGTAGCTCCCAACTGTCCCTCTTTGGAAACCCTGTCCCTCTGTCTTCCTCATTTGTCCCTCTTTCAGGACTGATGTACAGATCTATGTAAATATATGTATTTTTTTTTTACTGAAAATGTGTTTTTATTGACTAGAAACTTTATTCCCATCCTTTAAAATTGATATATTTATTACTTTCAAATGTTAATATGAAGGAAAATGGTATACGTGACTAGGGGTATGCCGGGGGTGTGGTTAAGGGTGTGGCTTAATTGTCCCTCTTTCTTATCTCAAAATGTTGGGTGGTATGATCATTGCTGCCAATAGATTTTAGATGAAACTTAATTGCTGCTCTATAATCATGCACAGTGGCAGTTCATCTCAAACCCTGCTGAGCTTTGGGTTTCGTAAATGGTAATCATTAAATCTGAATCCCCATATAGTGACCAATTTATACTATAAAAGTGATATGTGTTTATAAACAAAATAGATATATGCGGGTAGTTCCTGTATAATATTAAAACTTGAAACAGTGCAGTGACAGTAAACATACAGCCCTTGGTGGGCTCCTTTCCTGAAGAATGTGAGGTATTGAGGTATTTAAAATTATAACATTTCAGAACGGCTTTAAAACCTAATTCCAGGAAATAATATTTTTTGAATAGTGAGTAAAGGGGGATAGAAACTTTTCAGAGCCTTTTCGGAATCTGTGTCTACTTTCAAGATATTTTCCCTTGCTTGCTGTCCCTGGGACCCCATCAAGTTTCATGGCTTTAGAAAGGAAATGAATCTGCTATACCAGGGGTCCCCAACCACCGGGCCGCGGCCCATTGCCGGTCCGTGGGCAGTTGCCAGCTGGGCCGCGGTGGGTCTGGCCTCTCGCCCCTCCTCCCCCCGCGGCCGCTGCTCCTGTCACCTTATGAGCTGGCGGCCGCTTCCTGTCACAGATTCCCCGTAGCCGCTCTCCTCTGTGTATCATCTCCTATTACAGCAGCGCGTCGCACGGCTGCTGTAAGGAGGGAAGGAGGCGGGGCAGCGGCTTCCTGTAGCGGCGTTCGCCATTACCATGGGAACCGCTGCCCCGCCTCCTTCCCTCCTTAGAGCAGCCGTGCGACGCGCTGCTGTAAATAGAAGATGCTACACGGAGGAGAGCGGCTACGGGGAATCTGTGACAAGAAGCGGCCGCCAGCTCATAAAGTGACAGGAGCGGCGGCCGCGGGGGGGAGGGTGGCCTACACTGGGGCACATGGGGCGCTATACTGGGGCACATGGGGCGCGGCCTATGGGGCACTATTCTAGCTATACTGGGGCACATGGGGCGCTACACTGGGGCACATGGGGAACTATTCTAGCTATACTGGGGCACATGGGGCACTACACTGGGGCACATGGGGCACTATTCTAGCTATACTGGGGCACTATTCTAGCTATACTGGGGCACATGGGGCACTATACTAGCTATACTGGGGCACTTGGGGCACTATACTAGCTATACTGGGGCACACTGGGCACTATACTAGCTATACTGGGGCACATGGGGCACTATACTAGCTATACTGGGGCACTATACTAGCTATACTGGGGCACACTGGGCACTATACTAGCTGTACTAGGGTAACTAGACTCCCTATACTGGGGCAACTGTGCTTTGTCTTTGTTCAGGGGGATCCGTTTTAAAAACCTGAACGTACGGTCTGGATTTGCAGCAACGGATGGTCCGGACTGTGATCGCTCCCGCATACACGGAGGGGTAGTGGAGGGCAATGTAAAAACGGATCCCCCTCTACACAGGCAGTTTTGGACACAGAAACAAATCAGTTTCTGTTTTCCAGCCTGTGGGTGGGGAGGGGGCCGCCTTGCTGGAGGGAGTAGCAGCGAGGATGGGGGTGACAGCGGTCGGCGGGGATGGGGGGGTCGCCCCCCCCCCCTCACCTGGGTCTCCCCCTGCAGCTACTGGTGCAAAATTTGTTAAAATGTAAAGTTTGCGGCGAGCAGGGAGCTTACCTTCTCTCAACTTCCTGCGCTCGCTGCATCACTTCCTGAAATGCCATCCTCCGAAGTATAGAGGGCGACATTGCAGGAAGTCAAGCGGCAAGTGGTGGAATGCAAGGAGAGAAGGTATGCTACCTGCATAATTTACATTTTAACAAGTTTTGCACAAATAGCTTGAGGGGAGAAGGGACAGGGGAGCTAGGTGACCCCCCCCCCCCCCTGCCGAACGCAGTCAACCCCGTCCTGGCTTCTCCCCATCCAGTGCGCCGGAGGCGCCCCCCCCTTACATTTCCATGGACTGGAAACGCTTGCTCCAAACATTTAAAAAGTTAAAAACGGGAGAATGAGTTGAACTTACCCAGGGCTTCTAATGGTCCCCTGCAGGCATCCTGTGCCCGCGCAGCCACTCACCGATGCTCTGGCCCCGCCTCCGGTTCACTTCTGGAATTTCAGACTTTAAAGTCCACTGCACCTGCGTTGCCGTGTCCTCGCTTCCCCTGATGTCACCAGGAGCGCACGGCGCAGACTATACTGGGCCTGTGTAGTAAGCTCCTGGTGCCATCATCGGGAGTGAGGGAGTGAGGACACGGCAACGCAGGCGCAGTGGTTTTCAGACTTTAAAGTCTGAAATTCCATAAGTGAACTGGAGGCGGGGCAGGAGCATTGGGGAGTGGCTGTGCGGGCACAGGATGTCTGTGGGGGACCATTAGAAGCCCCGGGTAACTTCAACTCATTTTCCCCTGCAGATAAAAACACTTAGACTTAAAGGAAACGTTAGTCAATCTATGCTACCCCTACATCTACTTACCCGGGGTCCTTGCAGCCGACAAGTCCCTCGTTGCAGCTCTGCTCCCAGCACATACATACACACACAGCCATATTATTTTACTACATGAGAGCACATGCTATATAGAGGAACAACAATGACATGCTGAACATAAGATATAGTATTTACTGTAACTTTGGCAAAACATTCAGAATGTCACTGATTGATACTGTAATTACAGGATGTTGGACTCAGTATGAGACAACAAGCTCTCAATGAGGCAGTCAGTCTCTCAAACTCTTCCCCCTCCGGGCCCCCTGTGGCTTCTGGGCCCCCCTGTGGAGGCATCCCTTGCAGGGTCTATTGTTACGCCCCTGCATGACTGGATGGGTTCTGTAGTCCATCACTTGAAGCAGGTAATTCCTGTGCGCATCTCCTAAGTGAGCAGTGGTCAGTGTCAGCCTTCTCAAATTGACTGCAATTTCACAGTGTATAGCAACAGGCTCTCAAACTTGTGTCCACTGTAGTCTTGTCTAGATTCTATTACTGAGACCAGGAGTTCAGAGTCTGCTATTCTGACTGCAGCTCTGATAAGGCAATGGGCTTGATTCACTAAACCTTGATAACTCAAATATTACACCTTATCAAAGATATCACACCTTATCAAAGTTAACACGCCTTATCAGAGTAGCATAGTGAGCGCTACAAACCCGCAGGGGCTCAGGGCAGGACGAGTGCCATTGGCAATTAGCAAGCATAAGTTCGTAGCGCTTGTTATGCTACTTTGATAAGGCGTGTTAACTTTGATAAGGTGTGATATATTTTCATAAGGTGTGATATCTTTTCATAAGGTGTGATATCTTTGATAAGGTGTGATATTTGAGTTATCACGGTTTAGTGAATCAAGCCCAATATGTTGAGTTCCTCGTGCACCCTGTCTCAGCCTGCTCTTTTGCGGTGTGTGCACATGTGAGTGCCTGGTCACCTGGAAGGCGATTGCTTCATTGAGAGAGCATTTAGGGATTGCATTTCCCAGAAACCCCTGTTCTTGCATTGGCAGTCCTGCCTTGCTTTGCTGACCGCTCAGTACCGATCTCCTAGTTCCGGTCTTGCCTTGCCTTGTCAGAGCCTTCATCCATGCATTCTGTATCCTGTCGGTCCTGTCTTGCCTGTAGTCTGCATTATCTCCCAGGTCCTGTCTTGGCCTTGTCTTGTCCGAGCCTGGTTCCATGCATCTTGATTGCAGGCATTCTGAATTCTGATTGTCCTGTCTTGCCTGGAACCTGCATCTTGGTTGCATGCATTCCGATTCTTGTGTCCTGATCAGCCTCATCTTGCCTGGAATCCTTTGAGTCCTGCATACCCTGTTGTGTGAATTCTGTGAGTCTTGTTCCTGTTGCACGAGTTATGCAAATCCAGAATACTGTGTTCTTAATACTGTTACTGGATATCTAGTCTGCAATCACTGAGCTGTTCAAGAAACCTGCAAAGAACTGTACTCATACCTGCTTGGATTAGATGTCCTGTTTATCATCACTGTAAAAATGCACCATACAATGGGCTTGATTCATAAAGCAGTGCTAAGTGTTAGCACGCTTGTGAAAAGCCCCTTATCACGCCCAAACACTCGCGCGCAAAGTCCCGCGCTCAAAACTTTGCGCGCGCACACATCACATCGCGGTGCGACTTTAACGACGCATCATGCTCCATTAAAGTCGCAGAACCAAAGGAGAACAAATGGTTGGCACTACAGCGGTATGACATGCATAACTCAGCTTCAGAGACATGCAGATTGCACAGGAGGACTACAAACACCCCTCTTCTTTGGAACCTCTTCAGCGTGCTCAAGCGAAAGCATCAAGTGGCAAGCAAACAAAAGAAAGCAGGAAAGCTGGCACTGCTGCAAGTGTTCGATTTAATATAGCATGGATAAAGTGCAGACGTGCAACATCTTGCAAAAATAGCATGGAAAAACACATACCC
This sequence comes from Hyperolius riggenbachi, assembly GCF_040937935.1. NCBI lineage: Eukaryota > Metazoa > Chordata > Amphibia > Anura > Hyperoliidae > Hyperolius > Hyperolius riggenbachi. The sequence continues at coordinate 263,927,032 of NC_090647.1, read as the reverse complement.
TGGTGAGAGGAGGCGTAGGTGGTGGTGAGTGCTGGGCACAGGATGCCTGACGGCCGTTTCGCGCTGGATAGCGCTTCTACAGAGGCTGCAACCATATTGAGCAAAGGCTTCTGGTTAAATACTATCCAGAGACGGCGTTTAGCGTTACTTCCGGTGGCAGCGCCGCCCATACTTCCGCGTCACGTTTGCGTACATATTGACGCATTGCGTCAACGTACTTTACACGCATACGTAAATCCGCATAGCGCCTGTAACGTACGCATGTCTATTGGGTACATGCGTACTGCATTATTATGCATACGGCGCATGGGTAAAAATGGTCGCATAGGGTGGGTAAAAAACTCCTCCTAGCGGCCGCACATAGGAAGGGCCCGACTCAGACAAACCCACACCTTAGGTTCAAAAGGTGGGAAGAGAGGAAAGATGGGAAAGGGAAAGAAAAGGGGAGCAGAAAAAAATAGGGTGAAAGATCAGGGGATCCTGAATGGGTGAAATAAAGTAAAACCCTTGATGTCAGTGTGACTGAGTCGTGCTCCATAAAATTACAAAATTTATAAATTGAAAGCACATTATGCTGTATAAAGCTAAATACAAGTGCCAATAAAAAAAGGGAAGGGAAGGAAATAGGGAGGCAAGATTATATGTGGTAGTGAAATAGCCCACATCCCTTGGCGGATTACCGCCAACAGGGATGAGCATAACATGGATGATAATAGGGAGAGGGTGGGTAAGCAACTGGTATTCGCACCATCCTCCAAAATAGTAGCAATATAAAAGATGGTAGGTTACATAAAGAGCATTAAACATCAGGATAAGACAAGACATGATATAACAATACACACAGGAAGAACCAGGGGTAGGGGAGGAGGGAAAGGTCTCAAGGGTCAAGGAAGCATGACAAGTCTGTATGGTCATTAAGACCTAAAGGTCCCATGGCTCCTGACTGCAGGATTAGCATTGCTTCTTCTCTTTTTAATTGTTTCTCCCTGTCCCCACCTCTAGACAGGGGTGGGACATGGATGATTCCTGCAAACTTCAACTTAGTAGGGTCATTCCCATGACTTTCTCGCATATGCTGAATTACCCTTGGAGAACCTTTTCCAGATTTCAGAGAGTTAAAATGTTCTCTGAAACATTCATTAATTGATCTCGTCGTCTCCCCTATATAGAATCTACCACAGGGGCACCATATTGTGTAAACAACAAATCGTGTTTGACATGTAAATAAAGACCGCACGGCAACCCACTGTCATTTGACTACACGATTTGCAATGCCCACATCTGTGGTTGCCCCGGGGGCCGCCTTCACGCAGCCAATCACTTCCACGTGCCGTCTTGAACTCACTCCTGCTCACTAACGAGCCTATTGTGGGTGACCTTCTGAAAGAGAATAGTGGTCCTTCAGTCACTAAGGGCTTCAAAATGGGGTCTCTGGTTAGAATGTCCCAATTCTTTTTGATCACTTTCTTTAGATGGTCTGCCATGTTCGTATAGCCAAAGGAGAAGGGAATTTTACGTTGTGCGGCAAGATTTGTTGTTTTCCTTCTTAAGAGGTCTGATCTCTTAATATGATTGCTTTTACTGAAAGCCTCTTGAATTTTTTGTTCCCTGTATCCTCTAGCCCAGCGTTTTTCAACCAGTGTTCCGCGGCACACTAGTGTGCCGCGGAACGTTGCCTGGTGTGCCGTCCTCTTATCCCCCCTCCCGCACGTCCCCGCGGCCGCCGCTGCTATTACCTTAGCAGCGGTCGCTCTCCCCTCTCCAGCGCATGTTTTTATTCTAGCAGCGTATCTCCCGGCTGCTCTTTGTGTGATGCGCAGGAGGCAGGGCTCGGTTTCCATAGTAACGGCGATACATATCGCCGTTACAGGAAGCCGCTGCCCTGCCTCCTTCCGCATCACACAGAGCAGCCGGAGATACGCTGCTTGAAATATACACGCGCCGGAGAGGGGAGGGGCGGCAGCTGTTAAGGTAATAACAGCGGCGGGGACGGGCGGGAGGAACTATCCTGGGGCACTATACTGACTATCCTGGGGCACTATACTGGCTATACTGGGGCACTATTCTGGGGCACTATACTAGCTATACTGGGGCACTATTCTGGCTATACTGGGGCACTATACTAGCTATACTGGGGGGCTATACTGGGGCACTATACTGGCTATACTGACTATACTGGGGCACTACACTGGGGCACTATTCTGGCTATACTGGGGCACTATACTGGGGGGCTATACTGGGGCACTATACTGGCTATACTGACTATACTGGGACACTATTCTGGCTATACTGGGGCACTATTCTGGCAATACTGGGGCACTATACTAGCTATACTGGGGGGCTATACTGGGGCACTATACTGGCTTTACTGACTATACTGGGGCACTATACTGGCTATACTGGGGCACTATTCTGGGGCAATATACTAGCTATACTGGGGCACTATACTGGGGCACTATTCTGGCTATACTGGGGCACTATACTGGCTATTCTGGGGCACTATACTAGCTATACTGGGGCACTATTCTGGCTATACTAGGGCACTATACTGGCTATACTGGTGCACTATACTAGCTATACTGGGGCACTATACTGGGGCACTATACTGGGGCACTATACTGGCTATACTGGGGCGCTATACTGGGGCACTATACTGGGGCACTATACTAGCTATACTGGGGGGCTATACTGGGGCACTATACTGGCTATACTGGGGCACTATTCTGGGGCATTATACTACCTATACTGGGGCACTATACTGGCTATAATGGGGCACTATACTAGCTATACTGGGGCACTATACTGGCTATACTGGGGCGCTATACTGGGGCACTATACTAGCTATACTGGGGCACTATACTAGCTATACTGGGGGGCTATACTGGGGCACTATACTGTCTATACTGGGGCACTATACTAGCTATACTGGGGCACTATACTGGGGCGCTATACTAGCTATACTGGGGCACTATACTGGCTATACTGGGGCACTATACTGGGGCACTATACTAGCTACACTGGGGCAACTATGCTAGCTATGCAGCCGCACCCCAGGCCCCCCCCCCCCATAGCCTGCTGCGCACGGCACTGTCCACTAGGCCGCGCAAACAACCGAGGGCCGCATCCCCCCGCCCCCCCGCGCCGTTCCCCGGAGAAAAATTTGGTCAGACAGTGTTCCCCGGGCCGGAAAAGGTTGGGAACCACTGCTCTAGCCAACAGTCTCACTCCCAGTTCCTCAGATTGTTTGCGGAAATCCGCATCGTTTGCATTATTGCGGCGTAATCTGAGGAACTGGGAGTAAGGCAGGGTCCTGCCAACGTGGGCGGGGTGAAAGCTTAATTTGTGCAGTAGGGCGTTACTTGCTGTGGGTTTGCGATATCCCTTGGGTATTAAGCTGTTCCCACTGACTGTCAACTCAAGGTCGAGGAAAGCAATTTTCTCTGAGTGAATGTCAGCCGTGAAGGCCATATTTACAACATTACAATTAATGTAAGATAAAAAACTAAAAAAGGAATCACGAGTCCCGGACCAAAATACCAAGATGTCGTCCACATACCTGGACCACATCCTGAGGCTCGCCCTGTATGGATTGTCCTCTGAATGTATAAAAAGTTCTTCCCACCATGCTAGGAATATGTTGGCATACGTGCAGGAAACCGCCGTCCCCATGGCGGTGCCCGCCACCTGCCAGTACCATCTCCTATCAAAAAGAAAAGCATTGTGGGTCAATACAAACAGTAGGCATTCGCAGATAAAGTCCTTACAAACTGTAGTTTTCTCGGTTTTGTCCAAAAAGTGTCTGACGGCAATAATGCCCAAAGTATGGGATATACGGCTGTAAAGACTTTTAACGTCTATAGTAGCTAAAAAATCGCCAGTATGCCATTTTAGATCCTCAAGGCCCCTAAGCACATCCATGGTGTCCCAGAGGTGAGAGGGTATCTCCTCCAAAAGCGGCCTCAGGACGTGGTCCAGATACCTGGATAACCTCTCAGTGGTCGACCCCATGCCGGAGACAATGGGGCGACCCGGAGGGTTGGTCCGGGACTTGTGAACCTTGGGTATGTGATACCAAATGGGCCTGGTGGGATGGGATAAGACCACTAGCCAGTGAAGGGGACAAGGCTCCTATTTCTACTCCTTTCCTTAGGAGAGATCTTAGTTGGTCTAGAAAATGGTTGGTAGGATCTCTTGACAATGGCCGATATGTGGTCTTATCCTGCAACTGACTTAGGGCCTCTTCTTGGTACTGCTTTGTGGACATAACAACAGCTACTCCGCCTTTATCAGCTCTTTTGATCTGCAAGTCTGGTCTAGATCGCAACCACTTCAAAGCATGTTTCTCTTTTGCTGTAATGTTATCTGCCACTTTTGGATATATTTCTGTCTTCAGTTCACGTTCGACTACCTTTTGAAAGATGTCTAGGCTAGATCCTGTTTGTACCGGAAATGGTGCTACAGACCTACAAGGTTTGAATTTGGGGGGTAGGACCTCACTTTGGTTATTTCCGCTCATCGTGCTATCCTCCAATTCACATAAAAGCTCAAGGTTCTTAAGGTCCTGTTCATCCCAAACAAACTGAGGGCTGAAGCCCAGAGGGCCCACTTGTGAGTTGCCCCAAACTATGTCTGCCGGCTTGGCATCCTTCAGGTCCTGCTTGGCGAAATGTAGCTGTATATTAAGACGACTGATGTTTTTGTACAGGTCTACTTTAAATTTTGGAAAATCAAAGTTAGTACTTAATGCAAAGTTCAGGCCTTTTTGAAGTAAAGATACCGTGCCGTCAGGGAGGTCCTCTTTGGAGAGATTAAGGATTTCCAACAGCTCTGGGGTTCCCCCCGTTAAATTCAATGCCTCTTCCATTTCGGTTCTCTCGGGGGTTTCCTGTCCTCCCAGGACAAGCGTTTTCCTTTCCTTTTTTGTTTTGGTTTTGCTCCTCCCCCTCTTTGTGCGCCGCCTAAAGGGTGATCCGGTTTGTTCGTATCTGGGTCAGATGGATTAGCTGGTTTAACCTCGTCGTCACTGGATTCAGTATCCGTTGTCCAGTGTCCTTTCCCTTTTCTGGGTGTTCCCCGTCTAACTCCTCTTTGCCAGGAAAAAACCTTTTGAGGGCGTAGTCCTCCTTGTCTCTTTGAAATTTCCTTAGTTTGCGCTCCTTTATGTTGTCTTGCACTCCAGAGTACTTCTTGTCGATTTTTTTCAACGTTTTCATGTACTGAGATCTCTCGACTAGATTCTCATACTGCCTTTTGGCTGTCTCAATCTCTTTAAGGGTTTTCGTGTGCTCTTCCTTAGTGCGTTCCAGGACGATGTTTTGCAGATTGGTTGCATGTAGCAAGTACGCATCTTTCCATTCCTTAACAAATTTATCATCGTCTTGGTATTCTGAAGGCTCTACATATCTGCGAAAGCCTCGTGCTGTCATCTGATCATCTTTATACTGTTGGAGAGTGGTCCCTGTCCAGAATAGCTTCACCAACTTCTCACTTAATCTTTCCAAGTTAGATTCAATAAACCTAGCACCCACCGTTTTATTTGATGTTGTGGTGTTGGCAGAAGTCTTGAAGAAATTCTTAACATCATTTCTGCCGTCCTCCACAATAGTGCATGCCTGCTCGTCCTCGCTTGAAGACGTGTCATCATCCGAATTTAATTGCACATCACAGTCCTGTCCGGATACTGTCGACATCCCTGTGTCAAACCTTACAAGTGAGATACAGAACCAAAGGAGAACAAATGGTTGGCACTACAGCGGTATGACATGCATAACTCAGCTTCAGAGAAATGCAGATTGCACAGGAGGACTACAAACACCCCTCTTCTTTGGAACCTCTTCAGCGTGCTCAAGCGAAAGCATCAAGTGGCAAGCAAACAAAAGAAAGCAGGAAAGCTGGCACTGCTGCAAGTGTTCGATTTAATATAGCATGGATAAAGTGCAGACGTGCAACATCTTGCAAAAATAGCATGGAAAAACACATACCCTGGTGAGAGGAGGCGTAGGTAGTGGTGAGTGCTGGGCACAGGATGCCTGACGGCCGTTTCGCGCTGGATAGCGCTTCTATGGAGGCTGTAACCATATTGAGCAAAGGCTTCTGGTTAAATACTATCCAGAGCCGGCGTTTAGCGTTACTTCCGGTGGCAGCGCCGCCCATACTTCCGCGTCACGGGGGCGTACGTATTGACGCATTGCGTCAACGTATTTCACACGCATACGTAAATCCGCATAGCGCCTGTAACGTACGCATGTCTATTGGGTACATGCGTACTGCATTATTATGCATACGGCGCATGGGTAAAAATGGTCGCATAGGGTGGGTAAAAAACTCCCCCTAGCGGCCGCACATAGGAAGGGCCCGACTCAGACAAACCCACACCTTAGGTTCAAAAGGTGGGAAGAGAGGAAAGATGGGAAAGGGAAAGAAAAGGGGAGCAGAAAAAAATAGGGTGAAAGATCAGGGGATCCTGAATGGGTGAAATAAAGTAAAACCCTTGGTGTCAGTGTGACTGAGTCGTGCTCCATAAAATTACAAAATTTATAAATTGAAAGCACATTATGCTGTATAAAGCTAAATACAAGTGCCAATAAAAAAAAGGGAAGGGAAGGAAATAGGGAGGCAAGATTTTATGGGGAAGTAAAATAGCCCACATCCCTTGGCGGATTACCGCCAACAGGGATGGAGCACGACTCAGTCACACTGACACCAAGGATTTTACTTTATTTCACCCATTCACGATCTTCTGAACTTTCACCCTATTTTTTTAGTACGTTGACGCAATGTGTCAATACGTACGCACACGTGACGCGGAAGTATGGGCGGCGCTGCCACCGGAAGTAACGCTAAACGCCGGCTCTGGATAGTATTTAACCAGAAGCCATTGCCCAATATGGTTGCAGCCTCCGTAGAAGCGCTATCCAGCGCAAAACGGCTGTCAGGCTTCCTGTGCCCAGCACCCACCACCACCTACGCCTCCTCTCACCAGGGTATGTGTTTTTCCATGCTATTTTTGCAAGATGTTGCACGTCTGCACTTTATCCATGCTATATTAAATCGAACACTTGCAGCAGTGCCAGCTTTCCTGCTTTCTTTTGTTTGCTTGCCATTAAAGTCGCACCTGATGCGACTTTATAAGGGCATCGGGTGCGCCGTTAAAGTCGCACAGCGATGCGATGTTTCGAGCGCACCACGCTTTGCGCGCGGGACTTTGCGCGCGAACAGGTGTACACAGCGGTGCTAACACAGTTAGTGCTATAGTTATCACGCCTAAAAGTTTTTAGGCGTGCTAACTGGGTTAGCACCGCTTTGTGAATCAAGCCCAATGTATTCTGGTTTTCTGCACATTATTGGGAGTAGCTGCCGTGCAGAGCGCGGCTAAATCGGGACAATGGGCTGACGTCTGGAATAAACATTACTGTTGCCATATCTTTGATTACTAACAATACAGTATGTTGCTGATGATCAGGCATGGCCAAACATTGCGATTTTGCAATTGGAAATGTTACCATGAAAATTTGCCAACTGGAAATTTGCTGAGAGCCTCATTGACTTGAATAGCAGGCGACAATTAAAAACCTTCAGGGCATCTCTGAGGTCACAATTTCTTTTAAAAAGTTGTAGAAAGTGTAGAAAAATCCAGACCAGCAAAGGGGTATTGTCACAAATGTCTATCATACAGGGTTTGTTTGTTGTTGTTGTGAGCACTGATATCACAGTACGGTCTGTTACACAGGTGTTTCTGTGACACTAAGTGGGGGTAACTGCACACGTCGTGTCACAAAAGTCAGACAATAATTACTTTTGCCCAGTGAGGTTGGGCTATAATGGTGACACAGCCTCACACTACACTGTAAATGGGGGTGTTGTGTTGCTACAACACACCACACAAAAGCAATAACAAAATAAGTATAACGGTCAAACGCACGGTGAGCTCTCAAAAGGACTGTTGTGATCAGGAAGAGTCTTCAGAAGACTATTGGGGAGGTCGCTAGCTGGTGCATTGCAAGTAGCAAGAGCACCTAGGAGGAAGCTACACAGCTCAATAAGTTACCAAAGTTACCATGTAACAATAAGTTACCAAAATATCCAATCTCTCACTCACTATCTTCGGCAGCAGCTCTGCTCCCTTCACTGACTAATGCTTAATAAAAATAGCCGGTGGGATTGTGGAGTGGTCCGGGTGGTGAGTGGTGATCAAATCTGATTGGCTGTCCTCTCCCAGGGTGAAGGGTCGAAAAACATGGCACTATGGGAAGGTATAGGGCAGGCACAAACCACATGCATAGTTTACGCTAATCACTAGGAACAGTTTTGCCAGCAAACAGGATCTGCCATCCCTACTACTGATACTCATTTTCAGCGTATGCTTGCCTTTTACTATTAGTGAATCACTACAGTATGTAGGATAGTTTGTTTATTACACCTTTCAAGTTACATGTATGCATTACTTTATGCTTTAGTGCTCCTTTTTTGACAATCCAGTAAGATTTACAACCACATCTCAAGACAGTCTTTGCTCAGGAGGGACTATGAGGTTACATTTTCAGTGGTTATTGTGATATCCTACAGGGCTATCCCTGTGCCAGATGTTAATCCCTATATGGCTCAGAACTGATTAACTTGTGTTGATTTTTTTGTCTATTGCCGAATAAAGTGTATTGTGATAAACCTTTTGATAGCTTGCATCATTACCTAGTCAGCTGGTGTTGCTACACAGAGGTATTGATAAAGGTTCCAGCTCCACCTGTTGTCTCTTCTATATAAGTGGAACACATTTTCAGCCTCTGTTATACAAGATTACAGCCTTAGGTTGAAGACAAAAGAATAACTGTTTTCAGGAAAAATATTCATGTTCTTGCTCTGCTTTGATAAGTGATTTCAGCAAATAGTCACTTTTTTCTATCTTGTTAACTTCTCAATGCATCTAATTTCAGAAAGCAACATTGGAGACGATTCTCATCAGCAAATTAAATGACAGCTCCAGTTTTGATTTTTTTTCCCCTTACTTACAAAGCCCATTCTTTACTTGTCTGAGCATGGACTATTTTCATAACATTCCAAACACTGATTCATCTGATGCATGCTTCAAATTCTTCAAAGCAGCAGCTTTTAGTCAGCATTTCATATTTGCAGCCCACCACATTTCCTGTCATTTAAAGTGGATACACTCAGTTTTGGTTTTGATGTCTTTGTTAAATCTAAGATGACCTTGAAGGCATGCTTTCTTCTTTGACATGCATAGTCCATAATGACACTTGGGAATGCCCCACAGACAATGTTACATTTTTTCTTATTAGAAATAGAGATGTCCTTTCTGAATAACCAGATGACTGTAACTGAGCATACCATTGTGGCAGAGCCAGGAGTATGGGTTAAGATTAAACCTTATAATATAACTGAAGCAAAAAGGGAAAGCTGTACCTGAAGAAGTGAAAAAGATGCTTAGGGGTGATGCAGAGTCTAATAGTAACTAGTCCACCCCCGTTATCCTTGACCTAAAGCCAGATGGTACTTAGCAAGTTTGTAATGATTTTAGGGACCTAAACTTGGTTACAAATTTTGATGTCTACCTGATGCCCCTTGTAGATGATGTCAGATTGGGTGACACTTGTTTCCTTACCACATTAGACCTAATTAAAGAGTACTGGCAATGAATTAAAGAAGTTTTAGAAAAACTGCCCTTTTCACTCCAGAGCGTTCCTGCCACTATGTAATGGGGGGACCATCCTGTAGTTTTGGTTTACAGAATAGTCTCCCTCCCTCCCCCATATATCAGAAAGCTACGGATAAGATTTTATAACCTTACCAAAATTTAAACTACTCACTTAGAGGATGTGGGGATACACAGATTGGGAGTGCAGTGTGTACATTTAATTCTAGGGGCTTGATTCACAAAATGGTGCTAACTGTTAGCAGCAGTGAAAAGTGCTTCGCGCAAAATTTGCGTAATAACTTTCAAAAATTCACATTTGCGCGTTAACAGTCGCATTTGCGCAATAAATTAGCGTTAATGCGCAAACGCTAATGTGTGAACAATCCGCGTTAATGATTTTTTTTTACGCGAAAATCATTTTTTTTCGCGGAACCCGTTTTTCACGCAAAAACGCACTAAAACGCGCAAAAAGCTGTGTTAACAGCTATGATAACAATTAGCGCCGTGTTGTGAATCAAGCCCAAGATGTCCTCCGAAAAGCTCATTTTACAACCAAACAAAAAAAAATCTGTAGGGTGGGGTACACAATAGGCCATGAGGGTTATAACACCTCACACAAATATACAGTGCCATGCGAAAGTATTCAACCCCCTTAGCATTTTTCATATTTTATGCCTCACAGCCTGTAATTGTTTGAATTTGCACCATTTCATTGACAGAACAAGCCTACAACTTTCAAGATGTATTATTAAGTATATTGAGAAGCAAACAACAAACAAACTAAAGCAAACAAAGCAACTAAAACTTAAAGAGAACCAGAGACAAACTAAAGAAAAGATTTTATACATACCTGGGGCTTTCTCCAGCCCCATATGCACGGATCGCTCCCACGCCGCTGTCCTCCGCTGCCCGCAGCTACGAGAACCGGCTCCCCGCTCTTCCGTCAGTCGGAGCCAGTCTAGCGTAAGAGAAGTGTGCTCTTTGCGTATCTCTCCAGCAGCCGCTGTAGGAGAAGTTCGCTCTTTGCGTATCTCTCCAGCAGCCGCTGCAGAGATACGTAGAGGGTGCACTTCTCCTGTGTAGCTGGCTCCGATGACGTCAGTGACGGGAGACGGTTCTTGTAGTTGCGGGCAGCGGAGGACGGCGGTGTGGGAGTGATCCGAGCGTATGGGGCTAGAGGAAGCACCAGGTATGTATAAAATCTTTTCTTTAGTTTGTCTCTGGTTCCCTTTAAGCATGTATAACTATTCGCCCCTTAAAGTACTTTGCTGAGCCACCTTTTGTGGCAATTACAGCTGCAAGTCACTTTGGATAAGTCTCTATGAGCTTGCCACATATTGCTACTGGGATGTTTGCCCATTCCTCAAGGCAAAACTGTTCCAGCTCCTTCATGTTGCATGGCTTTTGCTTGTAAAACAGCAATCTTCAAATCTGACCCATAAATCTCTATTGGATTGGGGTCTGGACTTTTACTAGGCCATTACAATACATTTAAATGTTTCCCCTTAAACTACTCGAGTTTTGCTTTAGCAGCATGCTTTGTGTAATTGTTCTGCTGGAAGTTAAACCACCGTCCCGGTCTTAAATCAATGGCAGACTGACACAGGTTTTGCTCAAGAATATCCCTGTATTTAGCACTATCCATCTTTCCTTCGACTGAGGCCAGTTTCCCTGCTGTCACCACCATGTTTCACTGTGACGGTGGTATTCTTGGGATCTGATCATAGAATGCGTTGGGATTGCCCCAGACTAAGCATTTTCCTTGGTGAACGAAAAGTTCAATTTTAGTCTCATCGAACCAGAGCACATTCCTGCATACATTAGGCTCACATGCCTTTTGGCAAACTCCAAACGTGCCTTCTTATTTTTGATGTTACAGTAAGTAATGGCTTTTTTTCTGGCCATTCTTCCATAAAGCCCAGCTTTATGGAGCGAGCAGCTTATCGTGGTCCTGTGGACATATACTTCAGTCTCTGGTGTGGAACCCTACAACTCCCGCAGTGCCATCTCCCCCTGGCTCCCTCTGGCCTTTGTCCCTGCATCGCTGGCCGCCGGGATCCCCACAGCCACACTCTTGTTCTGGGGACCCGGCGGCCAATCAGAGCGTGGCGTGACGGCGGGGGGCGGGACAAAAAAATTAAAGTGGCCCTGAAGAGGCTCACAGGGCAGAGGAAAATAAAATAAAAAAAAGCCAGATCTGCATTTATTTTATATATATACGCTATATATATATATATATATATATATATATATATATATATATATATATATATATATATATATATATATATATATATATATATATATATATATATATATAGTGAGAATCTGCACAGGCAGCGTTTTGACCACTGTTCACGTCTGCATTCTGCAGGTCTCTTTAAGAGAGACCTTCTGTCAGTTCTGCAGCTTGTGTTGCTGAGGAATTTGCATACATTAGTCATGCAAATCCCTTACCTGCCTTCTTTTGATGACTGTCACTATAAAAGCATTCTGCTCCCAGAATGCTTTGCTGGACATTTCCCTTCCATGGTCTGTTCCTGATGGACACTGCTGGAGTGTCAGCTGTTGCTATGTAGTATACACTCCTAGTGAGTGTCAGCCATGCTACTTCTCGTTGAAGATTAGTTTAGAGTTATTCGTGGGACTGCGCTAGGCAGATTCCCTAGTATAGTTGGGATTGTTTTATTTGTATTGCCTGTTCTGTCTGTCTGTGGGGTGCTAACCAGAGCAGCGGTTGCTACTGGTAGGCCCTTCTGTTCTGTTATCATCTTCTCTGGATCGCACTAGTCTCTTTGCGCTAGCGCTGAGGATCCTTCTGTTCTGTCTTCTGGGATCGCACTAGCCACTTTTCGCTAGCGCTGGGGATCCTTCTGTTCTGCTACTCTGTCTCCTGGGATCGCGCTAGCTACTTTTCGCTAGCACTGGGGATCCTTCTGTTCTGTCTTCTGGGATTGCGCTAGCCACTTTTCGCTAGCGCTGGGGATCCTTCTGTCGCTTGTCCCTGTTTTCGTGTGTCTGTCTTGTCTGCTGCGCTTGCTGGAGGCTCGGTGAGGTAACCGTTAAGCAAGCGCTCGCGTCCTCTGTTTCATGTTTGTCTGTTAATGGTTAGTTAGGCGTGCTTGTCTCTATTGTGCTTATCACGTGGAGACCGCGCATAACCGCGTGCACTGTTGCGAATGAGTGCGGTGTTCGCGGTTAGCTAGCGTTTGTTATTTTCCGTATCTCCTTATTGTATTATTTGCTGTGCCTTTGCTACTCTCGTGCTCCGCCTTGCTGTAACCTTGTGTCACGTCTGGCGATCGCACATCTCGCGATCGCGTTCCTGCTTCTTATCTGCTGTGGTGTGTGCACAGTCGCGGGTTGGCGACTAATTTTATGCACACACACACAATCTGTCTCTGTGCTCACACTCAATCGCTTCTCTTGCGATTGCGTTTCTTCCCTTCGTACAATTCCTGTCTGGCGTGTGTGGTAGGGCAGAGGAGCTGTTCCTCTGCACTCCACAGCTCCACCTGCCGACAGGAATTTCCCTCTGCAGGTGCATAGCACCTAGCCTGGGTGTCCTCAATTATACGCTTGTGGAGGAAATCCGCCACGTCAGCGCACGTCTGGTGCGCTGACCACGGGGACGATTCCGCAATCGTTACATATATATATGTATATATATATATATATATATATATATATATTTATGTATATATATATATATATATATATATATTTATGTATATATATATATATATATATATATATATATATATATATATATATATATATATATTTATGTATATATATATATATTTATATATATATATATATATATATATTTATATATATTTATGTATATATATATATTTATGTATATATATATATTTATGTATATATATATATATATATATTTATATATATATATATATATATATATATTTATGTATATATATATATATATATATATATATTTATGTGTATATATATATATATATTTATGTATATATATATATATATATATATATATATATATATTTATGTATATATATATATATATATATATATATATATATTTATGTATATATATATATATATATATATATATATATATATTTATGTATATATATATATATATATATATATATATGTATATATATATATATATATATATTTATGTATATATATATATATATATGTATATATTTATGTATATATATATATATATATATATTTATGTATATATATATATATATATGTATATATTTATGTATATATATATATATATATATATATATATATATATTTATGTATATATATATACATATATATTTATGTATATATATATATATTTATGTATATATATATATATATATATATATATATATGTATATATATATATATATATGTATATATATATATATATATATATATATATATATATATATATATATATATATATATATATATATATATATAATCCAATGGGGTCAGCAGCTCCCACGATCAGAACGTTCTTTGTGTGCACGCAACTGGGGTGGCCCAATTCCCACAAGAGTAGATAAGAAACAACAAGGAGTTGCAGCACACTGCTCTTTTATTTGAGCTCCACAAAGGTTATACAGGCAAACAGTTTCGGCTGTCCCCAGCCTTTTTCAATGCCAAATGTTAATTGTAACTCATTGCATTTATATACCCGCCCCCAACAGACAGATAGGAAATGACATCACAATGTGAACCACCCCCAATGGGATTAACCCTCACAGTCCAAGTAGTGTTATTATCACACTTATCTGGAAAAAAGTCCATTAGTCCACAAATCTTTATCTGTATATCCAATCTTCATCTGGTATGGTGTGAATCAAACATCAAAAACAAAAACAAAAAATGTACCTAGGAAGGGAGAAATTACAGAAATAAGTGCAAGTCAAAATCTTTATTCAAACCTTTAGGGAACAGAGTTCCCAATTTATCAATCCACATGACCTCACGTCTCTTTAGGAGGAGAATGCGATCTCCCCCCCGTCTTTGTTTAGGTATATGGTCAATAATCATGAACTTAAGGTCACTATCCCTGTGCCCCATTTGTCTCCAATGTTTGGAGACCGGTAAATCAGATGTCACTGATCTGACAGAGCTCCTATGTTGTGCTATGCGATCACGGACTTTTTGTGTGGTTTCACCCACATAGTGAAGACCACATGGACAGGATAAGAGATACACGACATAGGAGCTCTGGCAGGTCAGGAAATGTCGAATACGGTAATTACCACAAAATGTGGAGCCCTTAACCATATTAATGC